>NC_142314.1:16917763-17229342 GCF_054855325.1 Carica papaya
TACCCTGTTCGGTATGGGCGCTAAAACACATAAGGTCTCCATACCCCGTCTAGTATGAGAGACTACGTTCCTAGTAGGGTTTCCTATGGACCCGGTCCGTCCACCATCTCCCAGGATATCTAGTCAGGCTGTCCACATTATCCCATATCAATTCACATAACCTTTTTGCCCTTTTCATTGGTCTCAATCATTCAATCATACACAACATGTAAACCAGTAATTGACACCAAACAAGACAACACAGTATCGGCTTAATCATAATATCAACCATAATAAAAGAAACCATGATTCATGCATACGAGACCATAAAATAAATACATCAGACATCATGCTGCATTTAATAATGAAAAATAGATCAAACAATAACAGACCAACACTGTGTAAGACTCGGGCTCCATTAGCAACCTTAATCAATTATACATCTATAAAGTCACAAAGTACAGTTTAATTATTCATTTAGCTTTAATACTGTGATAGGAAATAGGGTGAGGGGTCCTTACCTGTTTTGGGGTCTGAATTCGACTCTACAGTGTGCCTACAGGTTGTCCCTAATTTTCCTGAATTTTTTTTGGAAAACTGGAACGCACTACCGGTACCTGCACGTGTCCTAAAAAAATTCCAAATGAGACCTAGGGCCCCTTTCGGCCAATATCAGAATTTTGGCACGGCGGCGATTCGCCTCGGTTTGGCTGTTTTCGACTGAATTCGGCCACACTTGCATTGGTCTCTGCGATAAAACAACCCTAGGGCCCTCGTTGGGCCAAAAAATTACGAAAAACTAAAACTTACCAGCGGCGGTGCTCTCGGGTGCGGCGGCTCCTCCGGCGTGAGTCGCGTTTTGATGTTTGGTTCCTATCAACCTGTAGAGAAAAGAACGGTGATCACAGTGGTATAAAATTTGCATCGAACGGAGGCCGGGAAGGGCCTCATCGGAGGCAAAAACAGAGGAGGGATGCGGCAGCGCCGCTGGGCTTCGGCTGGGTTTTTCGGCCGTTTGGCTGGTGGTTTGGCTCCGGTTTGGCCATAGACGGACTCAACATTGAAAAATGAGCCAGGGAGAGAAAATTTACCTCGATCAGCGGTTGAAAACTTCCCCGGTGCGGCGGCGGGTGGCTCCTCCGGCGTCTAGTTCTTCTTCTCCTGCGAGGCACTGGCGGCTAGGGTTTTTGTGGTCAGGTGTGGGTGGGGTTATTTATACCCTTTGCCTTTTAATCTCAACCGTCCATCAAGATTAAATCTGGACCGTTCGATCGCTATTTTGCACGCACAAGGAAACAAATGACGGGAGGGGGAGGGAAGGAGAAGGAGTGTATGTATTTGCAGCGCAAAATGAAACATTTGCGATCATACCATCACTAATTCACCGAATCAAATCAGTACTTCGGAGTTAAGTGTGATTGGGCGAGAGTGGTACTAAGATGGGTGACCTCCTGGGAAGTCCTCGTGTTTCACCTATTTTTTTACAGATGGGTCATTCGACGTTACGCGCGACTGAAACTATGGTCTGCTGGTTTATTCGCAAATGTGAGTGACGGCGCCGGAGTATTTTACTTGATATTAGAACGAGAAAGAGAGGTGTAATTTGCACGCAAAAGGAAACAAATGACGGGAGGGGGGAGGGTAGGAGAAGGAGTGTATGTTTTTGTAGCGCAAAATGAAACATTTGCGATCATACCATCACTAATTCACCGGATCAAATCAGAACTTCGGAGTTAAGTGTGCTTGGGCGAGAGTAGTACTAGGATGGGTGACTTCTTGGGAAGTCTTCGTGTTTCACCCATTTTTTTATAGATGGGTCCTTCGACGTTACGCGCAACTGATACTATGGCCCGCTGGTTTATTCGCAAATATGAGTAACGGAGCTGGAGCATTTTACTTGATATTAGAATGAGAAGGAGAGGTGCAGTTTGCACGCAGAAGGAAACAAATGACTGGAGGGGGGAGGGAAGGAGAATGAGTGTATGTATTTACAGCGCGAAATGAAATATTTGCGATCATACCATCACTAATTCACCGGATCAAATCAGAACTTCGGAGTTAAGTTTGCTTGGGCGAGAGTAGTACTAGGATGGGTGACCTCATTAGAAGTCTTCGTGTTTTACCCATTTTTTTACAGATGGGTCCTTCGACGTTACGCGCACTGAAATTATGGTCCGCTGGTTTATTCGCAAGTGTGAGTGACGGCGCCAGAACATTTTACTTGATATTAAAATGAGAAGGAGAGGTGCAGTTTGCACGCATAATGAAAGAAATGATGGGAGAGGGGAGGGAAGGGAAAGGAGTGTATGTATTTGCAGCGCAGAATTAAATATTTACGATCATACCATCACTAATTCACCGGATCAAATCAGAACTCCAAAGTTAAGTGTGTTTGGGCGAGAATAGTAATAGGATGTGTGACCTCCTGAGAAGTGCTTGTGTTGCACCAATCTTTTGTGGACATGGCATCAAATGTTACGCGCGACCGGAGCCATAGTTTGCTGGTTCATTTGCCGGTGTGAGTCGCCGCGCCGTGGCATTTTGCTTACTTTCTTTTGTGCACTCATTTATAGTCCACCACGTGATAAGAGAGTCAATACAAGCATCTTACACAGTAGAACAACAAAAAAAAAAGGTGTCACAGGTGGTCCTTTAATCTTGGCATAATCCGAGGCGCTGGGGCATTTTGCTTGATATTAGAACTAGAAACAGAGATGAAGTGTGCGCGCACAGCAAAAAAAATGACAGGAGATGGGAGGAAATGAGAAGGGGTATATGTATTTGCAATGGGGAATGGAAGGGGTGCAATCATACCAGCACTAATGCACCGGATCCCATCAAACTATGCAGTTACGCATGCTTGGGCGAGAGTAGTATTATGATCAGTAACGTCCTGAGAAGTCCTCGTGTTGCACTGTCTTCTTGCAAACGGGGCGTAAAACGATACATGTGGTCGGAGCCATAATCCGCTAGTGTGAGTCGCGTCGCCAGAAAATTTTGCTTACTATTTTTTCGTGCATTCATTTATAGTCTACCACATGATAAGAGTGTCATTACGAGCATCTTACATAGTGCAATAAAGAAAAATGAGGTATGGCGGGAGGTCCTTTCTTCTGGGCGTGAGTCGAGGTGTCAGGGCATTTCGCTTGATATTAGAACTATAAACAGATGTGCGGTGTGCGTGCATAGCGAAAAAAAGACGGGTGGGGGAAGGGAATGAGAAGGGGTATATGTATTTGCAGCACGGAATGGAAGGGGTGCAATCCTATTAGCATTAATACACCGAATCCCATCGAACTCTGTAGTTAAGCGTGCTTGGGCGAAAGTAGTACTAGGATGGGTGACCTCTTGGGAAGTTCTCTTGTTTCACCCGTCTTTTTGCAGACGGAGCATCAAACGTTATACGCGATCAAAGCCACAGTCCGCCAGCATGAGTAGCGACGTTGAAACATTTTGCTTAATATTTTTCGTGCATTCATTTATAGTTCACCATGGGATAAGAGTGTCATTACGAGTATCTTACATAGTATAACAATGAATAATGAGGTACGGCGGGTGATCCATTCATCTGGGCATGAGTCGAGGTGCCAGGGTATTTCGCTTGATATTAGAATTAGAAACAAAGGTGTGGTGTGTGCGAACAACAAAACAAATGACATGAGGGGGGAGGGAAGGAGAATGGGTATATGTACTTGCAGCGTGGAATTGAAGGGGTGCGATCATACCTGCACTAATGCACTGGATCCCATCGAATTTCGTAGTTAAGTGTGTTTGGGCAGAAATAGTGCTAGGATGGGTGACCTTTTGGAAAGTTCTCATGTTCCACTCGTTTTTTTGCTGACAGGACGTTAAACATTATGCGTGATCAAAGCAGTTGTCCCTTGGAGTGAGTTGCAATGCCAAGACATTTTTCTTAATATTTTTCGTGCATTCATTTATAGTTCGCCACGTAATAAGAGTGTCACTACGAGTATCTTACATAGTAGAATAACGAAAAATGAGGTGCAGGGGGTAGTCCATTAATCTGGGCGTGAGTCGAGGAACCGGAGCATTTTGCTCTATATTAGAACTATAAGCAGAGGTACGGTGTTCGCTCATAGCGAAACAAATAACGGGGGGGAGGGAGGGATAAGGATATATGTATTCGTAGCGCAAAATAGAAGAGGTGCGATCATACTAGCACTAATGCACCGGATCCCATCGAATTCCGTAGTTGAGCGTGTTTTGATGAGAGTAGTACTAGGATGGGTGATCTTTTGGGAAGTGCTCGTGTTGCGCCCGTCTTTTTACGAATGGGGTGTTAAACGTTATGCGCAATAGGAGCCATAGTCCGCCGGCATGAGTCGTGGCGCCAGAATATTTTGCTTAATATTTTTCGTGCATTCATTTATAGTCCACCACATGATAAGAGTGTCATTACGAGTATCTTACATAGTAGAACAATAAAAAATAAGGTACGACAGGCGGTCCGTTTATCTAGGCATGAGTCGAGGTGCCCAGATATTTCGCTTGATATTAAAACTAGAAACAGAGGTGTAGTGTGCATGCACGGCGAAAAAAATGACGGGAGGGGGGAGGGAAGGAAAAGGAGTGCGATCATACCAACACTAATGCATCAGATCCTGTCGAACTCCGTAGTTAAGCGTGCTCTGGTGAAAGCAGTATTAATATGGGTGACCTCCTTCGAAGTCCTCGTGTTCCACCCGTCTCTTTATAGACGGGGCGTTAAATGTTCCTCGTGATCGGAGCGACAGTCCGTCAATGTGAGTCGCGGCATTTGGACATTTTGCTTAATATTTTTCATGCATTCATTTATAGTCCATCACGAGATAAGAATGTCATCACGATTATCTTACACAGTAGAACAATAAAAATAGAGTTGTGAAGGGCGGTCTGTTCATCTGGGCATGAGTTGAGATGCCTTGGCATTTCGCTTGATATTAGAACTAGAAATAGAGGTAGGGTGTGCGCGCACAACAAAATAAATTATGAGAGGGGAGAGGGAAGGAGAAGTGGTATATGTATTTGCAGCGCAGAATTATTTGCAGCGCAGAATGGAAGGTGTGTGATCATACCAGCACTAATGCATCGGATCCCATCGAACTTCATAGTTAATCGTGCTTGGGCGAGAATAGTACTAAGATGGGTGATCTCCTAGGAAGTTCTCATGTTGCACCCTTCTTTTTGCAAATGGGGGATTAAATCTAGGCCGTCCATCGCAATGCAATCTGGGCCGTCCGTGCCTGATTGAATCTGGGCCGTCCGTGCGTGTGAATCTGGGCCGTCCCTGCGCACGTTTGATCTGGGCCGTCTGTGCGTGCGGGAACGGATCTGGGCCGTCCGATCGCGCGCACGCGGATCGCCAACGTGGCCCGTCCCCTGGTCAGCGTTTCCTTACCACGCGGCGTGTCCTGGTTGGCCGGGGCTACTAACCAGGCCTCTGACGTGGCTGCTGACATAGGTGCTGACGTGGCATAACTTTTCTAAATTGCGTTTTGACCCCTAGTTTTTGATTTTCCTTTCAAAAACACCCCCAGAATCTAAATTTTCACCCATTTTTTCCAAAATCAATTTCAATTAAATTCAGATAATATTTTTATCCAATTTTATCATTATTATTATTTTTATTTTCATGAAATTAAATTAAATTAAATCAAATTAAATTAATTAAAAATCTAAAAAATTCAAATAATTAAAAAATAAAAATAATAACACTTGGGTGTTACAACTCTCCCCTCTTTAAGAAATTTGGTCCCCGAAATTTGCTTCTTACTCTTGGAAAAACAAATGGGGATACTGGGCTCTAAATTCTGATTCTAGCTCCCAAGTAACCTCCCTGGGCGTGTGGTTCTGCCACACGACCTTTACAAATGATATTTTCCGGTTGCGGAGTATTCTGCTCTTTCGGTCCGTGATACTGACTGGTACTTCTTTATAAGACAAGTCCTCTTGGAGTGGAAGCGGTTCATGAGCCAAGACATGAGAAGGGTTCGGGTTGTACTTACGTAGCATGGATACGTGGAACACGTTGTGGACTCTGGAGAGCTCTGGAGGCAGTGCTAGTCTGTAGGCAGCAGTACCAATCCTGTCTAAGATTTCAAAGGGTCTAATATATCGGGCGTTTAATTTTTCTCTCTTACCGAACCTACTAATTCCCTTGAAATGAGTGACCTTAAGGAATACTCGGTCGCCTTTCTCAAACGCTAGGTCTCTCCTCCGGGTATCTGCATAACTCTTCTGCCTACTCTGAGCTGTCTGAATGTTCTATCTTGGACGTGGTCTCCTCTACCAACTCCGAGCCGAACAATCTTCTATCGGCCACTTCCTCCCAATAAATCGGTGATCTGCACGGGTGCCCATATAACGCCTCATATGGAGCCATGCCGATGCTTGCTTGGTAGCTGTTGTTGTAGGCAAACTCTATCAGGGGTAGATGGTCATCCCAATGGCCCCCGGAGTCAAAGACACATGCTCAGAGCATATCCTCAAGCGTACGAATTGTCCTTTCTGATTGTCCATCAGTCTGGGGATGGAAGACAGTACTAAGAGACAACTTTGTTCCCATAGCTTGCTGGAAGCTACTCCAAAACTGAGAAGTGAACTTGGGATCCCTGTCGGATACTACTGTCACTGGAACCCCATGCAATCTGACTATCTCCTGGATATACATCCTTGCCAACTTGTCCATTGAATCGGTCATCCTGATGACTAGGAAGTGGGAAGACTTGGTAAGTCGGTCAACGATTACCCATATGGCATCATGTCCTGAACGTGCCTTGGGTAGCCCTGATACGAAGTCCATGGTGATATGTTCCTACTTCCACTCCGGGATCGGTAAAGGCTGAAGTAACCCACCTGGGCGCTGATGCTCTGCCTTGACCTACTGACATACCAAGCATTTAGATACAAAGTCGGCTATGTCTCTCTTCATCCCATCCCACCAAAACTGGGGTTGCTTGCTTTGGTACATTTTGGTGCTTCCTGGATGCATGACAAACTTCGAGCTATGGGACTCCATCATGATGTCCCTTTTTAACTTACTGTCATATGGGACACACACCCTGTCTTGGAAACGAAGTAATCCATCGGCAGAGATTTGGAATTCTGAGCTCCTTCCCTGTTCTGCATCCTTCTTGCGGGCTACTAGGGCGGGGTCAACTGTCTGGGCTTCCCTTATTCTTTGGATTAACTCGGGCTGGACTGTTAGGTGGTCCAAACATGTGACTCTCCTCAAATCATGAAGTCGAACCTGTTGCGTGGCCCCAGTTGGTCTGCATTCTGAAACCATCAAATGGGCTAAGATACCTGCACTTTTCCTGCTGAGGGCATCTGCTACCACTTTGCCCTTACCCAGATGGTATAAGATGTCACAATCCTAGTCCTTAAGGAGTTCCATCCACCTTCTCTGACGGATGTTGAGATCCTTCTGAGTGAATATGTGTTTCAAATTCTTGTGATCAGTATAGATCTGAAAGGTCTCTCCGTACAAATAATGGCGCTAGGTTTTCAAGGCGTGAATGATTGCGGCAAGCTCCAAGTCATGGGTGGGATAGTTCTTCTCATGATTCTTTAACTGTTCGGACCCGTATGCTATAACCTTTCCATGCTGTATTAGGACATAACCCAGGCCCAGATAGGAGGCATCACTATAAACTGTATATCCTCCCGATCCACTCGGTAAAGCCAGCACGGGTGCAGTGGTCAGCCGCTTCTTTAATTCTGAAAAAACTTCTTTCGCAGTCTTCCTTCCACTCAAACTTGGCATTCTTCTTTGTGAGTCGGGTTAAAAAAGCTGCTAGACTGGAGAATCCTTCAACGAACCTGCGGTAATAACCTGCCATTCCCAGGAAGCTACAGATTTCCTTAACTGATGTCAGCTTCTCCCAGCCAAGTACCGCTTCTACCTTTTCGGGATTCACTGATACCCTTCATTCGATATGATGTGTCCTAGGAAGGCGGTCTGCTCAAGCCAGAATCCACACTTACTCAACTTCGCATATAATCTCTTGTTTCTAAGGACCTACAAAAGTTGGGCAAGATGGTGAGCATGTTCTTCTCTGCTTTTTGAGTAGACTAAGATATCATCGATGAACACGATGACAAATTGATCCAAGAACTCTCTGAAGACCCTGTTCATCAGATCCATAAAGATTGCCGGGGCATTGGTTAGCCCAAATGGCATGACCAGGAACTCATAGTGTCCGTACTTGGTTCGGAAGGCCGTCTTGGGGATGTCTTTTGTTCATATCTTCACCTTATGGTAACCTGATCATATGTCTATTTTAGAGAAGACCTGTGCATCCTGCAGCTGATCAAAGAGGTCATCAATCTGGGGAAGGGGATACTTATTTTTGACCGTAACCTTGTTCAATCCTCTGTAATCAATGCACAGTCTCAACGTTCCATCTCCCTTCCTTGTAAGAGTGACTCCAGCACCCCAAGGGGACACACTGTGTCTAATAAAACCACTGTCTTGCAATTCAGTGATCTGTTTCCTCAGCTCTTCCATCTCAATGCGGCTCATGCGGTAAGGAGCAACCGAAATGGGCTGGGTACCTGGCTGTAGTTCTATAGTGAACTCGACTTCTTTATCCACCGGCAGACCGGGTAGTTCATCTGAAAACACATCTGGGAAGTCTCGGACTACCGGAATCTCTTGAATACAAATTTCCTTCTTGGGCTTGCCTAGTCAGAGAAAACAGCAAGATTAAGGCACTAAAAGTTAAGAAAACTTGCTATCAAGGAATACGTACTGAATAATTTTATTAATTTGTAAATGGCTCCTCGTTAGGAGGATTAAATATAACTTTCTTGTTAAAGTAATCTATGGTGGTGTGATACGCCGCTAGCCAATCCATTCCTAAGATTACATCAAAATCCCCCGTGTCTAACCCTATCAGGTCTACACTCAGTTTCTTATTTGCTATCTCCACGGCACAAGCCCTATAGATAGCTTCCCCTAGTAGTGTTTCACCCCCGGCAGTAGACACAAACAACAATGATTCAAGTTTATCAGGTGATACATTACTTTTGGAAGCAAAAGCATGTGAAACAAAAGAGTGCGATGCACCAGTGTTAAATAAAACATGAGCAATATGGTCACAGATAATATACATACCCTGTACTATATCTAGGTCAGCGTCAGCATCCTGCTGGGTAAGGTTGTAAGCTCTGCCCTAGATAGGAGGCCTTCCTTTATTCTGGTTCCTTGGGCATTCTCTGGCATAATGCTGGGCACTGCCACAAATGCGACAAGTGTTGTTGAGGCGGTAGCAGGGTCGGTCCCCGTGATCTCTGCCGCAGTGCTGATAGATTGTCCCACGTGTTGCCCCTGGAGCCTGAAGAAGGACCTGGATGGCTGGTCTGGGCCTCTTATTTAGTTAGGCAAGCGCAGTAGGTGCTGGCCTGCGGAACGGAGTTGAGGGTCGGGAACTCCCTCCTGGCTGAGGACGGGTGCTGAAGCTTCTTTCCACGATCTGTGCCTTTGCTAGGACTGCTGAATATGTCTTGAGCTCCAGTACTAAAAAGTGTTGCCTATTTCTGGGCGAAGACCCGATTGGAATCTCCTAGCCTTTCGGCCCTCATCCATCAATGTCTCCGGGGAGTATCGGCCCAGCTCTAAGAACTTACGAGCATACTCTGATACTGTCATGTTTTCTTGAACCAGTTGAACAAACTCCGTTTCCTTTAGGTGTTGGATGTGCTCAGGGAGATACTCCGCATGCATGGCCGCTAGGAACTGCTCCCAAGTGACTGGTGTAGGCAGGGTGGTCTGCTTGAGCTCCCACCAACGTCCTGCTTCCCTTACCAGCATGTAGGAAGCAAGGGTAGCTCTCTGCTCAGGAACTACTCCCAAGATCCTGAAAGCTCTCTCAGTCTTCGCCAGCCAGTACTGGGCCTTTTCAAAAGAGGATCCCCCTGCAAAGGTGGAGGGGTTCAGTTTTCTGTACCTCTCTATGTAGCCCGGGTCGATCAAGGAAGGAGCGAGGTCCCATGGAGGAGGGACTGGACCCGGCTGGGGATAGACTGGGGGGTCCTGTGGTGGCACTTGCTCATATGCTGGGGGCACTGGGTCGTGCTGTGGCGGTGCTGGGTAGTACCGTGGCTGGGGCACTGGGTTGTACTGTGGCAGTGGTGCCGGGTGGTACTGAGGAGGAGTAGGCTCGTGCCGAGGTGGCTCGGGATCAGCCTGCTGTAGCGGAGGCTCAACCTACGGTAGTGGAGGAGGGTCGAGTAACTCCATTCTCTCCCCTCGCCCTTGCTGGGCGGCTATGAATCCTTCCATCATCTCAAAATAACCTGTCTACATCCTCCCGAAGTGAATTATCCCGGGCCGCTCGGTTTAGTGGGGGTCTTGCTCTCCTCATCTCTCTGCACCTGCATTTCATAAAGAATGGTTGAGTAACGGTTTATCAGTGAATATTTCTCTAAGCAATATTGTGTAAGGGATGGGTCTGAGGAACGCGGCTCTGGTACAACCTATAACGGCCCCAGAAATTTAAATGAAATATATGTATTAAAAATGTCAAATGCGGAAGCGTAATAAAAATTTTGATTAACATCCCTTACACAATAACCAAAACGTACTCAAAATATGAAAGAACAAATTAACTAAAAGAGATACTCGAGATAAGAACTGTAAATATAACTATGGAGTCTTTAGGTGTCCCCTTCGCCGTCTTCCTGCGGAACGGGCTCAGGAACAATGTCTTCCTAATCTGAAATGGTTAAATAAGGAATGAGCTACACCAGCCCAGTAAAGACATTATACTATCTCACCGCCACGGAAGTAAAGGTGG
Organism: Carica papaya; assembly: GCF_054855325.1. NCBI lineage: Eukaryota > Viridiplantae > Streptophyta > Magnoliopsida > Brassicales > Caricaceae > Carica > Carica papaya. The sequence goes on from NC_142314.1 coordinate 16,928,542, forward strand.
GTAAAAAACAAAAATGAGCAATTGAGCATAATTTATAACGAACTCGTTTATTAATATAAAAACCTTTACTGTTTACTTACCTCTGTGAGATCCATGAAAACGACATATGAAAGCAATAACATTATCATCATCATGAAATCATATAAACTGTATAACATAACACTTACCACGCCTTTGCATTTCAATCGTTAAACAACATATTTTCCTCTTTTACCAGCCTACTAGTATCCATGGAGATCTATAGGGGGTCCCCGCTACCCGTGAACCATTAACATTAATAACCTGATTCCAGGCCCGTCCCCATACCCCGTTCGGTATGGGCGCCAAACCATAAACCTCCATACCCCATCCGGTATGAGGGTGAAACGGGCCGTCCCCATACCCCGTTCGGTATAAGAGACCACGTTCCCGGTAGGGTTCCCTACGGACCTGGTTCATCCACCATCTCCCAGGATATCTAGTCATGCTGTCCACATTATCCCATTATCAATTCACATAACCTTTTTGCCCTTTTCCTTGGTCTCAATAATCCAATCATACACAACATGTAAACCAGTAATTGACACCAAACAAGACAACACAGTATCGGCTCAATCATAATATCAACCATAATAAAAGAAACCATGATTCATGTATACGAGACCATAAAATAAATACATCAGACATCATGCTGCATTTAATATTGAAAAATAGATCAAATAGTAACAGACCAACACTGTGTCAGACTCGGGCTCCATTGGCAACCTTAATCAATTATACATCTATAAAGTCACAAAGTACAGTTTAATTATTCATTTAGCTTTAATACCGTGATAGGAAATAGGGTGAGGGGTCCTTACCTATTTTGGGGTCTGAATTCGACTCTACAGTGTGCCTACAGGCTGTCCCTAATTTTCCTGAATTTTTTCCAGAAAACTGAAATGCACTACTGGTACCTGCACGTGTCCCAAAAAAATCCCAAATCAGACCTAGGGTCCCTTTTGGCCAATATCAGAATTTTGGCACGGTGGCTCCGCCGTGCTCCGACGAGGGCGCCGCCGCTTGCGGCGGCGATTCACCTCGGGTTGGCCGTTTTCAGCTGAATTCGACCACACTTGCATCGGTCCCTGCGATAAAACAACCCTAGGGCCCTCGGTGGGCCAAATAATCACGAAAAACGAAAACTTACCGGCAGCGGTGCTCTCGGGTACGGTGGCTATTCCAGCGTGAGTCGCGTTTTGATATTTGGCTCTGATCAACCTGTAGAGAAAAGAACGGTGATCATAGTGGTATAAAATTTGCATCGAATGGAGGCCGGGAAGGGCCTCATCGGAGGCAAAAACAGAGGAGGGTCGCCGCGGCGCCGCTTGGCTTCGACAAGGTTTTTCGATCGTTTGGCCGGTGGTTTGGCTCCGGTTTGGCCATAGGCGGACTCAGCATCGAAAAACGAGCTAGGAGAGAAAATTTAACTCGATCGACGATCGAAAACTTTCCCGGTTCGGCGGCGGGTGGCGGCGGCTGGCTCCTCCGTCGTCTGGTTCTTCTTCTCCGGCGAAGCACTGGCGGCTAGGGTTTTTGTGGTCAGGTGTGGGTGGGGTTATTTATACCCTTTGCCTTTTAATCTCAACCGTCCATCAAGATTAAATCTGGGCCGTCCATCACGATGCAATCTGGGCCGTCCGTGCTTGATTGAATCTGGGCCGTCTGTGTGCGTGAATCTGGACCGTCCGTGCGCACGTTGGATCTGGGCCGTCCGTGCGCGCGGGAACGGATCTGGGTCGTTCGATCGCGCTCACGCGGATCGCCCATGTGGCCCGTCCCCTGGTCAGCGTTTCCTTGCCACGCGGCATGTCCTGGTTGGCCGGGGCTGCTGACCGGACCGCTGACGTGGCTGCTGACATAGGTGCTGACGTGGAACAACTTTTCTAAATTGTGTTTTGACCCCTGGTTTCTGATTTTCTTTTCAAAAACACCCCCAGAATCTAAATATTCACCCATTTTACCCAATTTTATCATTATTTTTATTTTTATTTTCATGAAATTAAATTAAATTAAATCAAATTAAATTAAGTAAAAATCTAAAAAATTCAAATAATTAAAAAATAAAAATAATAACACTTGGGTGTTACAATACTACTAAACAAAATTTGTATAATTACAATACATAAGTTCCATCTCTAAGTCTCTACTCTTGATTCATAAATTATATTTTGTTTAACCTTACATTTTTGCTAATTCAACGAAGGTAGAGAACTTAACACTTTTTACTATATGTCTATATATATATATACACATATATATATTTTTACTTTTTTTTTCTTTTGAGTTTTACGCTCCATCTCACACTTTTGCCTCAAATATATTTTCACGAGTGAGTGTGTTTTACGTTCCATCTCACCATTTTACTTAAAGTATTTATTATTGTATTATTATTATTACTTTTTCTCTAGTGAGTGCATTTTACACTCTATCTCAACCGTCACATGTTAACTAATTTATCTTATTCCCTTAAACCTTAATTTATGACTAGTTAAAAGGTAGAATCAAACTCAAATTTTCTGTCACAAGTGTAATGCCTTAAATTAGGTTCCTATGCAATGGTCCTTAATCGATTAAGCTAAGGGAAATAATTGCTAATTAATCTAATTATTATTTGCAAACATATCATATTTTTTTTTTAAAATACTACAATTTTGTCAGGATAAAATCTCAATTCCATCATGCTTCATGAACTACTTATGGTGGAAAGCTTAGCCCTTTAGTGTATAAAAAACAAGAGATAAATTAAAAAAAATGACAATTTAAACCCTAAAGACCAAATTCCTCTAAACTTATTTCAAACAGTGTTCTCTCAGTTTACAAACACATTATGCTCAGGAAAATAAAATTAAATAGTGAAGAAACTAAATACCCCCCTTACATGGTGCCTATGTAGCCTCCTCTGAAAGTAATCGCTAGAATTTTTTCCTGAGAGCTGTTTTAATCAAAAGCAGATATCATCAACATCGAAAAACATATTGGCTGTGTAACACACCGCTAACCTTCGCGCTAAATTTGTATTTGAAAACTCTTATTTATTCGGGCTCTAAGACTACTTGAACTCTTTAAATTACCTTGTAATTTTTATATTGTAATTCGTAAATTTAAATTCATAATTTTAATTTTATTTTTAAAAAATTATATTTTATGATTTTGTTATTTTTTTTAAAAAATAATTTTTAGGAGAAAAGACAGAAAAAGAGGTAAATCTCGCGGGAAAAACCCATGCGCGCGGGCATCGTGCGCCGTGTGCACATGCGTGCACACGTCCCATTACGCAGCGCTGTGTGCACGTGCATGCGCACGTCCCATCACGCGGCACCGTGCGCCCTATGCGCGCACCATTAGCACAGTAGGCCTGCGAGGGGCAGGATAGGTCGGCACGCCTGTATGCTAGACTTGCAACGCGCGACCGACTTGGGGAGGCATGCTGCTGCCTCGGGCAGTGTGTTGCTGCCCCTTGAGCGTTATCAGCGGCCATGGGCAGTGTGTCACGGCCGGTTGAGAGGTTCTTCCTCTATTTTTTGTGCCGCTATCGCGTCGCATAACATCACTCTTTTCACATCAACTTTCTCTCTCCTCACAAGATTTTGCCACTTAGCGCAAATCTGACGATCCCCATTTTCTATAAATAGGGACGCATCTCTTCCATTTTTTTCGTCACTTCCATTTCATTCTTTAGTTCTTCAAGAGCTTAAAGAGAGAGGGAATGATCTAGAGAGAGAAGGAAATGAGAAAATGAAGAAAGGTGTAGGAAAACTTTAAAGTTTTGGTAAGAAATTTAGTATTTTCTTAGACATCTGAAGGGAAATTTCTAGAAATTAAAACTATTAAGCGTGAAATTTATGATTTGCATGTTTTATGTTCAATTGTTCAAATAAAGTGAATTTTACTTGATAAAGCATGTTATAAGATTATATAGGCATTTGGTGATTTGCATGTGATTTAACTAACATGAATTTGGTGATAATTTTCTAAAACAGGTAAAGGAGATTGAACATGAAATGGTATAAAAAATATGTATCTGTATTGACATGCATAATGCATCAAGTATCTCGTTAAGCTTTCTATCTCTAAGAGATTTATGTTTTTCCCTCCCCTATCTGGTTTAGAAAGACGTGAGATGACCCCTCCCTATAGATGATGGGGTACTATCTGACAAGAGTGTTGACGCGAATTATCTGTTAGGGATCACATTTGGCTAAGTACTGCCGTGGCTATAGACTATCTGATAGGACTACTGTAGTTGACACGGTTGTGATCATAGATCGTGTCATGGTTTGGCAAGCTAAAAATATGCCATGAGCAAATTGTCATTATATATATGATCTGGTCATTCCACTTGGGTAATCGAAAATCCATATATGCCCTCAATAGATAGAAGTCGGAACGACTTCATGAAGTATGATACGAAAATTTGAGTATTTTATGATTTATTTAATTTTTTCTATTTTTACCATGATTGATTTAATTGTTGTGACTATGAAATGATGGATATGATATTTTCTTTAATGAATAAATTATTTTTCATAAAGTAAGAAAAGATCCTGACGTGACCCCTGATGATAAGTATTGATGATATAATTATTCATGTTTAAAATCTTACAATACTATTTAAATACTATTTTTCTTACTGAGTATATGGAACTCACCCCTTTCTATGTCCCCCTCAGATGAGAAAAATAGTGAGGAACCGATTACTGATCTACCCTTGAAGTTTATGAGGATCCCGTGGATCCACAAACCTTGATTTCATGACCTGTCTCGCACTCTGATGAGTCCATTCACATAATGAAAGAAATGACTCTTTTTGTATTTTGATATTTTGTATTTTGTTATCACTTCTGACCTCAGTTATATTTGTGCAATTGAAACTCATATATTTTGGTAAGGGATTTGTAATAATTTTCTCCGCTGCATATATTTATTTATTATGTACTCGTAATCTGCTTCTATATCTAGCACACTTATGCCTTAATTAGTATTTGGGATGTCACAGATGGTATCAAAGCAGTTACGCATACCAAATCCCTTACAACTGAGGGTATAGATAGAAACCCTTAGGTTATCTAGAAAAATAAGTAATCTTTTCTAAAACTAAACCGCCAGCTCATGTCTTCATTTTCTTTTATAGGAACGACATGAGGGAGACCTTCTGTAGAGCGAATTGAAAAACTTGAGGCCCAGGATCATTCGAGCAGGGCCGAGTTTACCAAAATCTTCTGAGCTATCCTACTAACTGTAGCTGTAGGACAAAACTAAGCCAACCATTGTCAACACCCTGCGCCATAATACCATATAGTTGAAAGTTCTATCTCTCATAACATAACAGAGTTTAGGAAGCTTAATTCGCTACTCTTCGAAAGTGGCTCTAACCCCTTAGTAGCTAAAACCTGGATCCTCTAGATAGAGAAGCTTTTATCTGTTCTAGATCTAACTGAGGAACAGAAAGTCCCCTTAGCAGCCTTTATGCTGACCAGTGAAGCAGGACACTGGTGGTGATTTAAGAAGGAAGTCCTACCTACCCCTACCACCTGGGAAGTTTTCATGAATGGTTCTTTGATAACTTTTTTCCAACCTATGTTCGAGAGAAGAAGGAGGAGGAATTTCAGGACCTCTGTAAAGGAAATCTGACGGTTGCCCAATATATAGTCCGATTTATCCAAATGTCTAAGTTTGCTTCTCTAATAGTCACCCCCAAAAATTGTAAAGTTAGGAAGCTTTTGAAAGGCCTTTGTGCTGATATCTATAATTGCATCGCGATGTTGAGAACTGGCTCGTATGTTGATGTGCTAAAACATACTCAGTTGGCCAAAGACCTTATCTTAGTTAGGCACTATGCATTGCCCAAGTCCGTACCCAGCAACAACAACACCAACCCTAATAACCCAGAAGAAGACTACCCGACCCAGTAAGTAGTTATCTCGATAAACGAACCAGATTTGCCCCTCCCATGCTCTGTCTTCACCTACTCAACAGCCTGCCCAACCTTTTCAACCATGTCAGTATTATGGTAATTTGAATGGTGAATTACTTAGTAAGTAGCCACCTATTATCAGTACGGAAGCACCTAACACCTTATAAAAAACTGGCCTCAACGGCCGAAGGATGTGACCAGACCTGTAGCCCAAGGTTATGTGTATCACTTCAATGAGCCCGGTGCCCTCTCCACTCTTGTCCTTATCCAGGGTATGCTTTCTATCTATGATACTTTTGCCAGAGCTTTGACCGATACAAGTGCTACCCATTCTTTTATCTCTTATGCATTTATTTGTAAATTAGATATTGGGTTTAAACCTTTAAAAGAAACTTATGTCTGAGAGAAGAAGGAGGAATTTCAAGATCTCTGCCAAGGAAATCTGACGGTTGCCTAATATACAACTTGATTTGTCCAACTGTCTAAGTTTTCTCCTCTAATGGTCCACCCCAAAAATCATAAAACTAGGAAGTTTCTAAAAAGCCTTTGTGCTGATATCTATGATCGCGTTGCAATGCTGAGGCCCAGCTCATATGTCAAGGTGCTAGAACTTGCTCAGTTAGCCAAAGACCTAATCTTGGTCAGGTACCAACGCACTGCCTATGTTCGTACCCAATAACAATAACCCCAACAACCCAGAAAAAGATTGTCCGACCCAGTAAATAGCCACCTTGATAAATGAAACTGAGTTGCTCTTTTCCCTGCTCTACCTCCACCTACTGAATAGCCTGCCCAACCTTCCCAACCATGTCATCATTGCGATCATTTGCATGGTGAATTACCCTGTCAGCGTATCAATCACGTTTGTTATCGGGGTAGAAGCACCCAACACCTTATAAAGGATTGTCACTCAAAGATCGAAAGACATGGCCAGACTTATAGCCCAGGGTCGTGTGTACCACATTGATGAACCCGGTGCCCTCCTAACTCCTGTCCTTATCCAAGGTATGCTTTCTATGCATGATACTTTTGCCAAAGCTTTGATTAATATAGGTGCTACCAATTCTTTTGTCTCTTGTGTATTTGCTTGTAAATTAGATATTAGGTCTGAACCTTTAAAAGAAATATTAACTATAGAGACTCCCTCTAGGGGATTATTAGAAGCTCGCTACATGTATAAAAATTTTCAAGATAAAATCTTCAAAAATATAAGTATTTATAGACTTAGTGCTTTTAGATTTCTTAGAGTTTGACGTTATTCTAGGAATTGATTGGTTAGAAAAATATAGGACAATTATTAATTCTGAAAATAAAGTTATAACCTTGCGAACTTCGAAAAAGAAATAAACTCTATTTTTATACTCTAATAATTGAATAAATAGGAATATGAATTTTCATCCTACTGTGTATTTTATTCCCATTATTTGCAACTTTTTAGGAGTGTTTCCAATCAAATTACCTGGTTTACCTCCCCCATGAGGGATAGAGTTTTCTATCGAACTGCTTCCTAGAATCCAACCAATCTCGAAACCTACCTATCACATGAGTCGTGCTGAGCTCATAGAACTAGAAGACCAATTTTTTGAGCTTCTTGGCCAGAAGTTTATTCACCATCCTCACTCCCCTTGGGGAACTCTAGTGTTATTTATGAAAAAGAAAGATGGGTCCCTCAAACTATGCGTAGACTACTGAGAACTCCACTGAGTAACAATAAAAAGCAAGTATCCTCTACCTCGTATCGAAGATTTCTTTGATCAGTTGCAAGGAGTCACAGTCTTATCCAAAATTAACCTTAGATTGGGATACTACCAGCTGAGAGTCAAAGAAGAAGATATTTCAAAGATCATTTTTCAATATAGATATGACCTATACAAGTTCAAGGTGATACCATTCAGGTTAACTAATGCCCCTGCTGCCTTCATGGATCTCATGAATAGGGTTTTTCAGCATGCACTAGATCAATACATCATCGTATTCATTGATGACATCTTAGTGTACTCCAAGAGTCTGGAGGAACATGCAGTTCACTTGTCTGAAGTATTGAGGACACTTAGTTGGAACCAACTGTTTGCTAAACTTAGCAAATGCTCATTTTGGTTGGATCAAGTTTTGTTTCTTGGTTATGTGATTTCAAGTGAAAGAGTTTCTGTGGATCCGGCGAAGGTTGAAATGGTGATCAATTAGAACTCGCCCACTAATGTAGCTGAGGTACGTAGTTTTCTTGGCTTGGCAGGTTATTACCGATGATTCATCAATAAATTTTCTAAGATTGATACATCATTGACTCGACTCACTCGAAAGGGCATACCTTATGTATGGGATTACGAATGTGATGAAAGCTTTATAGGATTGAAGCATCATCTTACCTCTGCTCCGGTGTTGATCCTCCCTAACAACATTGTAAGATTTTAGGTTTAATGTGATGCATCTCATATTGGTTTGGGATGCATTTTGATGTAGCATTATAGAGTTGTCACTTATGGATCTAGAGAGTTGAAACCCCATGAGCGAAACTACCCTACTCACAACTTGGAGCTGGCGGCCCTTATCCTTACCTTGAAGATATAACTTCATTACCTGTTTGGTCAGACCTTTGAAATTTATACTGACCACAAAAGTTTAAAGTATATTTTTTTTGTAGAGGGAGTTGAACATGAGACAGAGATTTAGGATGGACCTCCTTAAGGACTACGACTATAAGATCATTTACCATCCCAGTAGAGAAAATGTAGTCGTTGATGCACTTAGCCAAAAGAAGTCAACTGTGTTGGCCCAAACCATGGCCTCTAGTTGGAAGTTAGTAGATGCTATGCAGGCACTCTGCCTCAACCACTATGGCAATGGTGCCTATCTCGCTCAGATCCAAGCTTTGACTTATCTTTTCATGAAGATTTGGGAAGCTCAGTCCACAGATTAAGAAATCACCAAAATTTAAGTTCTCTTTTAATGAGTTTTCTAATTTCAGACTCTCAGATGATGGGTTGTGTAGATTTCAGGACTGAATTTGGGTCCCTGTTGCTGTCAGGACAAATGTTCTAAAGGCTTCCCATGCCTCTAAATTATCCATCCACCTTGGGAGTACCAAGATGTATCGGGATCTAAAGCGTCAATATTGGTGGTCGGGAATGAAGAAAGACATTATTGATTACGTCTTCTGATGACTTATTTGCCAGTGAATTAAGGCTGAACACCAGAGACCCGACGGTTTGGTTTAGGAACTCCTGATCCTAGAATGGAAGTAGGAGAATGTAACCAAGGATTTTATCATCGGCCTACCCAAGACCTATTCTAGTCGTAAGGCTATTTGGGTCATCATTGACAAACTAACCAAGACTGCCCATTTCTTACCCATCAAGATTACTGACTCCACCAGCAGATTAGCCCACCTTTATGTTGATGAAATTATTCGACTCCATGGTGTTTCCTCATCTATTATATCCAATCAAAATCCTCAATTCACCTCCTACTTTTGGGACAGCTTTCAAGAAGTGCTTGGGTTTGGATTGTACTTCAACATTACTTATCATCCCTGAACCGATGGTTAGTCTGAATGCACTGTCCAAACGTTGGAAGACATGTTGCATGCTTGCATCCTCAACTTTGGCGATAACTAGTATGAGTATCTTCCCTTGTGTGAATTTGATCATAATAACAGTTATCACTCCAACATCGGCATGATTCTGTATGAAGCCTAGTACGGTACGCCCTATCATTCTTCCACTTGCTGGAGCAAAGTTGGAAACCAGCGTCATTTGGGACCAGACTTGATCCAAGAGACTATTGAGAAGGTTGTAATCATCCATAGGAACTTAGCTACTGCCTAGAGTTGGCAGAAGAGTTATGTTGATGATCGTAGAAGAACTCTAGAATTTGTTGTTGGAGACAAAATCTTCCTCAAGATTTCCTCTTACAAAGGAAAAATACGGTTCAAAAAAAGAGGAAAGTGGAGCCCCAGTTATGTGGGACATTTTCAGATCGTGGAGTGTATTGGACCTGTAGCGTACTGTCTTACTGTGCCTCGAGAGTTTGTGGGTCTACATGATGTTTTCCACGTCTCCATGGTCAAAAGGTACCACCTTGACCCTTCTTATATCATTCGTCATGATGAGATGCAGGTACAACCGATATGACTTACAAGGAACTCCTTGCAGAAATTCCTGGTTAGACTGATAAAGTTTTACACCACAAGATGATCCCCACAGTGAAGGTGCAGTGGCAGCACGACACTCCGGAAGAGACAATGTGGGAGTTGGAGGGCGAGATAAGAGAAAAGTTCTTAAAGTTATTCAAAAAACATTTAGGAGACCAAATTTTTTAAGGTTTGGGGGGTGATGTAACATCCCCCTCACAATCGCGCTAAATTTTTACTTGAACTCATTTAAATTTATCTCGTAGTTTTATATCGTGTTTCGTAATTTTAATTTATTCTGATTCTATTATTTTATTTATTTTTATTTAATTTTATTTACTATTATTTTTTTATTAAAAATGATTTTCATGAAAAAGACAGAAAAAATGGGCAAAATCCTGCGGGAAAATACTCACGGGAAATACTAACCCACCCGAGCATCTCACTTTGTGTGCGTGTGTGCACGCACAGCCACCACAAGGTGTGCGCACTGTGCAAATGTCCCATCTGCGTGCGGATAGGGCAAGGTATTGTGTGCCTTGTGCGTGCACTATCCACGTAGTAAGCCTGCACGCAGACTTTATGCACGGTCGGCCTGGGGAGGCACACTGCTGCCTCAGGCAGTGTGTCGTCGCCTCTTGGACATTGTGTGCCACCTTAGGCGGTGTGCCGCCATCGCCTTTGGTAGAGAGACACTGTCGGTTGAGGATTCTTTCTCCATTTTTTGTGCCATCATTGCGTCACGTCAAATCACTCAACTTTCTCTCTGCTCACCAGACTTCACCACTTGGCACAAATCCAACGGTCCCCATTTTCTATAAATAAGGACCACTTTCTTCCATTTTCCTCATCACTTCCATTTCATTCTTTCGTCCTCCAAGAGCTTAGTGAGAGATGGAGTGATCTAGAGAGAGAAAGAAATGAAAAGAAGAAGAAAAGTGTAGGAAAACCTTAAGATTTCAGTAAGCAATTTAGTATTTCCTTAAATATCTTAAGAAGTATTTCTAGAAAATAAAAAATTATGAAGTATGTGTTTTGTGTTTTGCATTATTTATGTTTAATAATTCCAATAAAGTGATTTATTGTTGATTTTAAGCATGCTATGTGATTTTATACGCACTTGATGATTTACATGTAAATTAAATAACATGAATCTGATGATAATTATCTGAAAAATATATTAAAAAAAAAAAGAAAAAGAGAAAGGGAATAAGCCTGAAATGGTCTAAAAATAAATGTATCTATATTGACATGCATAATGCATTAAGTATCTCGTTAAGCTTTTTATCTCTGAGGAGTTTATGTTTTTCCCTCCCCCATTTGGTCTACAAATGCGTGAGAGGACTGCTCCTATAGATGACAACGTACCCTCTGACGAGAGCAGTGACGTAAATATCTGTTAGGGATAACCTTTGGTTAAGTACTACTGTGGCTATAGAATATTTAATAGGACCACTGTGGTTGGTACGGCTGTAGTCATATATTGTACCATGGTTTGGCAAGTTGAAAATGTGCTTAAATAAATTGTCGTTATATATCTGATATGATCATTCCACATGGGTAGTCAAAAATCTGTATTTGCTCTTAGAGATGGAAGTCAGAACGACTGTGAAGCATGACACGAAACTATGAACATTTGATGATTTATTTGATTTTCTCCCTGACGTGCCTCGATGGTAAGTATTAATGACATAATTATTTACTTTTAAAATCTTACGATATTATTTAAATATTATATTCCTTATTAAGTTATGAACTCACCCTTTCTATACCCCCCTAGATGAGGATCATAATGAGGAACCGATTGCTGACCTATCCCTTGAAGTCTGTGAGGATCTCGTGGATCCATAAAACTTAAGTGCATGACTTGTCCCACACTCTAATGAGTCCAATCGGATTGTGAAAGAAGTGACCCTTTTGTATTTTTATATTTTATATTTTGTTGCCACTTCTTGCCTCAGTTATATATATGTGTAATTGGAACTCATATATTTTGATAAGAAATTTATAATAATTACTATGCTGCATACAATTTTTATCTTGCACTCATAATCTGTTTCTGTATCTGGCACCCTTATGCCTTAATTTGCATTAAGGATGTCACACAAACAATGGCCTCCAGTTAGAAACTAGTTGATATTATGCAAGCACTTCGCCTCCACCACTATGGAAATGTTGCCTGTCTCGCTCAAATCCGAGCTTTGCCTGATCTTTTTTATGAAGATTTAGGAAGCTCAGTCCACATATCAGAAATCACTAAATTTGAGTAAGTTCACTTCTGACGAGTTTTCTGATTTCAAGCTTTCTAATGATGGGTTGTGCAGATTTTGGGACCGTATTTGGGTCTTTGTCACTATCAGGATGGATGTTCTCAAGGTTGCTTATGCCTCCAAATTATCCATCCACTCTAGAAGTACCAAGATGTACCGGAACTTGAAGCGCCAATACTGGTGGTCGGTAATGAAAAAAGACATTGTCGACTATGTCTCTCGATGCCTTACTTGCCAATAAGTTGAGGCAGAAAACCAGAGACCCGACGGTTTGTTATAGGGTCTCCCGATTCCGAAATTGAAGTGGGAGCATATAATCATGGATTTTGTCACTGGTCTACCCAGGACCTGTTCTAGCTGTAATACTATTTAGGTCATCGTTGACAGACTAACCAAGACCACCCACTTTTTACCCATTAGAACCCCTGACTCCACCAGCAAATTAGCCCGCCTGTATGTTGATGAAATTGTTCGACTCCATGACGGTCCCTCATCCATTGTATCCGATCGAGATCCTCGATTCACCTCCCACTTTTGGGATAGCTTCCAAGAAACGCTTGGGTTTTGATTGTACTTCAAGACTGCTTATCATTCCCAAATTGATGGTTAGTCTGAATGCATTACCCAGACATTAGGAGATATGTTGCATGCTTGTGTCCTTGACTTTGGCAATAACTAGTATGAGTATCTTCTCCTGTGTGAATTTACTTATAATAACAGTTATCATTCCAACATCGGCGTGACTCCGTATGAAGCCTTGTATGGTATGCCCTATCGTTCTCTCACTTACTGGATTGAAGTTGGAAATCAGCATCGTTTAGGATCAGACTTCATCTAGGAGATTATCGAGAAGATCGCTATCATCTGTAGGAACTTAGCTACCATCCAAAGTTACCAGAAGAGTTACGCTGATAATCGTAGAAGACTTTTCGAATTTGTCGTTGGTGATCAAGTCTTTCTCAAGGTTTTTCCCTATAAAAAAAAATGCGGTTCGAAAAAAGAGGATAGTTGAGCTCCTGTTATGTGAGACTTTTTCAGATTGTGTAGCGTGTTGGACCCATGGCGTACTGCCTTCCTCTGCCTCGAAATTGTGCGGGTCTACATGATGATTTCTATGTCTCCATGCTTAAAAGGTACCACCCTAACCCTTTTCATATCATTACTCATGATGAGACACAGGTGCAAACTGATATAATGTATGAGGAACTCCCTGCATAAATTTTTGGTTAGACCGATAAGGTGTTATGCAACAAGAGGATCCCCATGGTGAAGGTGCAGTGGTAATACCACACTCCAGAAGAGGCTACATGGGAGTTGGAGAGCGATATGAGAGAGAAATTCCAAGACCTATTCATGACAAATTTGGAGGACCAAATTTTCTAAGGTGTGAGGGATGTAACACACCACTAAACTTCGCACTAAATTTCATTTGGAAACCCCCATTTATTCAGGCTCTAAGGCCGCTTGAACTCTTTAAATTATCTCGTAATTTTAAATTATAATTCGTAAATTTAAATTCGTAATTTTAATTTTATTTTGAAAAATTATACGTCTTTTCAGACCAGATATGGGAGAGAGAAAATAAATATCCTGGATGGAGATAGGGGAACAAATATCTCTCAAAGATAAAAAGTAAAAAAATACTTGATGCATTATGCATGTCAATACAGATACATATTTCAGACCAATCATGCTTCATTCTACCTTTTTTTTGTTTTTTTTTTTATTTTTCAAATACCTTTACCGATTTTATATTATTATAATTACATGCAAATCATCGAGTGTCTATCATTTATATATCATGCTTGAAATCAACAACAATTTAACTTATTAAGCCTACCAATACAAGGCATGCAAAAAAAAGGCAAAATCACAAATTTATCAATTTAATCTTTTCTTTTTGTCTAAAAATTTCTTCTTACGACGTCTAAAGAAATACTAAATTTCTTACCAAAATCTTGATAATCTCTTCTACACTGTTCTTCTTTTCTTTCTCTCTTTCTCTCTCTAGATCACTTTCTATATCTCTCTCTCTCTAATTCTTGAAAGGTGGAAGAATGGAAGTGTGGAGAAAATGAGAGAGAGAGAGAGAAAAAAAGAGTCGTTGGATTTGCGCCAAGTAGCAAAATTCGGTGAAAAGAGAGAGAGAGAGAAAAAAAAGATGCTCAACACGAAAACGGACAGAAACACCTCCTCAACTGGCGACGGTGCCAGGATTGGCGGCACGCTGCCTAAGGTGGGCAATGGCACACTACCCGAGGTAACAATGGCCTCACCCGCCTAATGTACTGCAGGGCTACCCTGTAGTCGCATGGGCTAACCTGCCATGCACACAGGCCTACTGCATGCAAGCCCCAGGCCCGCTAGGCCCTATTTGCGCAAGCTTACTACACGGACGAGGTTGCACAGTGTGTGCTGCCTGTCCGTGCGCGAGGTGACGTGCAGATGACCTGCTTGCGTGAGACGAGATGCGCACAGGATTGACTCGGTGTCGTGCGCGTGGATGGGACGTGCAGGCAGCCCTTTCTCGTGAGATTCCCTACATGATTTTTCTCCTTGTTTTTCCATTTTTCCTAAAAATCGTTTTATTCAAAATTTAAGGATTAAATAATTTAATCAAAATAAAATTAGATAAATATAAAATAAAATAAAATAAAACAAAAATTGGTAAAATTTTACGAATCACGAAAATAATTTATGAAATAGAATAAATAAGTTCTGTGTGGTCATAAGGCATGAATAAATAGGGTTTTTCAAATACAAATTAAGTACAGTGGTGAGCAGGGTGTTACATGCACCCACTGCTAGCTACTATATGGTACGTATGTATGCTGCCACATGGCGCACGTGCAATTTCTTCCTTTGGTCTATTTAAAGTCCTCTTTCACCTCTCCCTTTTCATTTTTTCCTTCTCCTTTTCTATTTTGCCAAGAGTGAGAGAGAGAAAGTAGAGAGTAAGCTAGAGAGAGAAAGAGATGAAACGAAAGGAAACTGAGAAAACTTTCCCATCCACATGGTAAGCCTTTTATTTCTCAATTTTTTTTCTTCTCTACAATTTCTAAGAACTCGTTCTTAGATTCTCTTTTCCTTAAGCTTTTAGTAACCTCTTCTAAAACCTTCGATTGCTGAACAACCTTTTCATCTCCTTCAAAATACGTAAACAACCTTGTTATGGGAAAACCAGAAGCTTGGATTTTGATAAGGGATCTTAGCATTTCTACGTACTCTTCTAAATTTGTTTTCTAGATAATAAGAACATTTAAGGAACAATGAGATGTATGAATTCTTGGTTGTTATTCTTACATGAATTGGTAATGTATGTACGGATTGTAAATCACATGATTTTAGAGTGCTTACTTTTAGATAGTGTATAGACATGATTTACTTGTTGAGATTATTTTATATGATATGCCATATGTGCGGGTCGGAGTCTCAACTTCGTTTTAGGAGCGATGGTTGAGAGGGTTACTCATTTGAGGCCTTAACTCAGAGGGTAACTTGATGGTCTAATATGGGTATATGGGTCTTTATATGCCAAGATTGGATTGTGGACCCCCATCGGGTCTAGACAATAAAAATAAATGATGATTTGAACTAGTAAGCAAACTAAAAAATTTAAAAATTTGTTTGACTATTATCACTGAGGCAGGAATCACTTCTCAAACTGCTCCTTAAAGCTTGTTTGAATACATTCACGAATTTTAGTGGATTGTTGAGTGCATTTGGATAATTGTACTATGATAAACTATTCCTTTTGTGACGAAAGAAGTGGCTCGATGATGTTGTGTATATTTTTATCAGCCATCTTCCTGGCCTCAGGTGTATTTGAACATCAAATATTTTGTAAGGGATGATTTTCTTTTGTTGTATAATTTATTTTGCATTCATATCTGTTATGTTATCGGACTCCTTTACCCATCGGGTAACGAGATGTTTATGAACCAAAGGAACTCTAAATTTTATAAATATTCACTTGAAACCAACTTAATCACCAAACTAAGTCATGTAGGCAAGTTACTACTTATGCAGTGAGCCAAAGAATCTACCTTATCACTTTTGGGTTCCCTTTATTGATGTGATCCTCGAAAGCCTTGAGTTAATGTCTGAAGAAGTGTCCCAAGATGAGTAGGACAGCTAGGAGATTCAGAGTGCCTTTAGGAAGATTACCTGTATGCCTGCGTGTATGCTAAAAAGCAAGCCCACCCGGTAACACACCCAGTAACACGCACGCTCACGACAACGCATAAAGCACCAGTACAAGATAACACTTAAATTTTGAATCATTAATTTTCTAGAATTAGTTACATTAGCTTTCTTATTGTTAGTGAAAAGACTCATTTTACATTTTTTTTTATAAATTTCACACTCTTTGTGTTTCTCAAAATTTCTTACCAAAAAGTATTTAACATTATCAACTTGCCTTAAGTAAAAATAATTACTCAAGTGTAAAGAGAGTGCACATGATAAATTAAAAACCTTTTTATCGATGAATTTTGTTCGTAATTGAATTGAGACTATAATGTATATTCATTATAGACTTATGCAATTAACATAACAATGTATTCATAATAATAACAAAAATATGATGAGATCTTGTTTGAATTCTTCTATGAGAAAATTCCTATTCGAGAGGTTTCTATATATTAAAGAAAAACTTAGAAGTACTATAAAATTTTCATATTGTGAAAAAGAAAAATCAAGTGTAGATAACATTGTATAAATAAAAGGAAAATAAGAATATAATATTCTAGACTTCATTTATTAAGACTTTTTTCTTGATTACCTTATAATATGGTTTCTAATTAATTTGGTTTGAGACAAGGATAACATGTTTTGAAGTTGTTTATTGCAAATCGAATATTGAGATTATTAATTTTAGATATATTTATTATCCTATATTGAAATTTTCTTATGTTTCCCATTTATCTTACCACCAATCATTTTATTGCAATTGCAATATTTCGTTTTTACAATATGATATTTTTCTATACTATAAGTACTAATGAATCTTTAATGGATACACGCAATATAAATATAGAGCCAATCAAATCTTATAATAAATAATTTGGATACTTTTTTAAACTATATATATGTTTTGTTGCCCATGCTAAGAAATAAAAAACTTTCAACTTTATTTCAATATCACTTTCTTTAGCTTAACATAGTCAGGAAGAAGATATAACTCAGCGATTTTCAACCAAAGAAAGAAAGAATTGTTGAAGAAGGTAAATGAACTAACCACTTTCTATTGAGTTACTATCGGTAATATCCTTTATAGTTCTTACAATGTTGAATATGAGGCTTAACATTTTTTTTATAGGAGATCAGCAAGTCCTCATGGAATTCAAGGGGATGTCTAAGATCAAGCATAACTAAGAATTGCTAGGCCACGAGGCATTCTTCGAAGAAAGGCTTAAGAAAATCAAGGATCAACTTGAAAAAATGCGTAGGAATAATTATAATAGTAAAATTATGTTAATGATATCTAAACATCTGACAAGGAAGTCCTCGGACAATCCAACCATAAGAAATTTTTTTTAAAAGAAAAAACTGAAAGATTTAAAAGATTTTCGATGTATGATCGAATAATTTATAGAAGATACTCAAGAACTTAAAGATAAAGTTACAAAAACTTCTCAAAATCCATAAGAGGCAAGAGAGGATGTCCGAGAAAACGGTGAAGACAACAACCCAGATGCAGTATAAATCAAGCCATGAATATTCATTGAATTATGGTTTATGAAGATGTCTTTGCTTACAAATGATAATAGTATCAACAATGTAATTAACTTTGTTAGTTAATACCTTTTTTTTTAATCGAATAAATGTAGTTTACTATTAAAATTTAAGCATTATATCGATATTTAACTCTTTTGTTAATTTTGAATTGTTTAATTTTAAATTTCTATGTATTCATATTTCAAAGACTAAATATATCTAGATATTCTCTAAAATTAAGAATTTTTATATAACATGATAAAAAGTCAACTAACAAAAAAAAAACACTTAAATGAATTGAAATAAAGATAAATTACATGAAATAAAATTGTATGTTTAAACTAAAAAACAAAACAAGTATTTAAAAAAGTAATTCTTTATTTCTTAAAATAATTTGTAACATCCTGACCTAAGTAAGCAACCCGACCCATTTCTTTCAAAATGACACCATTTTGAAAGTTGGGTACCAGAAGCTCAAATAAAACAACCCCGTTTGGAGAAACATTTAAACGATGACGTTTTGATGAAAAATAAATAAATCAGCGGTGAGTTGATGGTCCAGATTTAATGACGACCATTATATAATAGGATTAAGGTTTCAAAATTTAATGAAGAAAAACCCTAGCCTCCATTTGACTAAGAAAGAAGAAAGGAGAGGGAGCTGTTGGCATTGTTAAAATTAATGATTTTTTCTGTTAAAGTTTAAATTCAAAAAATGAAATCCACCGTGAAGTTGAATCACAGTAGGATACGTAAATTTCATGCGATGTGTATGCATGATTTTCTGAGGATTTGATTTGATCGGTTGGTTGATGTAATCAATTTAAATTTGTATTTCTTATATATATATGCTGAAATAAAAAAGAAAATAACACTTCTTCTCTCCAGCAAAAACACGTCTCTGCAGAACAGTAAAGCAGAGGCAGCTGCATAAGCTTGCTCTGTTTTGCTGTCGTCTCTCTCTTCAACCTTCTCTCTCTAAGTTTGTTCAATCACAGAGCTTCCCTTCAAGCTTATTTTCGCTTCCGATCAACAAGTGGTATCAGAGCCAGGTTCTCCTACGTCTCAGGTGAATTAAAAATTTCTCAAACCCGATGGCTACCTCAAGAACTACCCCTGCTCCGCAGTTCAATGGAGAAAATTACCATGTGTGGGCAATAAAGATGCGAGCTCACCTCAAAGCTCTGGGTTTATGGGATGTTATTATAGACGATAGCGAACCAAACCCACTACAAGAAACTGCTACGTTGAACCATATTAAAAGGCACGAGGAAGAGAAGGCCAAGAAACCAAAAGCAATTGCCTGTCTCTTCTCAGCAGTTTTGGACAGGGTTTTCTCTAGGATTATGAACTATGAATCACCCAAGGAAGCGTGGGAGAAACTGAAGGAAGAGTTTGATGGAGGAGACAGAAGCAAGAAGATCAAACTACTGAGGCTAAAAAGTGAATTTGCTTTACTTAGAATGCAAGAAAATGAGTCTGTTAGGGACTATGCCTCCAAACTCTCGGATATTGTTAATAAAATGAGATTGTTGGGGGAGGACTTTCCTGAATCAAGGGTGGTAGAACAAATTCTTATAAGTTTACCACCAAAATTTGAGTCTAAAGTCTCAGCCTTGGAGGAACTTGCAGATATTGATAAGATTTCTTCAGCTGAACTAATCAATAAGCTGCAATCACAGGAGCAACGTGTCAACATGCATGCTCGTGTACCTATTGAAGGAGCCTTATTCTCGTCTCAAACCAAAGCTACCCCTTCAAATCAGTATCAAGGCAGAAGGAATGGAGGAAATCAAAGTTCCAGAAAACAGAAGAAGTATCCTCCTTGCAACATCTGCACCATCACAAATCATTTAGAGAGTGAATGCTGGTATAAGGGAAAGAAAGCTGTTCAATGCAACTTCTGCAAAAGACTTGGCCATAAGGAGAAGTTCTGTAGGCAAAAACAAAAGCTGTAAGCTGCACAATCTAAGCAGGAGTTGCAATATGTAAATGTCACTGAGATATCCAGTGAGCAAAGTAATACAATTCTTGTTGCTTCAAGTGAATTGACAGTGGAAGACGACAGCCTCTGGGTTGTTGATAATGGTTGCACTTCTCACATGTGCAAGAATGAAGCCATGTTTGTGTCACTTGACAAATCAGCAACAGGCCAAGTAAGACTTGGAAATGGCATGCTGGAAACCATCAGGGGCAAAGGCAACATTGCCATTGAAACTAAGGAAGGCAGAAAATTTATCACTGATGTAAATTTTGTTCTTACACTCTCACAGAATCTTCTCAGTGTGAATCAGATGACTGATCGAGGCTACTCGGTTGGATTCAAGGATAACTGTTGCAGGATATATGATCCTGAGGATCGCTTGATTGCTTTCATCCAAAAAAAGAATCAAGTCTACTCCTTAAAACTCAGAGAAGTAATTGAGAGAGCCAGTGTTGCCTCTGTAACTGAGGGTGAGATTTGGCACAGACGCCTTGGGCATTTTCATGCAGTTGGGCTACAACAACTGCAGAAGGGAGGTATAACCAAGGACTTCCCAAATATTGCAGTCACTGAGACAGTATGTGGTGCATGTCAGCTAGGGAAATTGGCAAGGAATTCATTTCCTTCGCAAGCAGATTGGAGAGCAAAAGAGAAGCTGGCACTTATCCATTCTGACATTTGTGGTCCAATGATAGAAAACTCCATGAGTGGTTGCAGGTATTTTGGCTTGTTCATAGATGATTTTTCCAGGATGATTTGGGTTTGTTTCCTGCAGAATAAAGCTCAAATTTTTGGTGAATTCAAAAAGCTCAAGGTTATTGCAGAGAAGGAAAGTGGCAGTGTACTAAGGTGCCTAAGGACAAATAATGGGCTTGAATTCAATTCCAGCCAATTCAATGATTTCTGTTCTGAGAATGGGATAAAAAGGCAGCTCACGTCACCATATTCTCCTCAACAAAATGGTGTCTCAGAGAGGAAGAACAGAACCATTATGGAAATGGCAAGAAGTATGCTTGCTGACAAGCACCTACCTAAAGCCTTGTGGGCTGAGGCAGTGAACACTGCTGTGTTCCTGCTCAACATGCTGCCTACAAAGGCTGTAAAGCAGATGACACCAGTAGAGGCCTGGAGTGGCATCAAACCATCAACAAAATATCTAAAGGTGTTTGGATCAGTGTGCTACTGCCATGTCTCGGATGACAGGAGAACCAAGCTAGAAATGAAGGCTGAGTTGGGAGTATTTTTGGGATACAGTACTGAAGCAAAAGCCTACAGAATTTTAAACCTGAAAACCAACAAGCTAATGATTCGAAGAAATGTAACGGTGGATGAAAACAGCTACTGGAATTGGGAGAAACAGAAAGTCGAACGAGACTGTGTCACATTTGAAGAAGGAAATAAATCAATGATAGTATCAAACCCAACTCAGAGTGATGAAGAAGATGAAGAATGTGAAGCAGAAGGGAGAATAAAATTGAAAAGTCTAGCTGACATCTATAAAAGGTGCAGTTTTTCCTCAAAAGAACCTTCCTCTGTTGAGGAAGCACTTCAGTAGCAAGAGTGGAGACTTGCTATGGAAGAGGAAATCAGGATGATTGACAAAAATAATACTTGGCCTCTGGTAAAATTAAGTACAAACAAAAAACCAATTGGAGTAAAGTGGGTGTTCAAAGTGAAACTCAATCCGGACGGGACAACAAACAAGCACAAGGCACGGCTTGTGGCAAAGGGATACTCCCAGCTTCCAGGAATCGACTACACAGAAACCTTTGCTCCTGTGGCCAGATATGAAACAATTAGACTCATTCTGGCCATGGCAGCTCAGTTTGGTTGGAGTGTGATGCACTTGGATGTGAAATCGGCCTTCTTGAATGGTAAACTGAATGAAGAAATTTATGTTGAGTAGCCACCGGGGTTTATTCAACTTGGAAAGGAGAGTCACGTCTATCTTCTTCACAAGGCCCTATACGGCCTCAAACAAGCTCCACGAGCCTGGTATGATAAGTTAAATACATACTTACTTCACTATAGGTTTGAGAGAAGCATGACAGAAAATACACTATATGTGAATAAAGATGAAGACCGACTTATCACTGCAGTATATGTTGATGATATACTGGTGACAGGCAGCAACAAAAGGAAAATGATAGAGTTCAAGCAGAAATTGGAAAATGAATTTGAGATGTCTGATCTTGGGGAAGCTACCTACTTCCTAGGAATGGAGATTCAACAAAGCAGCTTGGGTATTTTTCTTTCACAAGGCAAGTATGCCAAAGAAATACTAAATAAATTCAACATGAATCACTGTAAATCAGTATCTACACCACTGGTGTCCAACCTGAAATTGTCAAAGGACGAGAAAGGTAGCAAAGTCGAAGAGGGGAATTACAGAAGTCTGATTGGGAGCCTTCTGTATCTCACAGCTACCAGACCAGACATTTTGTTTGCAGTGAGTTTACTTTTAAGGTACATGGCTTCACCGAGAGAATCACACTTACAAGCTGCCAAACATGTGCTGAGGTACCTGAAAGGAACCTGGAATTTTGGTGTTCAATTCAAAGCAAGAGCTGAAGGTGGAGTAGTCGGCTACAGTGACAGTGACTGGGCAGGAAGTGTAGAAGATGCACGTAGCACAACTGGGTATTTGTTCAAATTAGGCTTCGGTGTTTTCTCATGGGCATCTAAGAAACAGGATACTGTGGCTCAGTCCACAGCTGAGGCTGAGTATGTAGCCGCAGCTACAGCAACTAACCAAGCAATTTGGTTGAGGAAGGTATTCAACGATCTAAAGCTGGAAAAACAAACACCTACAGTGTTGTATGTAGACAACAAGTCTGCAATTGCCATTGCTAAAAATCCTGTAATGCACGGGAGAACTAAACACATGAACGTTAAGTATCATGCTATACGTGAGGCTGAGAGGAATCAAGAAATAAAGCTGATACATTGCTCCTCCGATGATCAGCTTGCAGACATTCTAACCAAGGCCATGTCTAAAGCTTAATTTGAGGATTTGCGGGAAAAGGTGGGGATTGGTGAAAAAACTCATTAAGGGGGAGTGTTAAAATTAATGATTTTTTCTGTTAAAGTTTAAATTCAAAAAATGAAATCCACCGTGAAGTTGAATCACAGTAGGATACGTAAATTTCATGCGATGTGTATGCATGATTTTCTGAGGATTTGATTTGATCGGTTGGTTGATGTAATCAGTTTAAATTTGTATTGCTTATATATATATATATATGCTGAAATAAAAAAGAAAATAACACTTCTTCTCTCCAGCAAAAACACGTCTCTGCAGAACAGTAAAATAGAGGCAGCTGCATAAGCTTGCTCTGATTTGCTGCCCTCTCTCTCTTCAACCTTCTCTCTCTAAGTTTGTTCAATCACAGAGCTTCCCTTGAAGCTTATTTTCGCTTTCGATCAACAGGCAGCATGAGAGTGAGACAGAGAGAGAAGATGACTAGATTTTTGAAGAGGAAGAGAGGAGATAATCAAACAACGCGTATGTTGAACAACCATGGTAGGCTGCAGCGAGGCTAGCCTTTTGTGGGTAAGGCGTAATCACACCCTTCCTTCTTGTTCACATTTTCTTTAATAAGTATGGGCAGATCTGATGGGTTTTTATAGTCTAGATAAAGAAGAATCGTCGAACCAACCATGAATTTCCTCTTCAAGGGTAAGAATAGTTTATTACTCGACATCTCTATATTTGAAATAATGTAGTGATTTGGATTCTTTGACTGAGTAGATGATATGATATTGTGCGGAGATTAATTATTTTGAGAATATTTTAAAATGATAATATTGAAAAAAATCTGGACTGCATTATGTATATGACGATGTGGAGAGATAAGCTTGAAATCTGGTGAAACAAGGAGCGATTCAGGGTTCCTGTATGTCCCAAGCATTGGCAAGAAGAAGATGATTTACTTGGGGCGGGTAGCGGGTCAGGTTGACAACCTGTTAGGCCCAGATTCGAGAAGTTTTAGTAGCTCGAGTGGGACAGAGCCTAGTAAGTTTCTAACAGGTTGGCTGGGTAAAAAAAAAAAAGAAAAGAAAATTTTAATGAGTAAATAAAAAGAAAGAAGAAGACCCTAAAAGGGAATCTAAGCTGTGATTAGGTCAAATTAGAAAAAAATAATTAATAGGTAAAAAATATATACAAAAAGGGAAGAGGAGCTAAAATCCTTGGTGGACCAAGCCCATATGAAGGGTTAGAAGGGAAATTAAATTTTGGTGGGCCACGTTTCTCTAAATGGGTTAGAAGTGAAGAATTTTTTATAGATTAAAGGATGGGACAGAAAATAAAACTTAATTTAAGATGTTAAACAAATTCACAACAAAATGAAATAGGAATAAGTTAGAAGTAGTGGGAATGGGTTCTCTTATTGGGATTTTGACCTAAAAACAAATAAGATATATGAGAGTTAACAATTATTTGGATCCAAAGGTCAACAAAGAATATACCAACCCATTAGGTGAATATTCTAGTAAGGGTTATGTGAACATAAATTACGGTATAGGGCTAAATGATTAGGAAAAATAATAATTTAAATTAATAAAAGAAGTTTAGTTAAATATATAAATAGGTTTAGAAATGGTTAATCCTGAAAAATAAATGTAGTTGGAATGCATAAATAATTATGTGGTTGAATAAAGAGTATGGGTATTTGAGGATAATAGGAAATCCCATCATAGGAAATCATAGTAATCGCCCGATGCAATTGAATTAGCAAGGTTAAACTCTATTTTGTGAATTAAACACCTTGGGTTTAAATGTAAAGATATAAATCATTGGGTAAATTTTGATACCAAAGTGATTAAGGAGTTGAATAAATTCAGTGATGGGTAAATTTAGAAATTAGGCTTTTGAAAATAAAGAAATAAGATTGTATGAAAAATTTAATGAAGGTGATTAAATTAGAAGATTAAAATGTAATCCAAATTCAGAAAAAAAATTGTATCGTGGAATACATAAGACAAACAATTAAGATTTTTTATAAGTAAGAATGTGTGGATGTCAGTCCAGGATCGGTAGGAATGATTGTGAACTCTATCTCATGGACCATTTATTTGCTTCGTAACTATGATTGTGTCCTTGAGGGATAATGTGAATTGTAACCATGACTGTAAATATGATTATGTCCCTGAGGGACGATGTGAATCGTAATTATGACTGTAACATCGTAATTATGACTGTAACTATGACTATGTTATTGAGGGACGATGTGAGTAGTAACTATAACTATAATTATGATTGTGTTCTTTAGGGATGATGTGACTCATAACTATAACTGTAACTATGACTGTGTCCCTAAGGGACGATGTGAATCGTAACTATGACTGTAACTATAACTTGTGGAAGCTACGATTTGGTCCACGTTGATAGTGTGAATTATTACCTCATTATGAGATTTGTGATTGAATGATATTATGTGATATGATATGATAATGAGTCTATATGCATACGTGATTGGTTATGTTAGTGAATGATGAGAATATGATGTTATGTGAGTATGTATATGAGATAAGGTATTCTATGTG
This sequence comes from Carica papaya, assembly GCF_054855325.1. Classification (NCBI taxonomy): domain Eukaryota; kingdom Viridiplantae; phylum Streptophyta; class Magnoliopsida; order Brassicales; family Caricaceae; genus Carica; species Carica papaya. The sequence goes on from NC_142314.1 coordinate 16,954,125, forward strand.
TTTAAGAAAAGATATTATATGTGTGACTATGTGTTTAAAGAAATATATTATATGTGTGAATTTGTTTAAGGAATGACATTTTATGTGTGAATATATGTTTAAAGAATGGTATTCCATGTGTGAATATGTGTAATTAATGTGAATATGATATTGCGTTTATGAGATAGAAAATAAACAAATTAATTTATGAGAATGGAGTTATATAATTGTGGATACCTTTTGGATGATTTGAAATAGACGAGAATGATATATATGCTATATGGGAATATGTGCAATCAATATGATTATGACGTTTTGCTATTGAGAATAAAAAATTTTGGATATCCTTTGAATGAGATGTGGTATATGAGAAGTGAAAATATGTGACTAGTAAGATCAACGTTGTTGTAGTAGGGTGTGGTAAATTTGACGTAAAGTTAATGGTTCGAATCAGTAAATTGTATCAGATCCTTGGATTGGAGTTTTAAATTATTCTTACTGAGCAATTGGTGGTTCACCCCTTTTTTATCAATTCCAGAGTAGGAAAACCAAGAGCAAGTGTAAGGTCAAATGAAGACTTAGAAGAATCCTCTTATGATTATGGGATATCGTTTTATAAAGTAGATCTAAAATTTATTATAGTAATATTATTAAAGATTTCGTACGCCTCATGAATTGTAACTTTGCACAAGAGATATATGAGCGAGTTTTAAATTTTAGTATATTGCTACGCAATTTATTAAGTTTTATATGTGTAGAAGCACTCATTTCTCAATAGAGAAGGCGGGTCATTATAGTTAGTATCAAAATATATGTTTTTTCGGAAACATCCCTTGTGACACAAGGTTTAGGATTCTTATGAGATTTTGAGTCAAAGGATATTTGGTAATATGCACTTTAGGAGATGCTTGAGACTTCCTTTGGAAACCTCTGCGAATGTGAGAAAGTAAGATTATGATTATGAAAGTCCAACTAGATAGGAGTTGCATTGGTTTGAAGTGTTGAAGGTCTATGAAGTAAAATGTTAGGGCTTCACTTTGAAGCCAATTGGAGATGATGAAAGCAACAAACATAATCGATCTTAACAAATGAAACCTTAGAAAGCTTAAATTGTTACCGAAGAAAACACCCAATAGGAGCAAGTGAATAAAGAGAGTTTTTAGGAAGATAATGAATTTCCCTTGAGTTGGGGGAGAAATCTTAAAGGAGGGAAGATCCTCCAAAGGAAAAAAAAAGCTTAAAAAAAGAAAAAAAAAACAAGCCATAGTGGAAACTATAAAGTGACTTAAAAGCTAAGCAAAATTTGAGTGCAAGTCCTTAAAAATACTATATAACCCTATCAAAGGACATTTGCCTAAGTTCACTAGATAATAACAACCAGTATGGAACAACCAATCGAGACCAATTTGCCATTCCTAGGTCGAAGTAGATGATCAAACATTTCTTGGGGTCCTACCTAAACTAGACTTCTGTGTTCCCTAGATATCCTAAACGAATATGTCTAAATGAACAAGGTAAGTTAGCGGAGATCACCTAAGAAATCTAATGTTGGATTTTTTTGGACATGTGGGCTTAATGTGGGTTTTGGTGTGCGTATCAGACTATCAATTTAATGAGCCGATTTAAAAATTATCAAATACGGTTAAACAGTATTGGACCTTAATGCATTGAGTTTAAGTATGGACTTGTAACGTGCAGATACTAATTTTATAATATTATTATTTTATGATGAGTAAAATAGAAATTGTAAAAATTTGTCGATATAAATATGAGAATATAGTTTTCAAATCACAAGTTTGTTATTTTATTTTTTTTAAATTCCATTACCAGAAAAATTTAGCTTTTGAGGCGTCATGTTAATTTGAAAGATTTTACCGTCGGATGTGAATAATTCCTTCGTGATGGATTTATGTATATATTCATTTACATTTCTCATTGATTCAGTACGAGATCACATGTTTAGATTTACAGATTTATTGATTTAAAAAATATTTTTATTTTAACAATTGGTATCAGAGTTATTTTTCGTATTGAATTTTTGAGATTCAAGTTTTTTTTTTATGATTTTGGATTTTGGATTTTGAATTTTAGATTCAAATTAGAAATATATATGTATTTTTAAAGCAGAAAATAAATATATATATATGAATTTCTAAAAAATAAATCATAAAGTATATATGTATGGATTTTAGAAAAGCACAAAAAATATATATATATATGGGTTTAGGATATATATATATATATGCAGCAGATAAAACAAAAAAGAAAAGCAGCAGCTGACCGCGGTTGCATGAAGAAGAAAGCTCCATGGTAATGTGACTGTTCGGCAGCTGAAACAGCTGTCGAATCTTGCGTGTAACGACTGATTTTTCTAGTTGTCATGGTAGCACCTCATATGCCCCTTTGAGGAAGAAGAGGGTGAAAGAAAAAAAAGCCTTTTTTTTTTCTAGTTGTTATAGTAGCATCTCATATGCCCCTTCAGGTGTGAGGAAGAAGAGGGTGAAAGAAAAAAAACCCTTTTTTTAAAGTTATGGACTTATGGGTTTTAGGTCCAAATGGGTTGGGTTTTTAAGGTTTAAGTTTGTTTTTAAATTTAAGTTATGTGGGCATGGTCCACAAAAAATTAAGAAAAAGAAGAAATGAAGTAAACGGAAAAAAGGGAGAGGCCTATTCGGGTGGGCCAAAGCCCAGATAGGTTTGGGTTGGGCCAACCTGATCCAGACCCAACTCGGCTCAAGACTTGATCCGATGTTAACCCAATTCGATCAATTGGTTGATCAATCAAAGGTTAATGTTGACTTTGATTGGTCAACACTAAATCCTTTGACCCAAAAAAAAATAAAAATTTTAAAAGGTATTTTTGGTTATTTTGTGGTTGATTTTCTTTTTAATTTTGTTTAAATTTGGTTGAAATTTTAAATTTTAATATTGTGCATATACATGTTGAAATAAATTGATTTACATAATATGTCATCAAAATGACATCTCTTGTGGATAATTTATTTATTTTATAATGTAAATAATTTTATGGGTGTCATTTATGTGAATGTTAATCAGTTCAAAGTAAGGTTAATATTTAAAATTATTGTAGTTCTTTTTTGTAGTAATGAATACGTGACAGTTAGTCAGTATAAATGTGAATTTAAACCGGTCCAAAAGAAGGTTTATGATTTGATGTGTTCTTATTATTTATATTTAAGTACTGTTATAAAGTATCACTTATAAGTTAATATTTTGTCCAAAGATAGAGTGTTAATGGAGTGCTCGGTATCTTAAGAATGTAATATACCTTTATTTAAATTTTGTTATTAAATTTTATGATTTACAGTTTTATGTGGTATTAATTAATTTGTTTTTGTATGTTCTCTGTTCAGCTTCTTTTTTTACTGGAAGTATCATCACGAATGTTAATTCCATCCCAATGTTGAATGGTACAAATTTCAAGTAATGGAAGAATAATGTTCAACTTGTGCTTGAAGTTATGGATCTGGATTGGGGTTTATGGGTTGATCAACCCGATCTGATTACTCTTGACAATACTCCTAAAGAAAAGAAAAAGTGTGAAAGATGTGGCTGGTTAAACCGTATGAGTATGTTTGTTATGAAACATGCCATTCCAGAGATTTTTCGAGGCATTATGTCCGATAAAATCATAAAAGCAAGAGATTTCTTTCATTCTCTAAAACAACGTTTCATCAAAAGTAATAAGATCGAAGCATGTACACTTCTATTGATTCTTGTTTTTATGAGGTATAAAGTAAATGGAAACATTGAGAGCACATAATGGAGATGTCACATGTACATGCAAAGCACAAGGCACTTAGAGTGGAATTATCAGAAGAAGTACATATGTACTTTGTTTTGATTTCTTTTCAACCACAGTTCAATCATTTCAAAGTGATATATAATTGTTAGATAGAATTTTGGAATCTGAATGAACTTATTTCACACTATGTTCAAAAAGAGGAGAGACTCAAGTTTGAGAGGCAAGAGAGCGCTCATTTTATAGCGATCTCAAATGATAAGAAAAATAAGGAAAAAAACAGGTAAATTTATTGCGGTTTCAGTGCAATAGAAGGTTCAAACTGAAAATATTTGATTCTTCTGTGAAGTTCTGGGATATTAGAAGAAACAATGCGCTTGGCACACAAAGAAAGATTTATTTCTTAACTTTGTTTGTTTTGAGGTTAATTTAACTTTTGTATCTACACACTTAGTGGATATATTTTGGTGCCACAACTCATATCAGTGTCTATGCAGGGTTGCCTCCATCGCTGCAAGCCAAGTGATGGTACCAAATTTATTTATGTAGTTGATGGCAAACCAGTTGAGGTGGAAGATTTTAGAAAGTTTAGATTATTGTTAATGACTAAATTTTATTTGAATTTAGAAGAGACTTTTATTGTAATTTAGATGGAATGTAATTTATGGTTCTATATTGGGACAAATTTGGTTATTTATTAGTTCTTTATCAGTCATGATAACTTTTATTTGCTTGATACAATTGCTTTTTATAATGAATTCTTACATGTTGGTACAAGAGGTATAAAGAGAAAATTAATCAAGGAGAATTCTACTTCATTATAGGTCTCATCTCCCAAAAGAGAATTGAGGACTTGTGTAAGATAGAATTCTAAATTCTATTGATTTTACAGATTTTGACACATGTATCTATTGTATTAAAGGAGAACAGACAAATATTAAGAGATTCAGTATCAATAAGGCTATGAATTTATTAGAATTCATTCATATAGATATTTGTAGACCGTCCCTACGGTTTCTTGGAATGATCAACAATATTTCATAACGTTTATAGATGATTATTTCAGATATAGCTACTTATATCTCAATCCTTAAAGGTGTTCAAGAGTTTTAAATCAGAAGTTGAGAACCAACTCAACAAAAAGATTAAGACTGTTAGATATGACGGTGGTAGTGATTACCATGTTAGATATGACGGATCATGTGAAAAGCATCTAGGGCCATTTGCTCAATGCTTAGAGGAATACAGTATTGTCCTATAGTACACCATGTCACATTCTCCTAGCATGAATTGTGTTACTAAAAGATAAAACAGAACACTTAAGAACATAGTGATGAGTATGATTAGTCATTTTACCTTACCTAAATCACTTTGGGGAGAAACATTAAAGACTGCAACATATTTACTCAACAGAGTTCTAACTAAAGCAATTACAAACACCCCTTATGAGCTTTGAACTGGCAAGAAGACTAATTTGAGACATTTACACATTTGGAGATGTTCACCTAAAGCCGAGCCTTATAGGCCACAAGAAAAGAAACTGGACTTCAGAACTGTTAGTTGCTATTTTGTTGGTTATTCTGAATGATTCGAGAGTTAAAAGCTTTATGATGCCAAATGTAAGATAATTTTTGAGGCAAAAACTGCTCAATTCTTTAAGGATGTTGAGTTTGCGAAGGGGGGAAGGGAAAGAGTTCAAGACTTTATCTTTGAAGATGAATGGGTCAATATTCCTATTCCCTCAGTTACTCTTGACAATGATTAGGATCAGGTTCTTATACCTAGCATTGTTCAAGAAGCAAATTCATATCAAGACAATGTCATAGTATCTCCTGTTCCTGTTTAGAAAACTGTTATTCAAACGCAAACTTTACACTCTCAAGAACTTATGCGATTAAGGAGATCCACTAGATAGAGGAGAAGTGTAATTCCAGATGATTATATTATAATCTTCAAGAACATGAGTTTGACATTGATACGGTGGAAGATGATCCTATCAACTTCCGTCAAGCCATAGAAAGTTCTAACTTTCAAAAGTGGATTGATACCATGAATGAAGAGATAAAGTTCATGAGGGACAATGGCATTTGAAATCTTGTCCCATTTCCTAAGGATGTGAAACTCATTGGTTGTAAATGGATATTTAAAACTAAGAGTTATTTAAAAGATAATGTGAAGAGGCACAAGGTCTCTCTTGTCACTGAGGGCTTTACACAGAAAGAAGACATCAATTATAAAGAGACTCTCTCCAGTTTTATCTAAAGACTCTTTCAAGACTATAATGGCTTTAGTGGTACATTTTGATCTTGAGTTATATCAGATGAATGTTAAGACAATATTTCTTAATGGTGATATTGATGAGACAATTTATATAGCGCAACCAGAAAATTTTGTATCCCGAGATGTAAAACAAATGGTTTGCAAATTAAAGAAATCCATCTATGAACTTAAGCAGACTTCCCGTCAATGGTATCACAAATTTTATCAAGTCGTCATCTCGTTTGGTTTTGAGATGAATTTAGTAGAAGATTGTGTATATCACAAGTTCAGTGGAAGTAAATATACTTTTTTGATTTTATATGTCGATAACATACTACTTACCAGTAGTGATATAGGCTTATTGCACGAAACTAAGAGATTTTTAACAAAACGATTTGAGATGAAAGATCTTGAGGATACCTCTTTTGTATTAGGGATCCAGATACACCAGGATCGCCCTCGGGGTATTCTTGTATTATCACAAAAGATCTATATCAAAAAGTTTCTAAAAGGTTTGGTATGTAAGATTGTAAATTAGGTGATTTTTCTGTGTCTATGAAGACAAGTTTACTCTAAGTCAATACTCTATGAATGACCTAGAGACTACAGAGATGTAAAAGATTCCTGACGCTTCAGCTGTAGGGAGTCTTATGTACACACATGTTTGTACACATCCGGATATTGCTTACATTATTGGAATATTAGGTAAATATTTAAGCAATTTAGGTATGAATAATTGGAAAACAGCCTAACGTGTCATGCAGTATCTACAGAGAACAAAAAGTTATATGCTCACATACAGGAGGCAAGATCAGTTGGAGATCATTGATTATTCTAATTCTGATTTCACCGAATGTCAAGACAACAGAAAATCTATATCAAGCTATATCTATTTGTTTGCTTAGGGAGTTATTTCTTGGAAGAGTGATAAGCAAACACTTGTAGCCTCTTCTACTATGATAGTAGAGTTTATAGCTTATTATGAGGCATCCAATCATGGAATATGGCTACGAAATTTTGACACGGAGTTACGTATTGTTAATGGCATAGAAAGACCATTAAAGCTATTTTGTGATAGTAAGTCTGTAGTTATGTATTTCAACAATAACATGAGCTCAACAAAGTCAAAGTATATAGATATCAAGTTCCTCATAGTTAAAGAAAGAGTTTAGAGTAAGCAAATATCGATAGAGCACATTGGAACAAACTCTATGATTGCGGATCCCCTCACTAAGGGATTACCACTTAAGATCTTTCATGAGCACACTGCTGATGTGAATGTTGTATCTTTAGATAATGTATAGGTTCAGTGGGAGTCTTGTACCATAGTTGCATTTATTTTATAAGACACATCATAAAATATGTACTTTAGTTTTGGTTTATGTATATATGGTTTCATTCCAGTTTTTGTGTCTTATTTTTTGTTTATATATATTATCTTTGAGTTTTCTTATAGTTGATCTCACTAAGATTGAAGTACGACCAGTTAAAAATAAACATGTTAAGATCACATAGCATGTAATTTTCATATTGCACATCTATGCTTGATTTATGTTGTTCGGTTATATTGATATACGTGACCATTGATGGGTTTAGCTACATTAGCTATAGTGAAGGCCACTTTGATCCTAAGTTGTTATGATCAGTGGATGAGATAGTTTGGTGATGCATTCAAGTATTGATGGTATATTTCTAAGTACTCCTACGGTTATTTAACGCATAGTTAAGATGTCACATAAAGCCCAAGTGGGAGATTGTTGGATTTTTTTTCGACATGTGGGCTTAATGTGGGGCTTAGTATGCGTATCAGACTATCAATTTAATAGATTCATTTAAAAGTAATCAAGTATGGTTAAACAGTATTGGGCTTTAATGCATCGAGCTTAATATGAGTTTGTAATGTGTAGTTATCAATTTTGTAATATTCTCGTTTTATGATGGACGAAATAAGAATTGCAAAAGTTTTTCGATATAAATAGGTGGTTATGGTCCTCAGATAACAAGTTCGCCTTTTTTTTTTCTAAAATCTCGTCACCAGAAAAAAGTAGCCTTTGAGGCATCGTGTTGGTTCGAAAGACTTTATCGTCAGATGCAAACAATTCTTCCACGACGGATCTAGGTATACTTCCACTTATATTTATCATTGATTCAGTACGAGATTGCGTGTATAGATTTACAGATCTATTGATTTGAAAATTACTTTTATTCTAACACATAACATTTACTGGTCGTGCCATTTAGGAATGATCATTTGAAATCTTTGGGAGTGCATGGTACTTAATATTGGAGAGACGGAATTAATTGTCGAGTGTAGCTGACCATAGCTAGACGTTGGTGGAGCCCATTTCTAAAGGATCCTAATCAGTCCTAATGATAAGGAATTCCATACCTAAACCTTAGAAGAACCCAATCAATGAGTGAAATTTTAGTATCACCCAAACCTTGACAAGTTTTAAGGTTAATAAAATAATTTTGCTTAAAAACTATGTAAAGAAGAATAGAGAGTTCTGGATTATGTTACAGTCAGACCACTTAATTTTTGAATTTATGATATTGAAAAAAAAAATGAACCACTTTGGAGGTATGCGTGAGTCGTAGAAAATTGTAAGCTTGAGGATGATATTTAAAAGAGATGAAGGAGTCATGATGAAATTTAGAACTGACAAGGGGATTGTCTCGAAATTTTATTAAGTCTTAGGACATACATGGTTATCTGTGGTTCCTGGAACCATCTAAGGATCAGTGTAAGTGAACCAAAGATGATAAGAAACCTGTGATCAACCCTACTACTATTATAGACTAGTTCCAATATGAGAGCATTCGATCTTGTTACCTGTGCATCCATAAAAGATCTTAAATTTACTCTCAGTAGTAATTAGCCAAAATGGTCTGTTCCCAACTCATAATCGAGCACATGAAGAAATAAGTGTACATGACTAGGGTTCTCTATAAAAGAATGTTACTCCTAAATTAATACTTAAAGAGAGAGTATTCCTAGCAACATGTTCTAATGATAAGGCCTTTGGTGTGACAACCTTCGTATATCTTTTTCTTGCTCCCAAGTTGGAATGTAAAATTGCATGTTATATAAGATATATCAAGACGGATCCTCAAAGTAGACACAATCAAACTAAGAACTAAACATATAAAAGAATTCTTCTTAAAATTAATAAATACTAAATAATAATACGACAAACTCATCAGTTATATCTTAGGGCCATACCTAAGAATAAATCACTCGAGACCTTGGGAAGCGAAAGGTGTAATACTTAGACCTGAAATGATTGAAATAAGTGAAGAATATAATCAACTTTAGCAAGGCTATTATTTGACTCTTGATCAAACACCCTTGATAATTTCTATTACGAATTATAGATCCCTCATAATTATTAATATAAGTTATGGACTCCATAACTCGAGATTGAAATTTTAAAAGATCTTTGGGGGAGCTAAATCAAGTATTAAGGTACTTCAGAGATTATTCAAATTTTGATGACCTTAGAGGGACAATATGATTTAGCTATGAAGCATTTACTAGGATACCAACTCAATAGAACAAAAAAAAAGGAAGTCTTGAAAAACTTAACATTGTATCAAATCCATAAATAATACTTGGAAGTTAGAAAATCACCATGCATGTTAAATTTTAATTGTCACCCATCCTAAAGGGTTTAGAGCATAAGATGAAACACTAAGATTAAACCCTCAAGTCATTAAATCTTCACATTTAAGTACGACCAAACCAAACATAGTTTAGCATTCCAAATTTTGAAGGACAATGCTTATGTTTGTGTATTTGAAGAGTATATAGAGAACATATTCCAACTAATCACAAATTAAATTTTGAAAGTTAGAAATTAATTACAATAATTTAGACACATGAATCTCGGGAGGCCTTAAATTTATCATGACATCGAGGTTGCTTAGGTAACTGAGTGATAATGTTTATGGAAAATAGAGGATATGACATATGTTATTAAGAAATTGGTCATGTGCTATTGCATTCAGTTTACTTAGGGGATTAAGAAATTGTTCTTGGGATGAATTTAAGATTTGATATATATGGTCATTGAGAAATTTTTAGGATGATAATTAAACTAGGAATAATGTCCCCAAGCCATGTCGGATAGAAATGACAATCCCATCTAATATAACGGTGAGACATTAGGCTTTAATGCATTTTGAAGATAAGGATAGTCCTAGATGATATTAGAGAATTTTATCAAAGATTATAGATGGTATATCCATAATGATTACGTATTACTTTTCAGAAGTTGAAAAAAAATCAGTTCAAATGATACACACGAAATGTAGGGAGATTATAAATGTTTTATGTCGTTGAGGTTTGTTAGACAATTGGGATTCATTCTTGTTGTGAAATTTGGACATGATACATATTTTTGAGAGATTATTAGAATGATGGATAAACTAAGAATTATGTTTTCAAGCATGTGGGATAGTAGTGACATTTGCATGTAATATAAATTGGAAGACATTAGGCAATAAGGAATTTTGAGGATCACTATGGCCCAAGATGGTATTCCTTTTGTCATGTCAAATATTCTTAAAGAAAATATAGGAGATACCAACAATCCCTAAGTGTTATTTTTTTATTGAAAGATGCCCTCTTAGCAATTATACTATACTTGTGTGAGTTAAAAAAGAAGACATACGAATAAGAGGGATCCTGTAACACCCCAAAAACTTCCACACTTAATTTGTAATGTGAGCTCCTATTTATTCGGCTTTAAAGCCATTTAAAACTCATTAATATTTCGTATTTTTAATTTCTAAGATGAATATCATATTTTTAAATTTTGTACTTTATTTGATTTAATAATTCTTAAAATAAATTATTTTATTTTGTTGTAGAAAAAATATTTTATTTATTTTAAAAGATTTTAGGAAAAACAGAAAAAAAAAATGTAGAAAATCCTACAGGAATGCTCGCAGGAAGGATCCCATCTGTGCAGGCTTCGCAGATCGCGTGCGTGGCCAGTGTAAGACGTGCGCACTGTGCACACATTTCATCCTCGTGGGCCGCGAGGTACAATCTGCTCACGCGTCCCATCATGCACAAATGGGCGCGGCTCCATGCTCCCTATGCGCGCGTCCCATCGTGCGTAAACGGGCATGACTCCATGCGCGCGCCGTCCACGCAGTAGGCTTTCATGCGGCAGGCTAGGCTTGCAGCGCACAACTAGCTAGAGCAGCGTGCGCTCCCCCTGGGTGCCGTGCGCCACCTATTGGCGACATGCTGCTATCGTTTAGGTGGCATGCCTATGTTTTTTCGGCTGTCGTCATGTCGCATTGTCCATCCATCGGTCACATCCATCAGTCATCACATAACTTCTTTTTCATTGACTTTCTCTCTCCTCACCAGATCTTCCCACTTGGCACAAATCCGGTGGTCTCCATTTTCTATAAATAAGGACCCTCACTTCACCATTTCCTCATCACTTCTATTCCATTCTTCCATCCTCCACGAGCTTTAGAGAGAAAGGGAGTGATCTAGAGAGAGGAAGAGGAGAAGAAGAAGAAAATGCATAGGAAACATCAAAGTTTCGATAAGAAATTTAATATTTACTTTTAAACATCCTAAGAAGTATTTCTAAAATAAAATTTATAAAGTTTAAATTAGTGATTTTATGGTTGAGTTTTATGCTTACACGAAGTAATTTTCATGTTAATACATGTCTTATGATTGTTTATGAACTTGTTAATTTTGATGTATAACTTAAATGACTTAATGCTTGAAATAAATATTGATGTGTAGCAATTGAAGATGGAAAAATAATTAAACATGAAATGATGTATAGACATGAGGAATATGTATTGGTATTGGCATGCATAATTCATAAAGTATTTTGTTAGACTTTTTATTTCTGAAGAGTTTTTGTTTCTCCTCCATCTAGTTTGAAAAGATGTGAAAGGACTGCTCCCTGTAGATGACGACGTAGCCTCTAACGAGAGTGGTCACGTGATATGATTATAGGGGTCACCTTTGGCGAAGTACGACTATGACCATAGTTAACATATAGGACTACTGTGGTTGACACGGCCGTGGTCATAGATCGTATTATGGTTTGGAAAGCCATAAATGTGCTATTAGTTTGGCAAACCATAAATTGCTATTATAAATTATATGAATTGGTCATTCCATATGGGTAGTTAGAAATCTATATTGTCCTCAGTATATGAAAGTCGAAATGACTTCCTAAAGAATGACACGAAAAATAGTACATATTATGATTTGTTTAATTTTTTTTATTTCCAGCATGATATATTTGATTCATATGATATGACTATGATATGATGGATTCAATGATTTCTTTAATATAATAGATCGTTTTCATAATTTAATCAAGGATCTTGACATGACTCTTGATGTTAAGTAATGATGATACCTTTAATTATCCTTAAAATCTTATAATTGTATTTAAATACTCTTTTTCTTACTGAGTATATGGAACTCACCCATTTTCATGCCTCCCCTCCAGATGAGGAAGATAATAAGGAACTGATCGCTAACCTACCCCTTGAAGTTTTTGAGGATCCTGTGGACTTATAAACTTTTATGAGTGCATGATTTGACCCGCATTCTAATGAGTCTTTTTATATAATAATAGAAGTGGTCTTTTTTGTATTTTGTTGTCATTTCTGGCCTTAGATATATATATAATTGGGAACTCATATATTTTGTAAAAAATTTGTAATAAATTGCTCCGCCGCATATATTTAACTATTATACACTCGTAATCTATTTCTGTATCTAGTACCTTTATGTCTTAATTAGCATTTGGAATGTCACAAATGGTATTAGAACAGTTATACGTAATAATCCCTTATAACTAAGGTTGTAGTTAGGAAAAACTCTTCTAAGATACTTAGGAAATATGTCATCTTTCAAAAACTAAACCATCAACTCGTGTCTTCCTTTTCTTTTATAGGAATGATGTGAGGAAGACCTTTTATAGAGCATACTGAAAAATTTGAGGCCCAGGATCATCCAACTAAGGCCGAGTTTACCGAACTCTTCTAAACCATCCAAGGTCTAACCGCAGCAGTAGGATAAAACCAAGCCAACCCTCGCCAACATTCTCCTGCTCCTGACGACCGACCAGCCAAGAGGGAGATAAGCTTAACCCAGCTTACTTTGAAGGAGCCCTCGACCTCGTAGTAGCTGAAACCTGGATCCTATAGATAGAGAAATATTTTTTTTGTTTTAAACCTAATCGAGGAGCAAAAAGCCCCCCTAGCAGCCTTCATGCTAACCGGTGAAGCCGAACATTGGTGGTGGCTTAAAAAGGAAGTCTTACCTACCCCTATCACTTGGGAGGTTTTTAAGGACACATTCTTTGAAAACTTCTTTCTAGTCTATGTCTAAGTTAAGAAGGAGGAGGAATTTTAGGACCTTCGGCAGTAATAATTTGACAGTTGCCCAATATGCAGTTTGATTTATTCAGTTGTCTAGGTCCGCCCTGTTAATGGTCACTCTTGAGAGTCACAAAGTTAAGAAGTTTTTGAAGGGCCTTTGTGTCGATATCTACAACTAGGTAGCAATGCTGAGACTTAGCTCGTACGCCGAGTAGAACATGCCCAGTTAGCTGAAGACCTTATCTCGGCCAGACACCAACGCATCACCGAGACGGTACCCACCAACCCCAATAACTCAGAAGAATACTGCCTAACCTAATTAGTAGATATCCGTATAAATGACCCCGAGTTGCCCTTCCCCTACTCTATCTTCACCTACTGGACAACCTATTCAACTTTCCCAACCATGACAGTATTGTGGTCACTAGCATGGTGATTAGCCCTGTCGGTGTTTGAACAACGCTTGCTATAAGTGTAGAAACACTCAACACTTTGTGAAGGATATCCCCCAGCGACCAAAAGACATGGCCAGACCAGTAGCTCAGGGTCATTTGTATCACCTTGATGAACCCGGTGCCCTCACCACTCCTGTCCTCATCCAGGGTATGTTTTCTATTTATGATATTTTTGTCAGAGCTCCAATTGATACAGGGGCTACCCACTCTTTTATTTCTTGTTCATTTGCTTGTAAATTATATATTAGGCTTGAACCTTTAGGTGAAGTGTTAGTGGTAGAAACTCCCTCTAGGGGTTTATTAGAAGCCCATTGTGTGTATAAAAATTATAAAATAAAAGCTTCGAAAGTAGAATTACTAGTAGATTTAATCTTTTAGATTTATCAGGATTTGACATCATTTTAGAAATGGATTGGTTAGAGAAATATAGAGAATTCATTAACCGTGAAAGTAAAGTTGTAACTTTGAGATCTCTGAAAATGAAATTAAAATCTAATTTTGTTATTTTTTAACTCTTGAATAAATAGGAATATGGATGCTAATCCTGCTGTGTACTCCATTCCTACTATCTATAACTTTCTGGAAGTCTTTCTACAAGATCTACCTATTCTGCCTCCCCAACGGGAGGTAGAGTTTTCTATTAACCTGCTTCCTGGAACACAATCCATCTCAAAACTTGCATATCACTTGAGTCATATTGAGCTCGTAGAATTGGAAAACTGGCTTCTGAACTTTTTGGTCAGAAATTCATCCGCCCCAATCATTCTCCTTAGGGTGCCCCAGTGTTATTCGTGAAGAAAAAGGATGACTCCTTCAAACTATGCATAGCTTACAGAGAGCTCAATCAAGTGACAGTGAAAGGCAAGTACCATTTACCTCGTATCGATGACCTCTTTGATTAATTGTAAGGAGTCACGGTCTTTTCAAAGATTAACCTCAGATTAGGATACTATCAGTTGCGAGTCAAAGAAGAAGATATTTTAAAAACTACCTTCGGATACCAATATGGTCTGTATGAGTTCAAAGTTATGCCTTTTAGACTAACTAATGTCCCTACTGCTTTTATGGATCTTATGAACATGGTTTTCCGGCATGCACTGGATCAATACGTCATCGTGTTCATTGATGACATCCTGGTGTATTCTAAGAGTCTGGAAGAGCATGCAATCCATTTATCTCAGGTATTGGTGACTCTTCATCGAAACCAGCTATGTTAAGTTTAACAAGTGTTATTTTTGGTTAGATTGAGTCTCTTTCCTTGACCATGTAATTTCAGTTGAAAGAACTTCTGTGGATCCCTCCAAAGTTGAATTAGTGATTAATTGGAATCTGCCAACTAACATAGCAGAGGCACGTAGTTTCCTTGGTTTAGCATGTTATTACCAGTGATTCATCGATCGTTTCTCCAAGATTGCTGCTTCATTGGCCTATCTCATCAGGACATGTGTACTTTTTGTTTAGGATCTGATTTCATCCAGGAGATTATCGAGAAAGTTACTATCATTTAAAAGAACTTAGCCACCACCCAGAGTCGCTAGAAAAGCTATGTCGACAATCGTAGAAGACCATTGGAATTTGCGATCAACAATCAAGTCTTCCTTAATATTTTCCCTTATAAGGGAAAAATGCAATTCGGTAAGAAAAGAAAGTTAAACCCCTATTATGTGGGACCTTTTCAGATCGTGAAATGTGTTGGACCCGTGGCATATCGCCTTGCTTTACCCCGAGAGTTTACAGGTCTGCATAATGTTTTCCATGTCTTCATGCTCAAAAGGTACCACCCTGACCCTTATCACATCATTCCTCACCAAGAGATGTAGGTTTAAGCCGATATGGCCTACGAGGAGCTCTCTGCGAAAATTTTTGGTTGGGCCGACAAGGTTTTGCGCAACAAGAAGATCTCCATGGTGAAAGTACAATGGCAACACCACACTCCAGAAGAGACGACGTGGGAGTTGGAGAGCAAGATGAGAGAAAAGTTTCTAAATCTATTCATGACAAATTTAGGGGACAAAATTTTCTAAGGTGGGGGAATGTAACACCCTGAAAACCTCTGTACTTAATTTATAATGTGAGCCCCTATTTATTCGGGCTCCAAGGCCATTTAAAACTCCTTAATATTTTGTATTTTTAAATTTTCGGGTGAATATTATATTTTTAAATTTCATAATTTATTTGATTTAATAATTCTTAAAATAAATTATTTTATTTTGTCATAGAAAAAAATATTTTATTTATTTTAAAAGATTTCAGGAAAAACGAAAAAAGGTAGAAAATCCTGCGGGAAGGATCCCGCCCATGTGAGCTCCGCGCGTCGCCCGTACTGTGCGCGCACGCGACCAACGTAGGACATGCACACTGTATAAACATCCTATCTGCGTGGGGTGCGAGGCACGGTCTGTACGTCCTATGTGGGCACCGTCCACATGGTAGGCCTGCGCAATAGGCCTACGCGCAGAAGGGTAGTCCTGCAGCGCATAGCAAGCTGGGGTAGCGCGCACTTACTCGGGTAGTGCTGGCGCACCCTTAAGTGTTGTGCATCACCGGTTGAGCGACGTACCGCTATTGACTTAGGCGACGTGCTGCCACTGTTTGGGTTGCGTGCCTTCATTTTTTGCACCACCACATTGTGTTATCCATCCATTAGTCACATCTGTTAGTCGTCACATCACTTCTTTCCCATTGACTTTCTCTCTCCTCACCAGATCTCGCTTCTTGGCACAAATCTATCAATCTCCATTTTTTATAAATAGGGACCCTCCCTTCACTATTTCCTCATCACTTACATTCTATTCTTCCATCCTCCAAGAGTTTTAGAGAGAGAGAGAGAGATGAAAAGAAGAAGAAAACGTGTAGAAAACATCGAGATTTCGGTAAGGAATTTAATATTTACTTTTAAACATCCTAAGGTGTATTTTTAGAATAAAATTTATAAAGTTTAAATTAGTTTTATGCTTAAAACAAAGTAATTTATTGTGTTAATGCATGTCTTATGATTGTTTACGAGCTTATTAATTTGGATGTATAACTTAAATGATTTAATGCTTGAAATAAATATCGATATGTGATGCAATTGACGGTGAAAAATTGAGTAAACATGAAATGATGTATAGACATGATGAATATGTATTGGTATGGACATGCATAATTCATAAAGTATTTCGTTAGACTTTTTATCTCTAAGGTGTTTCTGTTTCTCTACCATCCAGTCTGAAAAGACGTGAGAGGACCGTTCTCTATGGATGACAACATAGCATCTAACGAAAGTGGTGACACGATATGATTATAGGGGTCACCTTTGGTGAAGTACAGCCGTTGCCATAGTTAACATGTAGGATTACTGTGGTTGGCACGATCGTGTCATGGTTTGGCAAGCTATAAATGTATTGTTGGTTTGACAAGCCGTAAATGTGTTGTTGGTTTGGCAAGCCGTAAAAGTGTTGTTGGTTTAGTGAGTTACAAATTGCTGTTATAAATAAAATGAATTGGTCATTCCATATGGGTAGTTGGGAATCTGTAATTGCCCTCAGTATATGGAAGTCGGAATGATTTTGCAAAAAATGACATGAAAAATAGTGCATATCATGATTTGTTTGATTTTCTCTATTCTTAGCATGATATATTTGATTGATATGATATGACTATGATGGGTTCAAGGATTTTTTTAATAGAATAAATTGTTTTCAAAATTTAATCAAGGATCCTGACGTGACTCTTGATGGTACGTAATGGTGATACCTTTAATTACCCTTAAAATCTTATAATGTTATTTAAATATTATTTCTTTTACTGAGTATATGGAACTCATCCATTTCCATGCCCCCTCTAGATGAGAAAGATAGTGAGGAACCGATCACTAACCTACCCCTTGAAATCTTTGAGGATCTCATAGATTCATAAACTTTTATGAGTTCATGACTTGTCCCGAACTCTGATGAGTCCTTTTACATAATGATAGAAGTGACCCTTTTTGTATTTTGATCTTTTGTTTTTTATTTCCACTTCTAGCTTCAAATATGTATGTAATTGGAAACTCATATATTTTGTACGGGATTTGTAATAAATTACTCTGCTGCATACATTTAACTATTATGCACTCGTAATCTGTTTCTATATCTGACACCCTTATACCTTAATTAGCATTTGGGATGTCACAGATCACATCAATGATGACCTTACAACAACACCATTTAGTTGAAGAGGAAATGTGGAAATAGGTAAAGATATTTTGAATTAGTATCATTGCAAATTTGGAGGACTAAATTTTTTTTAAGGGGGGAGATTGTAACATCCTAACCGAAGTAAGCAGCCCAACCCATTTATTTCAAAACGATGTCGTTTTAAAAGTTGGGTAGCAGAAGCTCAAATAAAATGATGTTGTTTTGAAAAAGAATAAATCAACGGTGAGGATTTTCTCTTCATATTTAACAGTTTGGATTTAATGAGGACCACTATAAATAGGATTAAGGTTTTAAAAGTTAAAGAAGAAAAAACCTAACCTCCATTTGACTATGAAAGAAGAGAGTAGAGGGAAGTTTTTGGCGGAAGGAGAGTGAGACAGAGAAAGGAGACAACCAGATTTTCGAAGAGGAAGAGAGGAGATAATTAGACAATGCACACATTGAACAACCGTGATAGGTTACAACGAGGCTAGCTTTTCGTGGGTAAGCCTAATCGTACTCTTCCTTCTTATTCAACGATTTCTTTAGTAAGTACGGACAGATCTCAAGATGGGTTTTTATAGGCTAAATAAAGAAGAGTCGTCGAAGGCACCGTGAATTTCACCGTCAAGGGTAAGAGTAGTTTTTTACTCTAAATTCCCATATTTGAAATAATCTAGTGATTTGGATTCTTTGACTATGTAGACAATACGATAGTGTGTGGAGATTAGTTATTTTGATAATATTTTAAAATGACAATATTGAAAAAAAAATTAGACTGCATTATGTATATGACAATATGGAGAGATAAGTTTGAAATCTTGTGAAATAAGGAGTGATTCAGGATTCTTGTATGTTCTAGGCATCAATAGGAAAAAGATGATTTACTTGGGGCAGGTAGTGGGTCGGGTTGAGAACCCGTTAGACTCAAATCCTAGAATTTGTAGTAGCTTGAGTGGGACTAAGCACAATAAGTTTCTAATAGGCTTGGCTGTGAAAAAAAAAAGTAAATAAAAAAAAGATATTAAAAGGGAATCTAAGTTGTGATTGGGCCAAATTTAGGAAGAAATAATTAATAAATAAAAAATATACACAAAAAGAGAAAAAGAGCCAAAATCCTTGGTGGACTAAGCCCATATGAAGGACTATAAGGGAAATTAAATATTGGTGGGCCAAGTTTCTCTAACTGGGTTAGAAGTGAAGAATTTTGGATATATTAAATGATGGGAAAGAAAATAAAACTTAATTTAATGTGTACACAAATTCAAAACAAAATGAAATAGGAATAGATTAGAAGTAGTAGGAAATTAATCAAATGGGTTGTCTTATTAGGCTTCTACCCAAAAACAAATAAGGTAGATCATAGTTAACAATTATTTGGATCCAAAGGTCAATAAACAGTATACAAACCCATTAGGAAAATGAATAGTATGGGCTGTGTGAACAGAAATTATGTTATGGGGCTAATTGACTAGAGAAAATAACAACTTAAATTAATAAAAGAAGTTTAGTTAAAACTATAAATAGGTTTATAAATGGTTAATCCTAGAAATTAAATGCAGTGGGAATGCAGAAATAATTATGTGGTTGTATAAAGAGTATGGGTATTTGAGGATAATAGGAAATCCAATCGTAGGAAACCATAGTAATTATCCGGTGCGAGTGAATTAACAAGGTTAAACTATTACTTTGTGAATTAAACACCTTGGGTTTAAATGAGAAGATATAAATCATTGGGTAATTTTTGATACCAAAGTGATTGCAGAGTTGAATATATTCAGTGATGGATAAATTTAAAAATTAGACTTTTGGAAATAAAGAAATATGACTTGTACGAAAAATTTAATGGAGGTGATTAAATTAAAAGATCAAAATGTAATTCAAATTCAGAAAAAATAAATTTTATCGTGGAATACACATGATAGGTAATTAAGATTTCTTATAAGTTAGATATGTGTGGATGTGCAGTCCAGGGTCGGTAGGAATAATTATGAACTCTGTCTCATGGACCATTTATTTGCTTTGTAACTATGACTGTAACTATGATCATGTCCCTGAGGGATGATGTGAATCATAACTATGACTGTAACTATGACTTTTTTCCAAAGTGACAATGTGAATCGTAACTATAATTGTAACTATAACTTGTGCAAGCTATGATTTGGTTGATGTTGATAGTGTGAATTATCACATCCTTTCGTGATTTGTGGCTGAATGATATTATGTGATATGATAATGAGTCTATGTGCATATGTGATTGGTTGTGTTTGTGAATAATGAGAATATGTTTATGAGATAGGGTATTCTACGTGTTTAAGAAAAGATAATATATACGTTAATACATGTTTAAAGAAATTTATTATATGTGTCAATTTGTGTTTAAAGAAGAGCATTCTATCTATGAATGTGTTTAAGGAACGATATTCCATGTGTGAATTTGTGTAATTAATGTGAATACGATATTGCATTTATGAGATTGAAAATAAACAAAGTAATTTACGAGAATTGAGTTATATAATTGTGGATACCATCTGGATGATTTGAAATAGATGAGAAGGATAGATATGCTATATGTGAATATATGCAATCAATATGATTATAATATTATGCTATTGAGATTGAGAATTTATGGATATTCTTTGAATGAGATGAGACATATGAGAAGTGAAAATATGTGATTAGTAAGATTAAAATAGTTGTATTAGGGTGTGAAAATCAAATGATTGTGAAGGGTGTGGTAAGTTTGAGGTAAAGGTAATGGTTTGAATCAATATGTTATCTTTAATCTTTGGATTGGAGTTTTAAATTATTCTTACAGAAGAAAGTGGTGGCTTACCCCTTTTTTATCAATTTCAAAACAGGAAAACAATGAGTAAGTTTAAGGTCAAATGAAGACTTAGAAGAATCCTTTTATGATTTTAGGAAATCATTTTATAAAATAGATCTAAAATTTATTGTAGTAATATTATTAAAGATTTTGTGTGCATCATGAAATTGTAACTTTGCACAAGAGATGTATGATTGAGTTAAATTTTAGTATATTCCTGAACAATTTATTAAGTTCTATATGTGTGGTAGTACTCCTTTCTCAATAAAGAAGGCGGATCGTTACTGTTAGTATCAAAGCACACGTTCCTCAGAAACATCTCTTGTGACACAAGGTTTAGGATTCTTGTGAGATTTTGAGTTAAAGGAGATTTGATAATATGCACTTTAGGAGATGCATGAGACTTCCTCTGAAAACCTTTGCGAATGTGAGAAAGTAAGATTATGGTTATGAAAGTCCAAGTAGATAGAAGTTGCATGGGTTCGACGTGTGAAAGGTTTATGAAGTAAAATGTTAGGGCTTCATTTTAAAGCCAGTCAGAGATGATGAGTAAGCAGTAAACATAGTCGATCTTAGCAAATGAAACCTTAGAAAGCACCCAATAGAAGTAAGTAAATAAAGAGAGTTTTTGGGAAGATAATGAATTTTCCTCGAGTTGGGGGAGAAATCTTAAATGGGGGAAGATCCCCCAAAAGAAAAGAAAAGCTTAAAAAAAAGAAGAAAACATTAAAAAAAACAAGCCATAGTGGAAACTAAAGAGTGACCTAAAAGCTAAGCAAAACTCGAGTGGAAGTCCTTAAAAATACTGGATAACCCTACCAAAAGACATTTGCCTAAGTTCGCCAAAGAACAATAACTAGTAATGGAACAACCTATCAAGACCAATTTGACATTCCTAGGTCGAAGCAGATGATCAGACATTTCTCATGGTTCTACCTAAACTAGACTTCTATGTTCCCTAGATATCCTAAGTGAATATGGCTAAGTGAACAAGGTAAGTTAGGGGAGATCACCTGGAAACTTAACATTTACTAGTCGTGCCCTCTAGGAATGATCATTTGAAATCTTTGGGAGTGCATGGTACTTAATATTGGAGAGATGGAATCAATTTTCAAGTGTAGCCGACCTTAGCTAGACGTTGGTGGACACCATTTTTAAAAGATCCTAATAAGTCCCAATGATAAGGAATTCCATACCTAAACCTTAGAAGAATCCAATCAATGATTAAACTTTTAGAATTACCCAGACCTTGACAAGCTTTGAGTTTAATAAAATAATTTTGCTGAAAAATTTTGTAAAGTAGAATAAAGAGTTTTGGAGTATGTTACAGTTAGATCACTTAATTTTTGAATTTATGAGATTAAAAAAAAACATTAACCACTTTAGAAAATTGTAAGCCTGAGAATGAGATTTAAAAGAGATCAAAGAGTCATGACAAAAAAATCTTGAACTGACAAGGAGACTGCCTCAAAAATTTATCAAGTCTGAAGACGTACATGGTTATCTGTGGTTCTCGAAACAATCTAAGGGTCAATGTAAGTGAACCAAAGATGATAAGAAACCTATGATCAACACTACTACTACTATAGATTGGTTCCAATACGAAAGCATTCAATCTCATCACCTGTGCATCCAGAAAAGATCTTAAATTTACTCTCAGTGGTAATTAACCAAAAGGGTCTGTTCTTAACTCATCATCGAGCATCTGAAGAAATAAGTGTACATGACTAGGGTTCTCTATAAAAAAACCTTACTCCTAAATTAATACTTAAGGAGAAAGTATTCCTGGCAACATGTTCTAATGATAAGGCCTTTAGTGTGATAGCCTTCGTATATCTTTTTCTTGCTCTCAAGTTGGAATGTAAAATTGTATGTTATACAAGATATACCAAGATGGATCCTCAAAGTAGACACAATCAAACTAAGAATTAAACATATGAAAGAATGCTTCTTCAAATTAGAAAATACTAAATAATAATACGACAAACTCATTAATTATATCTTAGGGTCAAGCCTAAGATTAAATCACTCAAGACCTTGGGAAGTGAAAGGTGTAATACTTAGCCCTGAAATGATTGAAATGAATGGAGAATATAATCAACTCTAGCAAGGCTATTATTTGACCCTTGATCAAACACCCTTGATAATTTCTAGTACGAATTATAGATCCCTCATAATTATTAATATAAGTTATGGACTCCATAACTCGAGATTGAAATTTCAAAAGATCTTTGGGGGAGCTAAATCAAGTATTAAGGTACTTCAGAGATTATTCAAACTTTCATAACCTTAAAGGGACAATATGATTTAGTTATGAATAATTTACTAGGATACTGACTCAATAAAACACAAAAACGAAGTCTTGAAAACCCTAACATTGTATCAAATCCATAAATAATACTTGGAAGTCAAAAAATCACCATGCATGCTAAATTTTAATGTTTGCCCATCCTGAAGGATTCAGAGTGGGAGATGATTAAATTTTAATGTTTGCCCATCCTGAAGGATTTAGAGCGGGAGATGAAACACTAAGATTAAACCCTCATGCCGATAAATCTTCACATTGAAGTACAACCAAACCAGACATAGTTTAACATTCGAAATTTTTAAGGACAATGCTTATGTTGATGTATTTGGAGAGTATATAGAAAACATAGTTTGACTAATCACGAATTAAATTTTGAAAGTTAAAAATTAATTAAAATAATTTACACATATGAATCTCCAAGGTCCTAAATTTATAATGACATTGAGATTTCTTAGGTAATTAACATTTACGAAAAATAGAGGATATGACGTATGTTATTAAAAAATTGGTCACGCGCTATAGCATTGAGGTTACTTAGGTGATTAAGAATTTATTCTTGGGATGAATTTAAGATTTGAGATATATGGTCATTGAGAAATTTTTAGGAAGATGACTAAACTAGAAATAATACTTGTAAGTCATGTCAGATAGAAATGACAATCACATCTAATAAAACTGTTAGACATTAGGATTTAATGCATTTTGAGGATAAGGATAGTTTTAGATGATATTAGAAAATTTCATCAAAGATTATAGTGGGTATATCTCGAATGATTACGTATTACTTTTCAGAAGTTGAGAAAAAATAACAATTTAAATGAGACACAAGAATTTTAGGGAGATTGCAAACGTTTTATGTCGTTGAGGTTTGTTAGACAATTGGGATTCATTCTTGTTTGTCAAATTTGGACATGATCGATATTGTTGAGAGATTTTTGAAATGATGGATAAACTAAGAATTATGTTTTCAAGCATGTGGGATAATAGTGACATTTGCATACAATATAAATTAGAAGACATTAGGCTATAAGGAATTTTTAGGATCACTATAGCCCAAGATGGTATTTCTTTTGTCATGTCAAATATTCTAAAAGAAAATATAAGAGATACCAACAATCCCTAAGTATTATATTTTTATTGAAAGACGTCCTCCTAGTAATTATACCATACTTGTGTGAGTTAGAAAAGAAGAGATACAAACTAAAGGGATCCCATCAGTGATGATTTTACAACTACACCATCAGGTTGAAGAGGAAATGTTGAAATAGGTAAAGATATTCAAAATTTGTGTCATTACAAATTTGGAGGACCAAATTTTTTTTAAGGGGAGAAGATTCTAACATCCGACCTAAGTATGAAACCCAAACCATATGTTTCAAAAAGACACATTTTTTAAAGCTAGGTACCAGAAGCTCAAATAAAACAAAGTTGTTTTGATGAAAAAAAATAAATCAATGGTGAGGATTTCCTCTTTATATTTGATGATCCATATTTAATGAGGACCACTATAAATAGGATTAAGGTTTCAAAAGTTAAAGAAGAAAAACCCTAGCCTCCATTAGAATAAGAAAGAAGAGAGGAGAGGGAGGATGTCAGCGGAAGGAGAGTGAGACAGAGAAAGGAGGCGACCAGAATTTTCAAGAGGAAGAAAGGAGATAATCAGACAGCACATATGTGGAACGGCCATGGTAGGCTACGACGAGGCTAGCCTTTTATGGGTAAGCCATAATTACATCCTTCCTTCTTGTTCAACGTTTTCTTTAGTAAGTATGGACAGATCTCATGATGGGTTTTTACATGCTAGATAAAGAAGAGTCGTCAAACCCATTGTGAATTTCTTCATCAAGGGTAAGAGTAATTTTTTACTCTAAATTCCAATATTTGAAATAATGTAGTGATTTAGTTTCTTTGACTGAGTAGATGATATGATATTGTGTAGAGATTAGTTATTTTGAGAATATTTTAAAATGATAATATTGAAAAAAAATCTGGACTACATTATATATATGATGATGTGGAGAGAAACTTGAAATCTAGTGAAACAAAGAGTGATTCTAGGTTCTTATATGTCCTAAGTGTCAGGTGGTAGAAGATGATTTATTGGGGCGGGTAGCAAGTCGGGTTGATAACCCGTTAGACCCAGATTCGATAAGTTTCAGTAGCCTGAGGGGGACCAAGCCCAGTAAGTTCCTAATGGGCTTGGCTGGGTAAAGAAAAGAAAAGAAAATTTAATGAGTAAATAAAAAGAAAAAAAAAGACCTTAAAAGGGAGTCTATAACACCCAGCTTATCACTGTGTTAAAATGATTAGGAAAAAAAATGACTTGGGTGTATATCAGATATTTATAGTGTTCATTTTTTAGGTTGGCAGGATGAAACTATCTTTCAAGGATATAATTTTTTATCCATTAATTTTAAAAATGTAAAAAAATTGACTACATAACTGGGAAATGTAAACAATTGTTTTTACTTTACCAAGGACTCTCCCCATATCCGGACCCATCATTGGATAGCTTACCCTAGTTTGGCCAACAGCCAGATTGTTTCTTGAGAAAATGATGAGATTTTGGGAAAACCTGGGTGAGGAATTAATGAAACTGAATTGGGAATTCCCCATGTTGTTCTCCTACTTAACATGGTAAATAGTGTGGGATCTCACAAGGCTACCATGGCAGTCTAAGTTTAAGAACCAACTCATGTTGTTGTCCACACCATTACCATTATAACTAGGTTGGAACTAGAATGGGTTGGAGTTAAGAGGAAAGAAAGAGTTTTCATCTCCATGGAAATGATTGAGAGGCTTGCAAAGAACACAGGAGAATAGTATAGTGAAATGAGCAGAGAATAGACTCTAAAGAAAGATGACTAGTGTTTATATCACATATTTATAATATTCATTTTTAGTTTGGAAGGATTTAACTATCTTTTTAAGAAATTATTTTCTATCCATGAATTTTAAAAATATAAGAAAAATTCATTTCATAATTGGGTAATGTAAATAGTTATTTTTACATTACTAAGGACTCTCTCCATATCCTAACCCACCATTGGATAGTTTACCCTAGTTTGGCCAACACCCAGATTGTTTCTTGGGAAAATGATGAGATTCTGGGAAAACCTAGTTTAGGAATTAGTGAAACTAAATTGGGAATTCCCCATGTTGTTCTCCTAGTTAACATGGTAATTAGTATGGGATCTCACAACGCTACCATGGTTGTCTAAGAGGAAAGGAAGAGTTGAAATTCATCTCTATGGAAATGAATGAGAGGGTTGCAAAGAACACAAGAGAATAGTAAAGCGAAATGAACAGAGAACAAACTCTAAAGAAAGATGACTTGGGTTTATATCACATATTTATAGTGTTTTTTTTTAGGTTGGCAAGATGAAACTATCTTTCTAGGATATCATTTTTTATCCATGAATTTTAAAAATGTAAAAAAATTGATTACATAACTAGGAAATGTAAACAATTATTTTTACTTTACCAAGTACTCTCCTCATATCCTAACCCATCATTGGATAGCTTACCCTAGTTTGGCCAACACCCAGATTGTTTCTTGGGAAAATGATGAGATTTTGGGAAAACTTGGTTGAGGAATTAATGAAACTGAATTGGGAATTCCCCATGTTATCCTGGTTAACATGGTAATTAGTGTGAGATTTCACAAGGCTACCATGGTTGTCTAAGAGGAAAGGAAGACCTGAAATTCATCTCTATGGAAAAGAATGAGAGGGTTGCAAAGAACACAAGAGAATAATAAAGCGAAATGAGTAGAGAACAAACTCTAAAGAAAGATGGCTTGTGTTTATATCACATATTTATAGCTTTCATTTTTTAGGTTCACAGGATGAAACTATCTTTCTAGGATATCATTTTTTATCCATGAATTTTAAAAATGTAAAAAAATTGATTACATAACTGGAAAATGTAAACAATTGTTTTTACTTTACCAAGGACTCTCCCCATATTCGGACCCATCATTGGATAGCTTACCCTAGTTTGGCCAACACCCAAATTGTTTCTTGAGAAAATGATGAGATTTTGGGAAAACCTGGTTAAGGAATTAATGAAACTGAATTGGGAATTCCCCATGTTGTTCTCCTAGTTAACATGGTAAATAGTGTGGGATCTCACAAGGCTACCATGGCAGTCTAAGTTTAAGAACCAACTCATGTTGTTGTACACACCATTACCATTATAACTAGGTTGGAACTAGAATGGGTTGGAGTTAAAAGGAAAGGAAGAGTTGAAGTTCATCTCCATGGAAATGATTGAGAGGTTTGTAAAGAACACAGGAGAATAGTAGAGCAAAATAAACAGAGAACAGACTCTAAAGAAAGATGACTGGGGTTTATATCATATATTTATAATATTCATCTTTAGGTTGGCAGGATTTAACAATCTTTCTAAGATATCATTTTATATCCATGAATTTTAAAAATGTAAGAAAAATTCATTACATAATTGGGTAATATAAATAATTATTTTTACATTACCAAAGACTCTCTCCATATCCTAACCCACCATTGGATAGCTTACCCTAGTTTGGCCAACACCCAGATTGTTTCTTAGGAAAACCTGATTGAGGAATTAGTGAAACTGAATTGGGAATTCCCCATGTTGTTCTCCTAGTTAACATGGTAATTAGTATGGGATCTCACAACGCTACCATGGTTGTCTAAGAGGAAAGGAATAGCTGAAATTCATCTCTATGAAAATAAATGAGAGGGTTACAAAGAACACAAGAGAATAGTAAAGCGAAATGAGCAGAGAACAAACTCTAAAGAAAGATGACTTGGGTTTATATCACATATATATAGTTTTTTTTTTTAGGTTAGCAAGCTGAAACTATCTTTCTAAGATATTATTTTTTATCCATGAATTTTAAAAATGTAAAAAAATTGATTACATAACTGAGAAATGTAAACAATTGTTTTTACTTTACCAAGGACTCTCCCCATATCTTGACCCATCATTGGATAGCTTGCCCTAGTTTGGCCAACACCCAGTTATTTCTTGGGAAAATGATGAGATTTTGGGAAAACTTGGTTGAGGAATTAGTGAAATTGAATTGGGAATTCCCCATTTTGTTATCCTAGTTAACATGGTAATTAGTGTGGGATCGCACAAGGCTACCATGGTAGTCTAAGTTCAAGAACCAACTCATGTTGTTGTCCACACCATTACCATTACAACTAGGATGGAACTAGAATGGGTTGGAGTTAAGAGGAAAGGAAGAGTTGAAGTTCATCTCCATGGAAATGATTGAGAGGCTTACAAAGAACACAAGAGAATAGTATAGCGAAATGAGCAGAGAATAGACTCTAAAGAAAGATGACTAGGGTTTGTATCACATATTTATAATATTCATTTTTAGGTTGGCAGGATTTAACTATCTTTCTAAGAAATTATTTTCTATCCATGAATTTTAAAAATATAAGAAAAATTCATTACATAATTGGGTAATGTAAATAATTATTTTTCCATTTTAGCATACTTGATGGTTAGTCGAAGAAGAAAAAGAGAATCTACTAGTTTTAAAATATATAAAAAATGAGAAATAAAACTAAACAGAACAATTAATGGTCATACTATACCTAGGTTTTATAAGATTTAGTTATGGTATCACATTTTTTGCAAGAAGCAAAAAGGCATGGATAATATGTAGTATGGAAAGAAACTATGATAAGATACTTATCCTACCCATTCACTTATATGTGAATTTTTCTAATTAAAAATTAAGGATTTTCACCTTTTTTTAAAAAAAAAATTACTTTATAATCTATAAGATATTTAATCTAAATATTATTTAAATTTTATTTTATTATTTTATTTAATTATAATGTAATTTATTCTATTGTAGATTTAGTATTTTGAAATGAAATTACACAGGCAAGGTCAACCATTTGTTTTTATTGGTTAAAGTATTTTTGGCTTGGGAAATTAATTTCTTTTTATATATCTATTAAAAGAACTAAATGATTTAATTAAAATATCAAACTTAAAAATAATTAAAAATAATTTTTAGATATTTTAGTGTAGTTAATATATATTTTTTAACAAAAGACACAAAAGTACTTAATTTACTAATGGATGAATATAATTGTGAGTTTCAAACCAAATAATTTTAGGCTCCAGTTTAATTAATTTAGCAAAACAAGCATAAGCAAGAACGTGATAGATTTTAGATAGATTTTATCATATTCTAGTATGACTTGTCATTCTAACGCATGAATATAATTTTTTTAATTTTTCATACCGTGTCGAGTTTACAGATTATCTAACTTATTCATTATATTATATTAATATAAATATTATTAAAAATTATTATTTATCCCCTTAACATGTTTCCACAAAATTAATCTTTAAGAAATAGTAATTAGGAGGAGAAGAACAAAGATAACATCTTATATTCTCTTGCAAACTGTTGTTTGCATTCCCCTTCTCGACGGTGTCATTGAGCTTGGCATAATTGATAAGGTAGCTTACATACAAATCTATAACAACTTAACATCTACATGCAATGCCTTATTTTTGTATGTAATCTTTTATGTGCATAAAAGCATAATATTTTTGCATATATATGTATATATATTAAACAGGATGGGTTTTAGGTTCAGAAAGACATAGGGTTCATGAAACATGGGAAGAGCTTTTTTAGCGACTATCTCCATCAACAAAAAAAATTCAACATCCAAAATTAGCCCTCTCCAAGCACTCTACCTCTAACCCATCATCATCATATCACCACCACTTCCATTCTCTTCTCGTGGCTGTTATCTACCTCTCTGCAGTGATAGGCAGTTCAAGTTGATGATGAGGTGGGCGAAGATAATGATGAAGAGGAAGATGACGAGGAAGAGGAGGAAAATGAGTCAAGTTTTTTAGATATAGGCCACGTAAGTTGCAGCATAGGCCCGAATAAAATTCATCCGTAGCAGGGAGCAAGCCGAGGGAGTTAATGCAGTTGGATTTTTTTGAAGGATATATGACTAGGTTCGTCAAATGATGCATCAAATAACTTGTACTCAAATTTTCATATGCTGGTAATCATTCAATCCCCAGTGGATCAATAGTAGCAAGTCGAGTCTTTAAGAGCGGAGTCATGTCAGAGATGGTCGCACATATTAGAGGTGTTGGAAGATTCAATTCACTTTCTTTGGTGATGAAGCATGACAACAAGCATGGCAGTGGAAAGTGGAAAAATAAAAAAATGAAGAAGGATCTGAGATGGCTTTAGGCAGTGAACGAAAGAAGATGATGATGAAACTGAAAGCAAAGGACCACAAGAAAAGAGAGAGAAAGAGAGAGAGAGAGAGAGAGAGAGAAAGAAAAATCTTGGATACCAATTGAGGAAAAATAAAAAGATTTGAGAATGGCAGCAAAGAAGAAAAATAAGAAGAGAAGAAAATGATAGTGAGAAGAATCAAGAATGACAGTGAAATTTAACCTTTCTTGAGTAGGTTAGATGTGTATGTATATATATATATATATATATCTCTATATATATATAAATGTATGTATCCCGGTATTGTTGTATTTCGTCTATCTCTCTAGTTTTGTATCCTTGAAGAAGAAATTATTTTTTAAAATTATCAATACCCCCTCTTTTCTAATAAATGCAGAATTAGTAGCATTTTAGCCTTATTTACAATATATCTCCTCAAATTAGATAATTTACATTTCAGCCCTAAAAACACCTTCAAGTTTTCAATTTAGTTCCAACATCTGGTATTAGAACC
The DNA here is from genome assembly GCF_054855325.1 of Carica papaya. Taxonomy (NCBI): domain Eukaryota; kingdom Viridiplantae; phylum Streptophyta; class Magnoliopsida; order Brassicales; family Caricaceae; genus Carica; species Carica papaya. The sequence goes on from NC_142314.1 coordinate 16,984,995, forward strand.
ATACCAGCACCAACAACTGTACTAGAATCTGGTGCAAATATGGACATTAGTGAAGTAGTAAATTTACATTTGTGAAGGTTAAAGAAGCATCCCAAAGTAATGAATTCAGGTATTTGCGTAAGTATGATATAGGCGATAGTTTATGTATTTGCGGGAAAAAAATTATGATATATAAAAGATTAAGATATAAATGTTACTGCTATTGCAAGAATTGTGAGATATAGTTAAAAATTATTATTATAAACTTGCTAGACAACATCCAACATTGGAGGAAACAAAAAAGTTAGTAGAGGATCATATGAAAATCCTAGAGCTTTGTTTCTCATATAATCGGAGGTTGAAGAAAATTTCTTATTGCATTTAATTGGTACAACTAAATCGAATGAAGCATGAGAGATATTATAAATGGAGTTTCAAGGATCAATAAAAATGATTGTCGTAAAGTTGTTAACATTGCAAAGGCAATTCCAAAATTTACAAATAAAGAAGACATGGAGAATAAATGAGTATTTCTCAAAGGTGAACAAGATCATAAACCATATGCAAAATTATGATAAAGAAATATTTTATCAAAAATAGTTGAGAAAATTTTGATTAGTTTGCCTGAAAAGTATGAATATATTATAGTTGTAATTGAAGAGTCGAAGGGCTTATCCACTCTTAAGTGAGTTTGTTGGTTTTAGATGATAGTAGTAGTAAGATTAAGTTTTTGGATGGGTTTATGAGTTTTGTTTTTAGTCAAGTGATCATGGTATGGGTGTTGGTAATGAGTTTGAAGGAAGGGGGTCTAGAGAGAGAGGTAAGTAATTAGAGTGTGGATTGTATAGGTTATTTTTGGTGTTGGTTCAATGTTATGGTCGATCAGATGGTGGAGCTCGATCTACCGAAGTTTGGCTAAGAGGAAGTAGGAGTTCAAGTATTAGACGTGGAGTTTTGAAGGGTGTGTTGTGTATGGAGGGCAAGGTTGTGGAGGGCATGTTGAGTGGCACAACTTTATTAAAATAACACTAATGGAAACCAATTTGGGAGGTTTCCAAGCTTGAAAGACTAAGATGACTTTGGATAGATTTGAATGGAAAGACAAATTCTATAAATTTGACGTAACGAGATGAATAGATTGTAGAAGTTGAAGGATTAATATAAAGATAGACACTTTGGGTAAGGAAGTACCCAACAAACACACAAGGGAAGGATTGGGACTAAAGTTTGTGATTAGAAAAGGGACAAAGCCATGGATAGCATAAATAACTAAAGATTCAATGCTTTATGTAGTTTGGTGGAAAGTCAAATTGGGACTCGTAAGGAGAAGAAAGGGAAAGTGTGGTTACAGGCATACCATTAATGAGATACACAACAGTAGTAAAGGAATAGTTCTTGTAATACCCCGAAATCTTTGTGCTAAATTAATGTGTAAAACTTCTAATTATTTGGGCCCTAAGGCCATTAACTCTTTGAATTTTATTTTATTTTATTTTGCTCTAAATTTCAAATGGAAACGGGTTTAAAATGTTAATTTTATATTTTATGGACAAATTTAATTTTTACGCATTTATTTTGTATATATACATATTTGTTTTTATCATTTATTAAATTTAAAATTTTCAGAAAAAATGGAAAAAAAAAAAGGCAAAAAAATCCTACTGAAAGGGGCCACGAGAAAAGTTTTCTCGTCCACGTGGGCTTGCTTACCGCCCATGCGGCCAAGACGGGATGAGTGCTAGCGCACACATCCCTCAGGCAGTGCGCGCTGCCCCTTGGGGGCGTGTGCTACTAGTTGGGTAGCTTGTCGTTGTGGTTTGGGCAGCATGCCTTCAGTTTTCGCACCACCGTCCTGTCGTCATCGTCGTGCTGACCATCTATCAATCGTGTCACATTAAGTCACTTTTTTCCCTCTCTCCCCATAAGATTTCACCACTTGGCGCAAATCTGATGGTCTCTATTTTCTATAAATAGGGACCCTTTTCCACTAATTTTTCACCACTCCAACTTTATTCTTCCATCCACCAAAAAAATTTCTAGAGAAAGAGTGAGAGAGCTAGAGTGAGAAGATGAAGAAATAGAAGAAGGAAAGATAAAATTTTCAAGTTTTCGGTAAAGAATTTAGTATTTATCTATACGTTCTAAGGAGTATTTCTATATTAACTAAACAGAATATTAATGGATAATGACCGATTGTTTGCACGCTTAATTATTGTTATGATTATGATAAATGTTAATGCATGTTTATATTATATGTATAGATAAATAAATAAAGCACACATGATGACATGATAAAGTGATGAAGCATAACGTTATGTCGCATACATGAGAAATATTTATTGATATTGGCATGTATAAATGACATGATTCGTTAGGCTTTCCATCTCTGAGGCATTTCTGTTTCTCCTCCATCTAATCTGAAAAGACGTGAGAGGATCGCTCCTTGTGGATGACGACGTATTCTTTTATGAGAGTGGTGATGCAATATGATTGTAGGGGTCATTGTTGGCAAAGTATGATCGTGACTATAGTTTACATGTAGGACCACTGTAGTTGGCATGACTGTGGTCATAGATCGTGTCATGATTTGACAAGTTGTAAATGTGTTGTGGTTTAGCAAGCCACAAATTGTGAAATGATATGAAATGAATTGGTCACTCTACATGGGTAGTTGGGAATCCGTATTGCCCTCAGTAAATGGAAGTCGGAACGACTTCTCACGAAGAATAAAATGAAAATAAGACAAAAAAATGACATGATTTTCTCTATTTAAAATTACAACATGATTAATATGATTGACATGATATGATTGATAGGATTTGATATGATTATGATTTGACTGGAAATGATTGACTTGATATTGATGTTTTTCTTTAAATAAAATAAACTATTTTCATAATTATTGAAATGAACCTCTGACATGATTTTCGATGGTATGTAAGGTTGCCTTTTTAAGTTTAATTACATTTAAAATCTTAGTGATATTATTTAAATATTGAGTATGTAGAACTCACCCATTTCCATGACCTCTCTCTCAGATGAGGATGATAGTGAGGAACCGATCGTTGGCTTACCTATTGAAGCTTTTAAGGATCGGTAAAGAATTTAATATTTATATTTACAAGTGCATGTTTTGTTCCACACTCTAATGAGTCCAACTTTTTTAGAGGCTTGTATTTAATTTTGTTTCGCCTCAGTAATGTAAGATTTAGAACTCTATTATTATTTTGTAGTGGATTGCAATATTTTATTCTGCTGCATACAATTATCATAAATGCTCTTGTATTTGTTTCTATATCTGGCACTCTTATCCTTTAATTAGTATTTAGGATGTCACAGTTCTAGTATGTGAGCAAAAGTGAGCCATAAGTGAGTAAAGATAGATCGGTTTCAACAATATGTTGACTTCAACATTTAGAGAAACCATTATATTCAAGTGTATGTGGGGGAAACGTAAGATGAGAGATTCCATGAAGGGTTAGAAATTAATCTAATGTTTGATATTCCCCACCATTATCGAAGTAAAAAGTGACAGTAGAGTGTTTGAAGTGATTTTTTACTAAAGCTTTAAAATGAATAAATCCATTACAAACATAAGGTTTCTTATTTAAGGGGTAATGCCATACATAATATGTAAAGTAATCAACAAAAATAACATAATACTTGAAATCATCAACAAAGTAAACAGGAAGTACCAAACATCAGAAAATATGATTTATAAGGAGTGACATGAAATAGTTACAGATGTAAAAAAAGGAATTTTGTGACTTTTACTATTTAACACATTATAATAAGTGTTTTATGACATAGAATAAGGTAAAGAAAATGTTGACATAATATGCTTAAGAATAGGTGATGATGGGTGACCTAATTTGGAGTGCCACTGGGAGGAAGTGGTCTTGACACTAGAAAAAAAAATAAGTGGAGAAAACAACTTTAGAGAGGAGGTTGGCCACTCATAGATGCCATCTTTAGTATTTCTCGTGAAAATGATCGCCCCCATACTTAGGTCCTTCACATGAAAAATAATGGGTAAGAATTCTATAAAAACATTATTAGTATTACAAAATTGATAAATAGAAATAAGTTTTTTTTTTATGTTAAATACGGAAAGGATATCGTGTAAATTAAAGGGGCGAGTAGGGGTAGAAAGATTGATAGAACCGATATGGGTAATGTGAAGACCAGAGCCATTGCCAATCATAACATCATCACACCCTACATAAGGAGTGTGAAGTGAAAGGTTACTCAAGTATGTCGTGACATGGTGTGACACCCCACTATCAAGTAGCCATGTGGGGTGTCGATGCTCTCAAGAGATGCAAAATGTGCACGCGGTTGCCATGGAGAAGCAGGAGGTGTTGCTAATGGAGCCAATGATGATTGGGTATTTTTAATGATGGTATGAGTAGTGGAAGGTGCAGAGATATCTTCATAAGCTATTATGGTTGAAAAAAGAATGTGGAGAATTGTGAGAAAAAAAAAGGAGAGTGGAAAAAATAAGTAAGGAGCACAGTAGCTCTGATACCATATAAAATTAAAAATAATAGCTTGATTTCTATTTTATAAAGGTGACGTATATATACATTACAATCTTAATTAATGGTCAATTAAGTATTATAATTCTAATCAATCATCTATTTTGTGGGATTTGTAAATCATCTAATTTGTGGGATTTATTCTCAATCATCAAATTTGTGTGATTTCATTTAATTGACAATAATTACACATGTTGACAATTTAATTTTGTTGTGATTGCCAAGAGAATGAATTTGATAATCAACATGCACTCAAAATTTAATTAATAAAGAGGATACAAATTTTACAACATTCATAAAATAAAATTTCATACTTCAAACCCGTTATGTATTACGTTATTGAAGTTAATAAATCTCACTCATTTTTTCACTGCATTAACCTGTTATGAATAAGCAGTAAAGTTTTTGCCCCATCTTTCCCCTCTTTATTGTTGTCGTCTTGCCTTTTCCCTCTTTATTGTTGTCACTTTGCCTTCCCCCTCTTTATTGTTGCCGCGTTGCCTTCCCCCTCTTTATTTAATTAATTCATTCAAGTTTAGTATTCCAATATCCTCCCTTAAACTTTATTTAATTATTCCCAGTATTTTCTTCAACTTGATAAATATATATGCTTTAAGTTGTGTTGTGAAAATATTTGCAATTTGATTTTCACATGCATAATACTCAACCACGATCTCCTTATCTTTCACCAAGTCACGAATGTAGTGATATTTGATATCGATGTGTTTGCTACAACCATGAAACACTGGATTCTTTGTTAAAGTGATAGTTGATTTATTATCACAGTAGATTGTCGTTGGACCACCTTATTAATGTTTTAACTCATTAAACATTCTTTATAGTCAAACTACTTGAGTAATGCAACTTGCAGTTGTTATATACTCTACTTCTACTATTGAAAGTGCTACTACCTGTTGTTTTTTAGAGGACCAAGAAAATGCATCTGAACAAAGATTAAACATATAACCTAAAGTATTTTTCCTTTCTTCAATGTCACCTACCTAATCATTATCTGTATAACCAACTAATTCCCTCTTGTTAGCAGTTGAATATAAAATGCCCCATCATCAAGAAGTCCTTTAATATATCTCTATATTCTTTTTATAGCTTCATAATGAGACTATCGTGCTGATTCCATAAATCTACTCATAATACCAACTCCATAAACAATGTCAGGTCTAGTTGCTATTAAATACCTTAAGCTTCCAATAAATCTCTTATAGTTTATTGCATCAACCAAATCTCCTTTGTTGTCCTTCACAAGCTTTAACATTTCTTCCATTGGTGTTAGTATTGGTTTGCAGGCTTCCATCTTAAATTTCTTCAAGATATCTCCTGCATATTTCTTTTGAGAAATGAATATGCCTTTGTCTATTTGATTGACCTCAATATTAAAAAAATAAAACACTAGCCTCATATATGTCATCTCAATGTGGGCAACTATATCCTCCCTGAATTTTGATAAAAGCCTTGAATTATTGTTGGCAAAGATCAAATCATCCACATATAGGCAAATAATAGCAATGTCTCCATCCTTATTTATCTTGATATACATAGTATGTTCGTATGGATACTTTTCGAAACCATGATCAAGAAAACAGGTGTCAATATGAGTGTACCATGCCCTAGGCACTTGTTTAAGCCCATAGAAAGCTTTTTTCAACGAATAAACTTTATCTTCTTCACTTTTCTTTTCATAACTAGGTGGTTGTTCAACGCACACTTTTTCTTCAAGTACTCCATTTACAAATGTTGATTTCACACCCATTTGATATAGTTTCTAACAATTTTGAGCAGCTAGTGAAATGACCATATGCACAGTATCCAATCTAGTAACAAACGTAAATACTTCAAATTAATCATACCTGACTTTTACTTGTATCCTTTTACAACTAGCCTCGTTTTAAACCATTCCATTTCTCTATTGGGCTTGTATTTTGTCTTGTACACCAATTTAACGCCAATTGACTTCTTCCCCTTTGACAGTTTTTAATTCCTATGTTTTATTCTTCTCAATGGAAATTTTTTTTCATCGATTGCTTTAATCCACTAATCATCATTAGATGATTCTTCGAACAATACTAGATCACAATCTTCAAAGGAAACATCATGAACAACATCTTCATTATCATTGGGATCATCACTAACTTCATAATCCTTTAAATAGGTAGGTGGAGGATGATTTCATTGTTAGTGTTTAATTACAGGAGGAGATGAAGTTTTTAAAATGACACCAGATGATTCTTAAAAAACTAAAAGAGAAGACTACTCACCAGTGTGATTACTTGTTTCTATTACGTTGTTTATGAAGACCGGAACTGATAACAGTATCTTTTTTTCTTTTGACCATTCACATTCTCCATCTTCATCAAAAGTAACATCTCGATTAATTATTACCTTTTGTGTCTTTATGATCTACAGCTTGGCACTTTGTTTCCACAACGTAACCAATGAAGATGCATTTATCCGCTTTATCATCGAGTTTCTTCCTTAATTCATCGAGTACATGTGAATAAGCAACGCAACCAAATACCCTCATATGGCTCAAATTAGGCTTCTGTTTACTTTATACTTCTTGTGGGGTTTTATCACGAACACTTTTAATAAGACATCTATTCAAAATATAAACTGCACAAGCAACAACTTCTGTTGAAAAAATCTTAGGTAACTTATTACATATGCAACATGCTCCTCACCATATTCATAATAGTTTTATTTTTTCTTTCTGCCACGTTTTTTTGTTGAGGAGTGTGTTTAACTGTTAATTGATGCTTAATTCCATGTTTTCTCATGAAATCATCACAAGAAATATATAATGTGCCTCTATGAGTTCTTAAAGTTTTAAGAGAGTGACCACTTTGCCTTTCAATATATGCCACAAAATTCTTGGCTACTCCATATGTATCATATTTATGCTTAGAAAAATATTCCATGCCTTTCTATTAGAATCATCAATGAAAGTAATTAAGTACTTGTTATCTCTATTAGAAGGAACTTCCATGTAGCATAATTCTGAATACATAAGATCGAGTGGGTTTTTAGCTCTATATGCCTGCTTTGTAGGGAATGGACCTCTGTGCTTCTTCCCCAAGACACAATACTCACAAAGTTAGTAAAAAACTTGAATAGTTGGTAAGCTTGAAATCCACTCCTTTTTTTCCAAAAAAATTGATACTGCCAAAATTCATGTGCCTGAGTAGCATATGGCATAGCCAATTATCATCAAAAATAATAAAATTAAAGTAAAAGGCATTATTATAATTGATTTGTGTTAAAATAAACGATTGGATGACATCTTTGTCTTTAGGATCATTCTTTTCTTTGTATCACTTATATTGTACCTGTGTTTATTGAAACACAAGTCGTAACCTTTTCTGCAAGTTGTCCTACGCTTAATAGGTTTTAACAGATAGTAGGAGCATAGCAAACTTTAGAAACATAATCTACCGACCCATTTTTCTATTTAATGGTCTTTCTTTTCTTAACATTGGGACTTCATATTTGTTGCCTAGTTTCTTCAACAAAGAGCAAAATGATTCATCTAATTTAGAAAATACTTCCTTATTTTTATCAACTAATTGTTGCAACCTAAGTCTAATAACCACTAACTATTGTTACTTCTATTAGTATCATGAGCTACCATCAACAAAGTCTCTACACTATTATTCTAGGTGACCCTAACATGATTTTCATTATTTTATGGCCTCTTTGCACAACACTCTCTACTATAATGACTATATTTTTGCAATTATAACAATGAATATGTGATTTGCACTTGGATTGATAGTAACCATATTTTTTGCATTTATGACATTGGATGTGAGACTTACCTTAAAAAGATTCATTCTCTACTATTCTTTGTCTTGAAGTTGTTCTGAAATTTTCTCCTCCCTCACCTTTGAAATTCGAGTTTTTTTTACTATGTTGTAATCTAAGTATTTCCTTCTCATCCTTTAAATTTACTTTAGCATTTAAAGCTTGTTCATTAATCCACATCTTGTGTGACTTTAATGAAGCTTGTAAATTATTAAGAGTCACAGTGTCCACATTTTTGGGCTCTTCAATAGATGTCACCATGTAATCAAATCGATTGGACAACGTACGTAATATCTTCTCCATGACATCTATCTCTTTTATTTGATCTCCATTATTTTTCATATCATTTACTAACTTCTTTTTCATGAAAAATAATCATGAATATTTTCATCTTTGCCTTGTTCCATTAGCTTGAACTATCTTTTCAATCCTTGTAGTCATGTTCGTTTGACTAGATATGTACATTCATACATTTTAAGCAAAATATTCTAAGACTCTTCTGTTGTTTTAGAATGAAATATTTTTCTAGGACTGACAGCTCCAAAAACTGACAAATCAAAAATAAAGCCTTCTCATTTAATGAGCAATCGTGAACCAAGTCTTGTAATCCTATTGATAACTTTTCCGTTTCAATAATACTATTTTCTAGAATTTCACCAAAACCGTTGTTTCTCAAACACAACTCCGTTAAGTGATTCCACATTGCAAAATTATTTTTTCTATCAAATTTAAAAATTGATGACTATACCTATTGAATTTAGACTCATGTTGTTGGATTGGAAACCATATCAATCGAATCTTACGCTCTGATCCCAAATGTTAATAATTTAACTTTCCTGTAATTGCCTAGAGAATGAATTTGATATCAAAAAATCACTCAAAATTTTATTGATAAAAAAAACACAAATTTTACAAAACTTAAAAGACAAAACTTTACATTCAAAACCTGTCATGCGTTAGCTTGTTGACACTAATAAATCTCACTTAATTTTTTTTCACCTCATGCCCCTAATTGTTCTTTTTTTCTCACACACTCTCTAAACTATATATATATATATATATAAGCAGCAAAGCTGCCACCTCATCTTTTCCCTCATTATTGTTATTGTTTTGTCTTCCTCCTCTTTACTATTGTTGTTTTGCCTTTGTCCACTTTAATTAATTAATTAATTCAAGTTTACTTGTCCAATATTACAAAATTAAATAATTATTAAATTAATTTCTTTAATAGGGTATAAGATATAAGATTAATAATTGTCCTCTAATATGTATGCATGACTCATTCAACCCCATTAAAAAGCCACAACATATTGCATTTGAGCATGAGCATTCCATTCATTCACTCCCCCACATGTGCATTTCCCACAAGAGTGTATAGGCTTGAAATTATTCGATTCTTCCTATAATGCCTTTACTTTTGTAAAGTATAGACTTACAATGCTTTGTGATGCTTTATGATTCAATAGCTCATGCTTGAGTTGATATATTCGAGGACTATTGCCTGTTGGAATTGATCTTTGAGTTCAATGCATATATTAACAGTTGAATCGAAGAAGATGATGCTTACAGAAATATCCTTTGGAATTGATTTGAGAATCCATGAGATCACAATATTGTTATTCTTGATCCAGGAATTGAGATGATTTGGATGATGCTCGTTAGGTTTTACAATTGCTCTATTAACAAATCCTAATTTATTTTTCACAAACAATGTGACGCATGAGTCCATGAAGCATAGTTGTAACCATCCGTTGTAAATGTTTATAAATTTTCATATATTAAAAGAGGTATATTTTTAGTAATTGTGTTTGTAAGAATTCTTTTTAATTTTATTTTTCCTCATTATGCTTTACTTTAATTTAAATTAAAAATTACAAAACAAATGAATTAAATATAAATTATTTCAAGTGATTGGGGTTCACGGTGAGGGGGAGAAAATGCCTGCACACTCCCTGTCTGGGAACTGGCCTCAGACAACCTTTCCTGTGAGCCAGGTTGCTTTCAATTTTTGAGTTGGTCGTGATTTGACCCCCACTCACCAGAACTGAAAGCAGCATTTTTACCACCTGGCAGGGATGCCCAGCTGGCTAGGCAAATGGCAAGCTCCGATCACCATTTTCCTTAGGGTTGTCGCCCACTCTTGACATCAATGGTCAAGAGTGTTTGCATGGCTATGGACGACGAAGATTGGCCATCAATTCTCTTCAAAAGCGTAGCTCTTCTCTGTTTCTTCTTTTTCGTTTCATTCGAAGAAAAATCACAGCGAAACAGAGTGGTAACTGATAGTGTAGGAGAGTAAAAAATTAAGAAAATAGAGAGTGAGTGTGAGTTGGTGCCGAGAGGGAGTTTTGGTGCGATTGTGGAAGAAATTTCCTTCTGTCCTGAGCTAGGTGAGTCTTCTTTCCTTAGAGCTTGATTCCTTTGGATTCTATAGTGTTTATACGTTCTAATTTCCAGCTTTTTGAACCCAAACTTGCAGCAACCTCACTGAATAGTTGCTGATACACCTGTTGTCACGGTTTTTACGTAAGGTCTGGTTTATGCTTCTAATCACTTCCAAATTTCATTCCTTTTCTAACCCTACCTAATTAGTGAATTAGTAGGATGTTAGTAGTCTGTTAGGAATCGATTAAACAAGCTTAATTGTCTTGAAAAAACCAGAAAATAATTCTGGTTTCTGCAGCAGTTACAGAACCATTGTTCAAGCTTTCAACTCGACCTTCCCTTGAATTCTTTGGCTTGTTTCTGTTACATCTTTGGGGTAAGATGGGTGATATTCTAGATTATGCATGCATGTTATTTGTAGATTGCATTTCATGGGTTAAGTTTCTTTAAAATACATAATGATGTGAAGTTTTAAAATGGAAAGGCTGAGTGTGTACATCACTGTGTTTAATGCTTATATGAATTATTTTGTTAATTTTTAATGTGGGTTATTAATGATTTAATACAACTGACAATGAATGTTGTTTGCAAACAGAAAACGGGAAGAAATGGGACGAAAACAAAGGCTCAATTGTCTCTGTCAAGCAGGTTGGGCACAAAAGTGCCTCTGTTTGAGAACCACACGGCTTTGCTTTGTTGGTTTTTAGAAGAGGTGTTTTTGGGAACCCAAAATGGCCTGGAATTTCCTCTAGTAGATTGCAACTCTGTAGTTCATCGAGCTGGAGAGTGTTGGAGATGTTCGGGCATCAGCGGATGCCAAAATGGGACCGGTGCAGAGTGGCATTGCACGGCAACTTTGCTTTCTTGGGTCGGTTGCCTTGTGCAGTAGGCCAGCGGGCCGGGCTGGCCCAACAGGCATGAAATTATGCTGAGGGGCCTTCACAGAAGCCCACTGGGCGACGGGCCCAGCATGGAGATTTTCCTCTTGGACTGGACTTTTAGATGAGATTGGCTTTTGGGAAGAACCAATAAAATTAGATGAGATGGGCTATTAAAATAATTTTAGTCTCTAAGTTTTTCTGTTTATTGGAGAAAGAAAAACCTCTTGATAGTTTTAAATTAGGGACCATAATTTCTTAAAAAGACACATCCTTTTACTATTTCTAATTTGGTTTCTCAACAAATTATAAATAATAATTTAGTCTTTACGCATTAAATTAATGATAATTTAATATTTTAAAGTTAATTATTAATTTTATTAGATTACCAATTAAATTAATTATACCTTAAGATAGTAATACATATTAAATTAAATCATATATGTGTGTCCATGGATTGTTTCCAACGATCTCCCATTTGGACCACATATGTTACATTATAAATGTACACAACCTTATAAGCTCAGGCTCAAAATTTTACTATCATATAAGGTATTTTAAATAATTTTGTCTATTGACCACCCTGATATGAAATTATCATCATATTTAACATAATTAAATTCATCAGTAGTCATACATATTAACATAATTAAATGATATAGATCAAATTATAAATGTACACAACCTTTAAGTTTAAAATTTTACTATCATATAAGGTATTACGAACAATCTCGTCTATTGACCACACTGATATGGAATTATCGTCATGTTTAACATAACTAAATTCACCAATAGTCACACATATCAATACAATTAAATGATATAGATCAACCATGGATGATAGCATGGAAATTACATGTAATGTGATCCAATCATGTCTATTTCCAGCTGGTCCTATTTTAAACTTTATTGATATCAAACTTTAACACAATAACATAGGGTGTGGATAAACTAAATACTTTATTTTTGTCAGAAAATATTTGAATACATAAAATGTGCCCTTAATATATAATAGAGAAATAAAACACACATAAATAAACTCATACTCGACCAGTTATCCTCAAATGATATAACACTTATATGAGTGATTTGCTCATGAAAGAATTTCGATGTTAATCCTTTAATAAGCGGATCCATAATCATGGAGTTTGTCCCAATGTACTCTATAGAAATCTGTCCACTTTGTACCCTTTCTTTAACAACTAAGAACTTTATGTCAGTATGTTTTGACCGAGTCGGGCTCTTATTGTTGTTAGAATATAGAATCGCTAAGTTATTGTCACAATATAACTTGAGTAATTTTTCAATACCACTTAAGATGTCAGCCTACTGACAAAATTTTACAGCCATAATCTATGGTTGAATGCCTCATAACTTCCTACAAATTCAACTACCATGGTGGAAGAAGATATAAGTGTTTGTTTAGCACTTTTTCAGGAAATAACTCCTTCAACCACCATATAAATGTAGCCTGAAGTGGATCCCCTACTATCTTGATATCCTGCAGCATAGTCAGTATCTGAATACCCAATAATCTCCAAATAATCTGATCTCTTATATGTCAACATGTAACTCTTAGTTCTTTGTAAGTTCTTATAACCCTTTTAAGTTATTTTTTAGTGATCTATTCTAGGGTTACTTAAATATCTTCCTACCATTCCAACAATGAATGCTATGTCTAAAAGTGTGAAAACCTGAATATACATTAGACTCCCAACTGCCGAAGCATAGGGAATCTTCTGCATTTTTTTATTTTCAAGGTCATTCTTTGGGCACTAATTGAGATTGAATTTATCTCCCTTAGCGACGACGGTATCTCCTAGTTTACAATTTTGCATACTATATCTTTTAAGCTCCATTTCTATATAGCTTTTTTGAGATAATATAAAGATACCACGAAAGTGATCCTGATTATCTGAATTCCTAAGATTGAAGAAGCCTCACCAAGATCTTTCATCTCAAAATTCTTTAATAGAAATTTTTTAGTCTCATGCAATATTTCTTTATCATTGGTAGTAAAGAAAATGGCATCAACATAGAAAATCATTAATATATACCTACTCCTACTTAACTTATGATACACACAACCTTCAATAATATTTATCTCAAAACCAAATGAAGCAAGTACTTGATTAAATGTATAGTACCATTGATGAGAAGCCTGTTTGACTTCCATAAATAGATTTTTTTAATTTTCAAACCATTTTCTTTGGGTCACCAAATACAAAATTTTCTGATTGCACCATATAGATTGTTTCATCAATGTTACTATTGAAAAATGTTATCATAATATCCATCTAATGTAACTCAAGATTAAAATATGCAATAAGAGCCATGATTGTCCTAAAAGAGTCTTCTGATGAAACTGGAGAGAAAATCTCTTTGTAATCAATGCCTTCCTTTTGAGTAAAGCCTTTAGCTACAAGATGAGCCTTTTATCTTTCTATATTACCTGTTTTAGCTACAAGATAAGCTATAAGACTTAGCCTCATATGGATATCCCCAAATATAAAGGTGTTTCAGACTGCGCTTTTGACCTGTCCAAAGCTCATACGGTGTTTTAGCAGCTGCTTTAGTCGACACTCTATTAAGGATATAAGTTGTTATCTTTAATGCTTCTCCCCAAAATGACTCTGGTAAGGTAGAATGACTGATCATACTCTTTACCATATTCTTAAGAGTCATGTTTCGTCGTTCAGTCATCGCATTCATGTTGGGCAAACCTAGCATGGTGTGTTTAGAACGATTCCACATTCCTCTAGAAAGTTAGCAAATGGCTCTAAACATTGTTCTCCTGAACCATCATATCTGCCATAATATTCACCACCACAATCAGATTTAACACACTTTATTTTTTTATTAAGTTTGTTCTTAACTTTAGCTTTGAAAATTTTGAACATGTCTAGTGACTCTAACTTTTCATGAATAAGATATAGGTACTCATAACATGAATCTATGAATGATATAAAATATTATTGATCATTCTAAGAAGCTAAAGGAAATGGGCTACATGTATCTATATGTATTAATTCAAAGACGTTTAAGGATCTGTTGGCACCTAATCTCTTTTATTTGGTATGCTTTCCTTTGATACACTCAACACAGACATCTAAGTTAGAAACATCAAGTGAATCTAAGATACTTTTTGACGCAAGTCGTTCAGTTCTAGATTTGGATATGTGACCCAAACACTTGTACTTAATGACACAATAGTATCATTAAGCTTACGTTTAATACCATATAAATCCACATGCAAGGTTTCATTATATGACACAATAGTATCAAGTAAATATAGATTGTAAAATGTACTTAATGAAATGGTACCAACTATATTACAATTGAATATTTCTAAAAGAACAATAGTAACCGAATTTGTTCAACAAGGAAATAGAAATCAAATTTTACCTAAATGACGATACAATAAAAGTATCTTTCAAATTTATATAACAATTGATTCCTAATAACAACCTAAAAGGCCATATTGCTTCAACTTCCATTGATTTGCCATCACCCACATAGATGTATCTTTCAATATCAATTGGCTTTCGGCAGCTTAGGCAACCTTGCATAGAAACACTTATGTGAGTAGTAGCAGCAGAATCTAACCACCAAGTGTTTCTAGGGATAGAAGCTAAATTAACCTCAAAATATACCAAAGTAAGAAATGTACCTTTCTTTGCACACTAAGCATGATATTTTGCACAATCCTTCTTTACATGTCTAGGCTTTCCACACAAAAAAAAAAAAAACGTTTTTTCTTCTTTAAATTTCTTTTGCCAAATACTATTAGTATCTTTATAATCCTTCTCTCTTTTGGCCCTTATTTTTAGAGGAGTTAGCTAGATGAACACTTTGAGTTTTCTCTTGCTTCAATCTATCTTCCTTTTCTATAATATATGAAATTAGCTCATTGAGAGTCCATTTCTCCTTTTGATAGTTATAATTGACTTTGAATTGATTGTATTATGCAGGAAGTGATATTAATACTAAATGCACGAGTAAGTCTTCAGATAACTCGAGCTTTAGTGCCTTAACTTTTGAAAAAATATGAGACATCTCCATGATATACTCCTAAATATTTCCCTTGCCTGTATACTTAATTGAAATTAAGTTAGCTTAAAGCGTACTTATTTCAGTCTTATCAATTTTTGTAAAATGTTTCTCAATTTCAACAAGGAACTCATTGGCATCAGTAATCTTAATAGATATTGTCCCTCTAAAGGCTTCTGGAATGTCGTGTTTAGTGATTATTAGAATCAAATGATTAGAGTGTTTCCACTTCTCAAAGTATCTTCCAGCATTAGAAGTACTTTTAGCCTTAAGAAGAGGGGGTTGTTCAATTCTCAATGCAAGGTCTAGATCCATGCAGCCTAAAACAATTAACATGTTTTCTTTCCAATCTTTAAAATTTGACCCATTAAGTATGGGAATATTGTTTGCATTACCAGACACAGTACTAGTAGACATGATTGTTTGTATAGAAAAGAAATCAAATAAGCATATATGTTCACATAACAAGCCAAATAATTAATCTTTAAATTTTAAATAATTATTGAATACATCTCAAGATACCTAACACAACATTAATATCAAGTCTTTAGACATTAATATCAATTTGAAGGTGGTACTCTTAGTGTAGTGATCAAATATTAATAACAAATCCTACCAAATAATAAGCCTATCTTTGGATCAACTAATTATTCACATGGAAACCTTATAATTGTTACAAATTCATCACCATAAAAATCTATGCAATTGAGCAAAATGTCACCCTTCCTTTACGGCGGCCAACATCTGTATGAATCAATCATCATAATTTTTTATAAGCTAATCTACACAAGAGAGGTTACTTTGGCAACATCTTATCTAAATAGTTATATTAAATGTTAGATGAACTTAATAAATTATAACGATGTATCAAAAATGATTTATTCAACCTGCTTACAATGTTGTTACACCAAAGATGTTACTGCAATATCCAAATTTTTTACATGTGTATATACATGGCATTTCACATACAACATATACTTCTGAATTATTCTTAAATATGCAGCAATACTGAAAGCACCATGGATATGCAATTATGCTTTAAATCAAAATATAATATATAATGTATAATATATTAATGGGCTATATTACCCCATATATATCCACATCAACAACGATATATATAAATAAGTGAGCCATGAATAATTAAAATAACAATCACATTATGGTGGTAGCCTGCTCCATGCCCAATTCGTGCTCCCATGCATAGCGTGTTGCAATATTGCAATGCCTTTATTTTTTTTTATTTAATCAATCCTCATATTGGTGCTATACAGATCCGGAAGCTCATTAGGACATTGCAAAAAGAAAATTCGTCATGCAATGCCAGCATCGCATGAATTCTACCCCTTTATTATTATTATTAATTTTTTTTAATCAACAATATAAAACATGAACGCTATCCCAAATTTAGTCCTAATTTTTAATTCGGAATTTCTTAAAAAATCAACAATGGTGGCGCTCCTTTACCACTTGTTGGATTTAAAAAAATCTTTAGAACATAAAATCACCCTCCATATTCAATTCAATGAGAACAAAGGAAAAGGAACTAACAGAAACATACCTTGATCCATTATGAAATTGATTGTTCTTGATGGTTAGAGTTTAATTTTTCTAATTTAAAACAATCTTAGAGTTAGTAAGTTTTTCTGTTGAATGGAGAAAGAAAAACCTCTTAACAGTTTTAAATTGGGGACCATAACTCCTTAAAAAGACCTTTTATTATTTCTAATTTGACTCGCATCAAATTATAAATAATAATTTGGTCTCTAGACATTAAATTTATAAAAACTTAATATCTTAAAGTTTATTATCAATTTTATTAGTTCACCAATTAAATTAATTATAGTTTCCGATACCAATACACATTAAATCACATACGTGTGGCTATATATTGGAATTTTTTCCAACAAACTTACATCATAAAACTGAAGAAGGTGAAGTTTCTTAAAGTAGGAGAGCTATTATCTGATAACACCTCATCTTTTGCCTAGATGATTGACTTACGTGCATATTATTTTATTATATTTTAGTTTAACCTATGAAATATGAGCTTTCTTTTTATCATACATTATTTTCACCTAAGACAAAATAATAAAATTAAATACCAATTGATATGAGAACCATCATAAAAGATGTCCCAATAAAAGAGCAAGACATACATGATACTAAAGCAGTTGTCCGTGGGCCCAATCACCCAAAGCCAGGCCCGCAAGCTTCAAGGAATTTTTAATCTACTAGTACAGGACTAGGTAAGCAACACAGTCATCGATGAAGCATAAAAAAAGGCCCAAAGTCCAGCACAATGGTGGAAGACACGTGCAGCAAGCATCAACTACCTTTGGCATGTGAGTAACAAGCATGGGAACCCACCCACGCAAGTAGGAAACTCACACGCATGAAGCAGCATGCAAGCATGTGGTAAGAACAA
This sequence comes from Carica papaya, assembly GCF_054855325.1. Lineage (NCBI taxonomy): Eukaryota > Viridiplantae > Streptophyta > Magnoliopsida > Brassicales > Caricaceae > Carica > Carica papaya. Next base: position 17,003,069 of record NC_142314.1, read on the forward strand.
CCCACACGCCTAGCGTGCACACAAGACATGCATGACATGCTCGCAGCACCGTGCATGTGCGTGAGGCCAAGGTCAGTGCATTGCCGGCCATGCGTGCGCGACCCATAGCCCGGGAGAGGAAGACCCGTGGTCGGCAAGCTCAACCTAACTGTTCCATGCAACCAGCTCAGAAACTGGTCTAGCTGGCCCAAATACGTAAACCTGGGACCATCTACAGACCCGCCTTACGCGATCTCAACAAACCAGTAGGCCCAACCCATTCGAGTTATCTGAAACCGGCCCTCTTCCCACCCTTTTAATTAAATAAATTATTTTTAATTATTTTAAGGCTTTGGGTCCCACTTTTTTAATTTCCCATGTTTTAATTTAATTCCTTCATTAGTAAATTAATTTTTCCATGTGTTTTACATGGAAATCATATCGGATAATGACTTATCTTATTTTTATTGTTATTTTAATATAAATTCTATCCCTAGCATTATTTAACTAATTATCTTGTATTTAGATGGGATAGAATAAATATATAATTATCCTAGAACTAGATAGAATTTTATTTAGGATATTATTTTATTAATTTCTTCAAGAAATTGTAATCATCTAGAATTATCTTGGGGAAGGCTATAAATAGAACTTTGTCTATAAGTTGTAAGTGCACCAATTACAATCAATTTAAGAGAAATCCTTGAAAGCTTGCGTTTTTCTTCTATTATCATTTTGGCTAATTTAGCTTCTTCATATTCTTCAATAAGTAGGAGTCTTTAAAAGTCTTGTTGGGCCAAGGAGCGAGGATCAACTTATTAGTAAGTCTATGACATTTTTTCTTTCCTTATTTTATTTTTTTAGTCTTTGTTTTTGCATTCCTTTTAGGATTGTAGATTTAATTAGAATGAGGAATTTTCTAGCGGTTAAGTTTCGATATTGCATACGTTAAGTAGGTTATAAGAGTTAATTCAATCATCCTGTACCCTCTCGTGTCATCCAATATCAGAGTTTAGGCTCATAAAATCTAAATCTATCTTTATTACTTTCAGCATTTTTCTTATGTAACTAACAATTCAAATTAATTTTTAATTTGTTAATTCGTAGTGCATCCTGCTTAAATTCATCTTTATCCATTCAATTGAAGTGATTCATGTTTATTATTAAAAAAAATTGTATATATCAAGAATACTAAAAATATCACAATTGCACTCCATAAGGCAATTGGCACGTTGTTTGTATTTTGCATAACAAAAGCAGAATAACTGGCTGATTGGTACTGAAAATCCTTTGAGAAATCAAAGGTAAAGTACCTCACCTAACATGTATGAGCGAAAACTTTTATTTTTATTCCACACATTATCCACATTTAATTTTTGAATTGCATCTCTATAATCTTGCATCAATGTTGTATAAAGAAACTTGACCGGTCGTAGAGCATAGTCAACAAATCGGGAGTAGTATACACAAGCACACCTTTCGGTTATATCCATCAGGATTTATCGGATCCCTACACATCAGTATTTCTTGTCAATCTTTGTGATCTACGTTTCTATCTTTCATTTTTGTCCCATTATAAAATTAAGTAACTAATCGATACTAGTTGCTTAACACACGAAAGGCACACTGTTTCTTTTTTTCCCTATGTGTTTGTTTCTGAGCTTCCATAGAAATTATATCCTTTTAGGGTTCTTTGTTGTGTTGTAAGGACTAACATGCAGACCTGATGCAAGTGATTCTGATTTCGAATGCTCAACCTGACAGACGAAGTTTTCAATTAAGAGATTACAAGGTAAACACGAGCAATGGTAAAGGAGAGTTTTTATCTTTGTTAACTTCTCCTTGTAGGTACTTTGATATATTTCAAATCATTGAAGAAACTCCCAATTGGAATGGTACCCTTGTTCTGTGGAGAGCCATCAACTGGCCCTTGCAAGGACGAGATTCATGAACAATGGGAGAATATATTTCACACCTACTGGTTAGTCAACGGCAAGGTGTGTAGTATGATCATCGATGGAGAAAGCTACACCAATGTGGCAAGCACCCTACTCGTGGAAGGATTGGGACTAGCATGAACCCTTCACCCCAACCCCTATCGGTTACAGTGGTTGAATGAGAGTGGTGAAGTAAAGGTAACCCAGCAAGTCATGGTACCCTTCTCCATTAGTGAGTACAAAGATGAGCTATGTTGTAATGTTATTCCTATGCACGCCAGCCATGTGATACATGGCAAGCGTTGGCAATTTGATAGACAAGTCCAGCACCATGGTCAGGCCAACCACTATTCTTTGTGGAAGGATGACCTCACTCATGTCCTCATACCCCTCTCACCCTAAGAAGTGCACAAGGATCAAATGAAGATCAAAAGGGCCTTCAAGGAATACCAAGCGAGAGAAAGGGAGAACAAGAGCCAGGAGTCACCGGGGAAAAGTAAACCAAACCTAATAAAGACCCTAAAAAGAGAGAAAACAGAGGAAAGCCTTTATGTGAGGGAACGATAGGTGAGGCAACCAATTTATAAAAGAAAAAGCCTCATAGTGTTGCGATATAAGGAGGTCTATCTGAACCTTTTTGACCTAGACCCATCCCTACCTCGAGGAATTATTTCCCTCTCTCAGGAATTCAAAGATGTTCTACCATAAAAAATTTTGAACAAACTTCCACTACTGCGAGGAATTAAATATCAAATTGATTTTTTCATCAGAGCCAGCATTCCTAATTTCCCTGCCTATAAGAATAATATAGAAGAAACCAACTCCAACGTGAAGTGGAAGAGCTGCTGGCCAAGGGGCATGTTAGGGAAAGTTTAAGCCCCTGTGCTACACCCGTCCTACTAGTACCCAAGTTTAAGCCCTTGTGCTTCTAGAGAATGTGTCGACTGTCGAGTTGTCAACAAAATTATTGTAAAGTATATGTAACATCCCCAATGAAAATTAAGGTATAAAGTTGCTAAATACATAAACATATAACGAATGCATGATAAAATTGTATGCAGCGGAGCAAATTATTACAAATCCCTTACCAAAATATATTAGTTCCAATTACACATATATATAACTGAGACCAGAAGTGAAAAAAATACAAAATATCAAAATACAAAAGGGCCACTTATTTCACTATGCAATTAAACTCATCAGAGTACGGGACAAGTCAGGTACTCAAGATTTGTGGATCTACAGGATCCTCAAAGACTTTAAAGGCTACGGTCAGGGTCAATTTTTAACTATCTTCCTCATTATCTTCTTTTTTCTTTCTCTCTCTAGATCACTCCCTCTCTCTCTACCTTCTTGGAAGATGAAAGAATAAAATAGAAGTGATGAGGAAAATAAAAGAAAGGGGTCCCTATTTATAAAAAATGGGGAACGTTGGATTTGCACCAAGTGGCAAAATTCAGTAAGGAGAGAGAAAGTTCAATGAAAGATGAGTGATTTGATGCGACGCGACAACAGTGCAAAAAATAAAAGAAGAATCCTCCACCAACGAAGGCTCTCCAACCAAGGTGGTAGCACACTGCCGAAGGCAGCGTACGACACCCAAGGGGGGCACATTGTCCAAGGTGGCAATGCACCTCACCAAGTCGGTCGCGTGATGCATGCTTATTGTATGTAGGCCCAGGTGCGTAGGCCTATCCATACAGGCCTACTGCGCAAACGGCGCATGCACAGGGTACGCAGCGCCTGGACTTGTCCACGCGCATAAACTGGCCGCGCACGAATGGGACATGCGCGCAGTGCGCACGTCCTGCACTTAGTCGTGCGCACACACATGTGCACAACATGTGGTGCTCATGCAGGCAAACCTCTCCCGCAACATTTTTTCCCCTTTTTTGTTTTCTCTTAAAAGTTATTTTTAAAAAATAAAAATATATATAAAATAAAATAAAATAAAATAAAATAAAATAAAAATAAAATAAAGATAAAATAACGAAATTAGTATAAAATTAAAATCATAAATTTAAATAACAAATTACGATATAAAACTATGGGATAAATTTAAATGAGTTCATTTGACCTTAAGGCCCAAATAAATAGGGGTTTCTAGATACAAATTTAGTGTGGTGGTGAGCGAGGTGCCACAGTATAGGCACCCCATTCCCTAGCCAAATGACATGTTAGATGAACATAGTGGGGCGACCATTTTTGCCAAAATCGATCTCAAAAGTGGGTGCCATCAAATTAGGATGAACTATAGAGACGAGTGGAAATCAGCCTTCAAAACTAAGTACGACCTTTATGAATGGCTCGTAATGTCGTTGGCCTTTCAAACACCCCCAGTACTTTTATGAGACTTATAAACCATGTCTTATGACCTTTCCTAGAAAAATTCATAATTGTGTATTTCGACGATACCCTAATCTACAACATGGATCTGAACGAACACATCTAGCATAATTGTTATGTTCTCGAGGTTTTACAAAGGAATGATTATATGTTAATGCGAAGAGATGTACCTTCTGTAACAATAAATTGATCTTCTTGGGATTCGTAATAAGTGCTTGTGGTATTGAGGTTGATGAAGAGAAAATAAAATTCATTAGGGAAATGGCCCACACTGACAAGAGCGAGTGAGGTGAGAAGCTTTCATGGGTTAACCAGTTTCTATTGTAGGTTTGTTAAAGATTTTAGTTCTATCATGACACCCTTAAATGAGTTGGTCAAAAACCATGTCAAATTCATATGGACTTATAAGCAAGAACCCGCCTTTACCCTAGTAAAGGAGAATTTGTGCTCTACCCTATACTTGTTTTACCTGACTTTAACAAAAACATTTAAAATTGAATATGATGCTTCGGAAATAGGTGTAGGAGTTAAGTTGATGCAAGAAGGGTATCTGATAGCCTACTTCAATGAAAAACTCAGTGGCGTACCACTTAATTACTCGACCTACGATAAAGAGTTATATGCCCTGATACAATCCTTGGAAGAGTGGCAACATTATTTGCTGCCGAAGGAATTTGTGATTTACACCAATCACGAATCCCTTAAGCACTAGAAGGAGCAAGGTAAACTCAACTACCGACAAAGTAAGTGTAACACCTCGCTCACCAGTGTGTTAAATTATATTTGAAAAATCCTATTTATTTGGGCCTTAAGGCCACACTGAACTCATTTAAATTTTATTTCGTAGTTTTATATCGTAATTCATAAAATTATGTTGATTTTATTATTTTATTTTATTTTGTTTTATTTTTATTTTATTTTACCAAATTTTTTTTATTTATTATTTTATTATAATTATTTTTAAAATAAACAATTTTTAGGAAAAAATGGAAAAGGGGGGAAAATCCTGCATGAAAACACCCGCGGGAAGGGTTGTTCGCACGAGCACCGCGCGCGACAGGCGCAGGACGTGCCCATAGTGCGCACGTCCCATCTACATGAGGTGCGAGGCTAAACTTGCACGCACGCCTTGACATGCGTAGGTAGGCCCATCTTGGCGCGTGACATAGCGCACGGACAGGGCTGGCACCGCAAACTGCGCACACACCATTTGCGCAGCAGGCCCGCGCAAATTGGCCTGCACGTTTGGGGCCTGCGCACCAAAGGCCCTATACGTGTGTAGATGAGCTCCTATGTGCGAGAGGGTAGCCCGACCCCAGTAGGTTAGGTCTACAGCGTACACCAAGCAAGTGAGGCACACTACTGCCCAAAGTCCAGCGCTAGTGGAGAAATTTTTTTTTCATTTTTTGTGCCGCATCAAATCAAGCATCTTTTCCATTTTCAACACACTCTCTCTCTCTTCATCGAAATTTGCTACTTGGCACAAATTCGACGGCCCCCATTTTCTATAAATAGGGGCCTTTCCTCTAATTTTCTCTTCGCTTCCATTATTCCACCTTTCAAGAGTTTAGAAAATGAGAGAAAAAAAGTGATCTAGAGAGAGAAGGAGAGGAGGAGAAGAAGAACAGTGCAGGAAAAACTATAGAGGTTTTGGTAGAAAATCTAGTATTTATTAAAACGTCTTAAGGAATATTTCTAGAAAATTAAAATAATGAATCTATGATTTTGTGTGATTTGCATGTTTTATGTTTAGTAGTTGTTAATAAAGTTAATTGTTCTTGATTTCAAGCATGTTATGTGATTTGTAGGCACTTGATGATTTGCATGTAAATAAAATAATATAAAACCAGTAAGGTTATCTGAAAAATAAATGTACAAAAAAAGAAAAAAAAAAGTAGAATGAAACCTGAAAGGTCCAAAGTATGTATCTGTATTGACATACATAATACATCAAGTGTCTCGTTAGGTTTTTAGTCTCTGAGAGGTATCTGTTTCTCCCTCCCTCATATAGTCTGAAAAGATGTGAGAGGATCGCTCCCTATGGATGACGGCATACCCTCTAACGAGAGCACTAACACAAATATCTGTTAGGGGTCACCTTTAGTTAAGTACTATCGTGACTGTAGAATATCAATAGGACTATTATGGTCGGTACGACCGTGGTCATAGATCGTACCATAGTTTGACACGTCGGGAATGTGCCTGATCAAATTGTCATTATCTGTATCTAATCTGGTCATTCTACATGAGTAGTCAGAAATTCGTATCTGTCCTCAGAAATGGAAGTCGGAACGACTTCACGAAGCATAACACGAAAAAAAATCTGAGTATTTTATGATTTATTTGATTTTTTCTATTGTTAAGTATGTTGTTTTTTTTATATTATTGTTATGACTATGACATGATGTTTTCTTAATAAATAAATTATTTTTATACGATAGGATAGGACTCTGATATGACTTAATGGTAAGTGTTTATGATATAATTATTCGCCATTTAAATCTTACGATGTTATGTAAATATTGTTTTCCTTACTGAGTATATTAAACTCACTCTTTCTATGCTTTCCTCTCCCCAGATGAGGAAGATGGTGAGGGACTATTAGCTAACCTACCCATTGAAGTCTATGAGGATCCCGTGGATCTGCAAATCTTAAGTGCATGATTGTTTCCGCACTCTAATGAGTCTAATAACATAATGATATAAATGACTTTTTTTTTACATTTTGACATTTGTATTTTGTAGCCACTTCTTACCTCAATTATATGTATATTTGAAACTCATATATTTTGTAAGAAATTTGTATTAATTTACTCTTATGCATATAATTTTTACCACGCACTCGTAATCTATTTCTGTATTTGACACCCACATGCCTTAATTAGCATTTGGGATATCACAGTAAGTGAAGTACAGTTCATAGAAATGTTCCCCTATATGATCAAGTATAAGTAAGGGAAAGATAATATCGTTACAGATGCATTATCTCGAAGGTATGCGCTCCTCTCCACTCTAAGTTCCAAATTTTTAGAAGTTAAGCACATAAAAGAAATATACGCCAATGATAAAGATTTTTCCTCTGGTTACCTAGGTAGTGAGCACTATGTTTTCCAAAAATATCACTGAAGCGATGGATTCCTCTTAAAGAAAAACAGACTCTATGTACCAAGTTGTTCCATTAAGAAATTATTGGTACGAGATGCGCATAGCGGGTGACTCATAGGGCATTTCATGGTAGTGAAGACCCTACACATGTTAAAAGAACACTTCTATTGGCTAAACATGAAAAGAGATGTCGAATGCATATGTAGTGAGTGTATCACATGTAGGCAAGCCAAGTCTAGAGTGATGCCTCATGGCCCATACACCCCACTACATGTACCTTCCACCCCATGGGTAGATATCTCTATGTACTTTATGCTAGAGTTACCTAGAATAAAGAGATGTCATAATAGTATATTTATTGTAATAGACCATCTTAGCAAGATGGCCCATTTCATTACATTCCACAAAAGATATGATGCCACAAATATCGCAAATCTATTCTTTAGGGACGTCATAAAACTTCACAGTATACCTAAAATAATTGTGAGTGACAGGGACATTAAGTTTTTTAGCCACTTTTGGAGAGTATTATGGGAAAAACTAGGGACAATATTATTATTCTCCACTAACTGTCACCCCCAAACTGATGGGCAAATCAAGATGGTAAATAAGACCCTAGGATCCCTTATAAAACCCATGGTAAGCCACAACTTAGAGGCCTGAGAAGACTATCTACCTATGATTGAATTCACCTACAACTAAAGTATTCATACTTCCACCAAGATGTCACCTTTTAAGGTAGTATGCGGTTTTAATCCTTTAACTCCATTAGATCAAACCCTTGTTCCTATGAAGGAAGTGAAAAATATAGAAGGACAGCAGTGTGTTGAACTCATTAAAGCCATACATGAGAGAACTCGACAACACATACAAAAACAGAATGAATCCTAGGCTCGCAACGCTAAAAAGGGATGGAAACGCATCATTTTCCAACCAAGAGACTAGGTACGGGTTTACTTGAGAAAAGAAAGGTTTTTCAAACAATGGAAATCTAAGTTGAATCCTCAGGGAGACGGACCATTCCAAGTTTCAGAGCGTGTAAATGATAATGCCTATAAGATCGATCTACTAGGTGAATATGAAGTATCTAATACTTTTAATATATCTGATCTCTCATCTTTTGATATAGGTGAAGATTCGATGACGAATCTTTCTGAAGAAGGGGGGATGACGTGAGAACCATCACAAAGGATGTCTCGATAAAAGAGGAAGACACGCAGGACACTAAAACCCATGAGGAACTAGGGCCAAAAGGTAGACAAGCCCAGTTTTCTGTGGGCCCAATCACCCAAAGTCGGGCCCGCAAGCTTTAAGGAATTTTCAATATGTTAATACAAGACCGGGTCAACAACATGGTCATCGATGAAGCACAAAGAAAGTTAAAAGTCCAGTGCCATGGTAGAAGACACGTGCAGCATGCATCAACTGCCTTTGACATGTGAGTAACAAGCATGGGAGCCCACCCACACAGGCGAAAAACTCACACACGTAAAACAGTACGCGAGCGTGCGACAAAAACAACCTGCTCGCCCAATGCGTGAAGCATGCGCACAAGATAGGCATGACATGTGCGTGGCACCGCGCATGTGAGCAAGCCTAGGGTTGCACACACAAACACTCGTGCGCACGTGACTCACAGCCCAGGAGAGGAAGACCAGCAACCAGCAGGCACAATCTAGCCACCCCATGTGGCTAGGCCAAAAACGGATTTAGCCAGCCCAAACGCGCAAGCTCTCAGCCACCCGCAGGCCTACCTTGCGCTATCCGAACGGGCTGGTCCTTTTCCCACCCTTTTAATTAAATAAATTATTTTTAATTATTTTAAGGCTTTGGACCTCACCTTTTTAATTCTCCATGTTTTTCCCACATGACTAAATTAATTTCTCCATGTGTTTTACTTGAAAATCACATGGGATAAAACCTTATCTTATTTTTATTATTATTTTAATGTAAATTTTATCCTTAAAATTATTAAATTAATTATCTTGTATTTAGATGGGATATAATAAATATGTAATCATCCTATAATTAGATAAAATTTTATCTAAAATATTATTTTATTAATTTCTTTAAGAGTTTGTACTTATCTAAATTATCTCAGAAAATGCTATAAATAAGCATTTACCCTTAGGTTGTGAAGACACCAATTATATTCAATTTGAGGGAATTCTTGAAAGTCTATACTTTTTTTCTATTAGCATTTTTGCTAATTTAGTTTCTTCAAGTTCTTCACAAGAGTCTTTAGAAGTCTTATTGAGCCAAGAAGCAGAGATCAACTTATTTGTAAGTTCGTGATAGTTTTTTTTATTTTATTTTTTGTAGTCTTTGTTTTTGTAGTCCTTTCAGGATTGTAAATTCAATTAGAGGGAAAAATTTTCTACACAGTTAAGTTTCAGTATTGTATACATTGAGTGAGTTATCAAAGTTGATTTGATCCTTCTCATACCCTCCAGCGTCACCAACAAACTTTGAATATTGAATGACAAAAATGTGTTTAATTAGCTCTCAATCTTTATTACTATTATTAGTTGTATTATGCTTATTATTACTTTCATTATTAATTATAATGCTTGCTAGTGTTATTATTATGATGTTTTTCCAAAAGAAAACATAAGAAAAAGAAAAAGACGAAGAAAGATGGAAAAATAAAAATAAAAAATAGAGAAAATAAAAACTTAGATATGGACACTGGGGCAAATAAATCACTAACCTATTTTTCAAAATTGGTTATAATAGTAACAATAATAACTTAATAGTCTTTATTTTTCAAAATCTATTTAAACATAATACGAATTTCAATGTACGTCTCTCATCCTTTTGTAAACTCAATTAAGTCTAACTCCTTCAAGTGGATCTATTAAAGCTTAGACTTGATTGATGTACATGGAATCTTTTTTTTTTTAATTTCACAACCTCTTGCCATTTTTTCAAAATCGATATTCTTATTGTTTTAGCATAGGTCAAGGGGTCCTGATGATCCATGAAGACCATGGTATTCGTAGTATATGTTCGAGGACTTAGATTCTTTTTATAACATACACAATTTTTTAATTATTATTCTTTAACCATAGTAACATACGGGTCCTCAACTAAATAGATACATATAATTCTTATTAAACTTCACTAAGTCTAATTTAGCTTTTATTGTTTTTTCCCGGCAAAAACTCCTTTCAAAAAGATGATATGTCCATAAACAAAGACTTTTTGCTCTTGCAAGGTAAGGGTAATTTATAACTTATTTTTGATATTCTTCAAACAAGCATCTAACGAAGAGTTCAAAAACCTATATTTATGCAACTTGTTAATTATAATTTCATTAATTCGTCTTAATCTATAACGCTACATGTAGGCTTTGCTTATTTGTTCCTTATATCTTTTCTAGGTTTATTTTATATTAATTATAGTTGAGTTAGATTCGAAGTTTAAATAATGATGATCATCATTCAAACTACCCATGAAATAAAATCTATTATCTATACATATATAACAACAAATTGCTTCTAAATTTGAAAATGTGATATTCAGAATCTAAAGAATGAATTGAAATAATATTCAAAAGTGTGCACGTGACGTAATAATAATTCTTTTAAATTATAATCTTTATAAACAATCACTTCAAGATATAGCCACCTATAGATGGTAACTATTAATCTATTTACCACATGTGCAGGTCAACTTTGCCTATCTTAAGTGTGAGTCTGATAGTTAGTAATTGCAAATAAGTACGAATATGTGAGACACATCTAGCATCAAATATCTAAGTTTTAAGTTTCACTAAAAAATCAAACTCAATCATGAGCAAACCCCCTCTAGCTTTTTAAAGGGTTTCTTAACCGTAATCGATGAAAAATAGTGTAAATAGTTATATTATTAAAGCAAATAATCTATATAATTAAATTAGTAACATCCACCTTTTTGACATGAAAATATTATTCTTTAGTATTTGTATGCTTCTTCTTCTTTGTTGAACCTAGCAGATCGATTTTAATAATTAACACGTATATTGTACTAGTAATTTTGAAAAGTTTTGTGTAAGGTTTGAATTGATTTACGAGCGTAAAGGCTCATGCATGATAGAGAGAAAAAATCAAGAAGGATTTTTATAAAGAGAATCAAGCTTTGAGCATTTGAGAGGAAATAAAGATCTTAAGAAGTTTACCTAGAGTCCTAAACATCTAATAAATAATTTACGAATACGAAAACAAACAAATAAAGAAAAGACTGAAGATTATAGGTTGAAAATTTATTCCTCTTAATATTGGAATTTTTCATTAATTGACTCAAAAATAAATTTAAAAGAATCGCAACTTTATTTAATTAAAAATATGCTATTAAAATTAATTTAAAATAATTTGATGCTCGAAAAATAAATTTTTCTCTAAATTTGAGAAAAATTTCAAAATTATGTATTTACAAATGCTTAAATGAGTTAATATCCAAAAGAAAGTACATTTTTAAATTAATTTAACTGTGATTTTAACGGGTACTTTTTTTTTTATTGATATTTAAATCTAAGTTCTGAAAATTACTAAAAATAATCTTAAAAGTGCATCAAATATTGCAGAAAATTTTCATCTAGGCCTAGTTTAGGGGAATAAAACATGCCATAAGGAATTTTTTTATTATTTATAAAGTAAGGTATACTTTATTAATATAGAAATAACAAATTCATCAACACCACTGTCCACCAAGAGAATTCAGTAGAAGCACAACATCACAGCTTTGAAACAGAGTATAAGCAGAGACAAAACTGCATTCATGGGCAGATAAGGTGAATATGGTCCAACATGCAAGTCTTAAAGAATTTAAAGTTGGTATTCATAACAAAACTTTTCTTTTCTTACATTAAGACCTATAACATAAAATATCTTAAATATTATATTTTTAAGGATAAATTAATAATTCTTAAATTAAATCTACAAAAAATGTCAAATAAATCAGACTCAGTCTCTAATGTATACATCAATAATATATTATGATAAATATTAAAATAGATTTTTTATCAATTTATCATAAATAAATAGTAAATTTTAACTTTTAATTTCTACATAAAAATTAGAATGTTTAACTAATTAAAAATATTTATTTAGCTTAAAACAATTCTAATTTTTTGTTCGGTAATAAACACTCACTAATTTTAATTGTTACTTAAATTTCATATAAAATGTGGTCTCTGTTCAATGTTACTATGTAGTATGTACGACACATAATATTTTGGTTTGTACATACGATATTTTTACTACCACATAAGATAGCTATAGAATGCATATCTTGGGAAACTACAAAGTGTTTTTCCATGAATTGGAATTCCTACTAGTTATCTATCATAAGCCCATAATTGTGACCTATCTATTATTATTGAAACCTTATCTTCATGATTACTAGATTTATAAAAGAAAAAAAGGGTAACATGTAATTGTAGTTTGAATCTAATAAGGTGAGTACAAATATATCGCCTTCTAATTCTATGTCGAGAATAAAAAATTTAAATAGAGAATAAAAAAATATTTTAAAAAAAAGAAATGGGTCGGAGAAGAGTTTTGGAGGGGGGGGGCCAAGGCAGGATTGTAGAATAGAGAGAATTAATAGAAAGTGAAAAGAGTAAGTTTAGGAGGATAAATTTGGCGTATGCAAAGAGCTTCATCTCAAGTAATTTGGCATTTAATTGGCGTTGTGGTGTTGTAAAGCTCGCATGTTTTGGTGGGTTATATAATGTCCTTTTGCTATCAATTAAGAATGATAGTTTGTGATGTTGTGCATGAATATGTTTTTAACGTAATTCAATTTTTGCAATGTTATGTGTGATAATATTATATTGACATGACCCCAGCCTGTCTCACCTTTGTCTCCCCCCTGCCCCCCTCTACTTGCATGATCATATATATACATATATATATATATATACACACACACCCATATGTATAAATATGTATATATAGCCCACCAGTCTGGCCCTCTAATATCTCATCAATCATTTGCTAATTATCATGCAATCCAATTTCTACCACCTCCTGCTGCTGCATTGTTATGGACTGCTTTCATGATTTCTAAATTTTACTTCAATTCCCACCAAGTCAATCAAACTACTCAAGTAGTGAACTATACATTCCTTTTTCTTTTTTCCTTGGTAACTGAGATTAGGAGGAAGGACGTATCTCGTCCATCCACTCACAGTATATATTCCTCATAATTAGTGATATTTCAACTCTAATATGTATGTGATAATTTCTGTATATATCTCTATCTTTTTTTTTTTTTGTTAGGTCCTAATTAATTTATTGCATCTCCTATTAATTAAACTAAATATAAATTTATAATTCTGGAGTATTTATAATTTAAGATAATATCTAAAATAAATTTAGAAGTATTATGAAATTTATCTACAAATTTATATTTACTTTATATAAGAGATGTTATAAAATGTATTAAATAAAAAATAACTACATATGGGATCATATATGTAAATTTACAAATGAACCTTATAAAAATTTTGAGTTTATTTAAAATAGTAATCCTTTTGAAAATAATCCCTTCATAATCATCTCAGTTGGGAGCATCCTAACAAAGTACCAAAAAAGAAATTAGTGGCTCTAGTTTGATCCGGTACACAAAAACATTTTAACCAAGTACCAAATAAGGAATTATAGGAAAGTAGTCTAACTTAGTACATAAAATCTCTTTAGTTAAGGCATGTGCATTGTAATAAGTAAAAGCATTACTTTCAATTTTTAGGCTTTTCGTCACAGTTTATTTCGTTGGAAAACGTTTTCATGTCGGATATACAACTGTTAGGTATTTGTTGTTGAAAAAAGCATAAAAAAAAGTTTCATGCAATTTCATTTTCGCTTTTCATCTAAGATTTTTCGATGGATCTTAAAATTCATTGCTAGCTGCAAAAATATTGACATATTTTAATATCTAGTTTATAAATTTTATTGGCAATTTGTTGTCATTAAAAATTTTGTCATATAGGATTTCTTTTCTAGTAGCTGCTGCTAATAATATAAAAAGTTCCATCTACCTGTTTTTATTTATTTTTAAGTTAAAATATGATATTAAATATTCAAATACACACTTTGTACTCACTTTTTATGAATAAAATATATTTATTTATAAAAAAATAAAGTATAGTAATACAATTTCATAAAACTTAATTGTATCATTAATATCCTACAGTGTCTTATATTTTGCTCTTCAATTACAACAAGAGGTTTCCATTTAACAAAAAAAAAAAAAAGAACAAGAGCAAGAGATTTAAGGGAATGTATTGGGCAATGTCTTTGTATTACTTCCTATACATGGCAATCCACATAAGCTTTAATGGCTTTAACTGACTCTGAAGGACCATTACTCTTCTACTAATGTTGTTGCTTTAATGGTGATCCTTGATTCTTTCTAACTATTTGGTTGTGCTCCTTCTCAGTTACCTAATAAAAAAAAATTTTAAATCTTATATGAACATTCTAATATCTTTAAAAAGTTTAATTAATTTATTGATTGATAAATCACATAAGTTTATTTTCACACTAACAATGTCATTTGAGTTTTTTGAGTTAGCATGACAGACACGATTTAAAAAATAGAACAAGTTATAAAAGATCACGAGGGCATCAATAAAAAGAGAAAAAATTTGATGATCAAGTATAATTATTTTTTCAATTATTTATCTTCTATGTAAATAAATAAACTTATGATTAAAAACTCAAAAAAAAAATTAATGAAGAATCTCTTTGAGATAGTATTATAAAAAATGAATTTTAAATTACTTTTGAAATGAAATTTATATATGGAAGAAATTTTAAAGGCAAAAAGGATTTATTTAAGAAAATATTAGCATATAAAAATTCTCTTAAATTGCTGGTTCAACATGAGAGTTGATTCAGTAAAAAACTTCTTAGAGAACATAGAAAGGACACTTCAACATTAAGTGTGATTAGATATATGTTCGCTTCATATCTCAGTGGAGATCACACAATTGTTTCAAGTAAAAATATATTTTTAGACATTAAAGATGTCAAAAAAAAAAGAATTCAACATGTTACTGAAAATCATATTGGTGTCAAAAAATCTTCGTGTTTAGAAAAAAACATAGTATTTTGATAGAGACTACCTTCTTAAGATTGATGTGTAGCTAGTACTTGATTTGCAAAAACATGTCACACAAAATATCTTGTACTTTTTAGGTAATATTTTTATAGTTTTTAAAAGGTAAAATCTGATTTCAAAGAGTCTCAAGTGGCTCTATTTGACGTTTCCACATATAAATACTTCCCTCTAATAGATTTTACACAACTTTTTGAGTATTCAAATTTGAAAATCAAAAAAGAAAAATCTTCTTCCCTCTTCTTAAGCTTTTATTAAGCTTTAAATATATTTTTCTTTTGTAAATCTATTCTTTGAGAGGAAAAATTATAATTTTCTCTTTTTTTAAAGGCATTGTAAGAAAGGTTTAAGGAGACCTTGGGGAGTTTTGGTGCTGACAAAACATAAGTGATTGGTAAACTAAACATAAAAAATAAATAGTAGTGTAAGAAAGGTTAGAAAAAATATTTGGGAGCTCTTATGTAGAAGATATACAAGTAGTTCGTCAGCTAGGAACCAAGAACAATTAGTACATGGTAAAAGTTTAAATAAAATAATAAAATCTCAAGTGGTTGACTTTAGAAAGAGGATATAGACACAAATGTTGTGATCGAACCTCTATAAAAGAGTTTGCATTCTTTTCTGTTTCCTTTTTTACCTTGTTTTTTATTTTTTATTTTTTATTTATAGTAAACTTGATATCACATCTTAACTCACTCTCACATAAACATTTAAGGATTTATTCATAAAGTAAACATGTTATTGCCTTTTGTTCATTTAAACATTATCATCTTGAAGAACTTGATTAAAAAGGGCAAAATTCACTATTATTCCAATATTATACATATATTAATTAGTAAAAATACTCTCACAAAAAAACTCCTCTACCTTAGGCAAAATATTAAATAAAAAAAATGTTGGAAAGTTTTCTTAAAAATCTTGAAAATTTTAAAAACTCAATTCACTCCCCTTCGTAAGTTGTGAAAGTATGTATTACCACTAAAGTTTGACCAATATTTAGTTATTTATGAATATTTCCAATAAGAAAATTGTGTTTTCATTTCTTTTTTAAATAAACATATTAATGTTTACATGGTTTAAGACTTTTTAACTCTCACATTTCTCAACAACTGAAAGTAAACATGTGTCTCAATTAGCCTTGTTTAACGCCTTATGCAAACCTAATTTCTTAAATAAAAATATAGAAGTACCTGATGATCAAACTTAGCATGTTCTATAGCCTATAGTCGCACATCATTTTAGAGCTTCATGCCAATGAGCTTTGCATTCTCTTTCATTAGAGGTTTAATTAAGCAATGAAATAATAAAAAAACAAGAATATAACTTCATTTAGCATAATCATTTAAGAATAGTCCTTGACAAGCAAATTCTTCTTAAGTTTGAGCAAAATAACTAACTGAAGGTGATAATTAACAAAATGAGCATATTTATGTGATCATTAATTGATATTTTATAATAATATTTATGCCTTATTGTCATCAACAAATGTGCTTTCCAACAATCTAACAAACGAGTATGTAAAATACATCATAGTTGTATAAATAAATAGACAATATGTGTTGAGTCCTGAGTAAGGATGTCATTGTGACGTGATGAGAAAGAAAGGAAGCCCCTCCTTTTCTTTTTTTGGGCGTCAATCTTGTATATATATATATATTTACATATATACAAAGCAAAATACTTTCCTCCTTTTTTTTCTTCTTTCTTTCTTTTCTTTCTTTTCCCTTTCTATGCCTCATGCACATAGCTTCTCTCATTTTTTATGTTTTTTTTTTGCTTATTTCTTCTCTTAGCTTATCTTCCTCGTTCCAAACTCTTCCATAAGATCCACTTTATTTGCTTGGTAAATTTACTTGTTAATAATAAGAGATTCATGACTAGTTTATCTTCGTTCTATTTGTAGAAAAGTCGGGGCTAATCTTTCTCACTGAAATATTTGCTATTTGATCTTCATCCTGCTAAAAATCCTCCTCGCTTAGGAAATCCTCCATCATGCGATCTCATCTACATCATTGTACCTAGACCTCATGATTTATTAGCTAGAATTAACAATCTTCTTCTCTAGCTCATGTGGAGATATTCATATATCTATTGCTCAATTTTCACTATATCACTTCGTCTTGATGTAGGACTGATACTTGTCTTGAGTCACCATCTTGGTCAACATGTCATCTAGATCAGTGTGAATATTTTTCTTCATTTCATTCTGTATTACGTTCATCCACTGAGCTTTTTCTTTGTTATTCTATACTTCTTTGAAGCTCTTTGACTCTCCATCTTCAATAACATAATATACTCAGAACTGGAATGTCTAGTAGACGAATGATGTGTTATGATAGATCTTCTAACCTAAGGTTCTTTTACAATTCGAGGAGGATGGGGTTGTTTTCCCTACTCAACAACATCATTGACATCTACTGGTGTTAGCACATTATTGATCCCATTTCTTTCACTAATGGCATCTCTAATTGACTTCACTTGAGTCTTATAAAATATGTGGCACAATATACCTCTAGTAACCACAATTAAATCTTTGGTGAGTTTCTATTTTCTACCACCAAAGGAGTTGTAATAAACAACTAGATCTAAAATATGAGTAGAAATCAGATTTAGACATAAATAGGTCACATATCGCACATTTCACAAATTAAAGTCAACATGCAACCAATATCTGTTTGTACGTAAACATCATCAATGCCTATTATATCTGCATAACTAGTGTTATCCATCTTCATTCAACCAAACTCTCCTACTTTGTACATAGTAAAGATATCCTTTTTATGAGTAGTATGTTAGGATACTGCTGAATCAACAACCTACACAGTATTAGGATCAATAACATGATCATGATCCTCAACAAAAGAAATTACAATCAATTCTTCATCATTGGCTACAGTTGTTGTGGTATTCTAATCATTCTTCTTTATCTGACTATTTTATTCTTTTTTCTAAGCTCTGTAGTTTCATTTCACATGTCATTCCTTACCACAGTGATAAACAACTGAATGTTGCTTTAAGATCTTTATTATTTTGTCTACCTATGTTCTTTATGACAAGGGCATATGAAGTATCAATACCCATATCCTTCCTTCTAGTCGCTTTATTATAGAGACTATCTTTTACTAAGGATAAAGATAAAATATTGTTTGGAGCAGAGTTACAAAGAGACACCACCAAGGTCTCCCAATTGTCTAGCAAAAAACTCAAGAGCAATAATAGTTGTATTTCATCATTTAGAGTTATTTTTATGGTGTTTAATTGATTTACCAGATCATGGAACTCATTCAAGGGTTTCACTATTGATCGCCTATATTGCGATTTTAGGTTCACCAGTTTTCTGATCACAAAATTTTTATTTTGAGCAGTTTTCCTCTAGTACATAATTTCCAATTTCTTTCACAAGTTCTTCACATTAACTTTTTTGCTTATGTGGTGGTAGACACTAATATCCACCTACTATCATATAGTTCCAACAGTTTTCCTGTGTATTTTCTCCAAGTCATCGTCTGATTTCTTATATGGTTTAGTAGCTCATGATTTAATAGGATCGAATAGATCTTTACAATAACAAAGATCTTCTATCTCAAACTTTCAAATTGAATAATTTGAAAATGCCAATTTAATCATTGTACATGTGGATTCCTCTATTATAATTCACATAATTAATCTTGGACCACATATCATACATGCTCTAATACTACTTGTTGGGTCCTAAATAGAGAATATAATTAATTGTATAAACTAAGATAATACTCAAATTAATTCACAAGAAGCAATAATAATAATACAAAGCGAAATTAATGCACAACTAAAAATAATAAGTAAAGAATAATTGTAAAATAAAATGGAGACAAGATTTTATAAAAAATCCTCCAACGTTATAGGAAAAAACTATGAGTCAAGCTCTGAATAAAATCCATTATTAATGGAAACAAGTACAAGATGATTCACCCAAAATTAAATGCAGAGGAAAAAAAAAAACAGAACCTTTTAATATATAACACTTGAAGGGAGAGGTAACTAAAACCAAAATTAAATTTTACCTTTATGAGAAAATGATAAAAACTAATTATGTCATTGTGATGTGATAAGAGAGAAAGGAAGCCCCTTCTTTTCTTTTCTTGGTTGCCACTCTTGTGTGTATATGTGTGTGTATAAAGCCCAATACTTTTCTCATTTTTTTTCTTTTTATTTCTCTACATTCTAAATATCTATTATCAATTGCTTATTTTCTCCATTGTAAGTATTTATTCAACTTCTAATATGATTCAAATGTTCACTTAGTGCCTATAATAAAAGCATTAATGATGCAGAATTCAGGATCAACAGTGTAATCTAAAATCCTGCATATATATTAACAACTAGAAATTCAAAACCCTAAGTAAATCCTTCCTACTTGGCCTGCACTCAACAAGGGAGTGAGAACAAAAATAATTAGGATGATGATTTAAATTGATTAAATGCCACAAGATGGAACTTTGATAAGTGAAATCAATTAAAGAGGGATTAATAAAATGTCACAAGAACTTATCTTGATAAGTTGAATCAATTCTCACTCAATAAGAAGATTGAAGAAACCTCACACATTGAAAACTAAAATTTTATAATTTTATTATTTTTAAACTTGAATAAATACAATTGTGAATTGATGACCTATTTATAAAGTAAGCTATGTGAATAACAAGAAAAATAATTTTCTAAATTAATTATAAAATCACATAGGAAAATAAATCTATAATAGAATAGAAAACTTGCAACAATTAAAATTATTATTTTCTAAAATAGGATAGATATGATCTCTCTATAAGAAAAATTTTTTAAATGGAGAATATCTTAATTAATTATGGAGATATCTTCGTTTAAAGGTTAAAGAATTAGTTTTCTCTTTTCTTGAAAGATTGATTGATTTAGGAAGATTTTGTAATTTAAAAAAGATCTCTTAAAAATCTCTTAATTTAGGGAAGAATATCTTTGGCTTCCTTAGGAAAGTAAATCTACCATTATCTTGTGATAATTGTTTAAAATCCTTCCATGATCTCTTTTGATTTTCTCCATATGTGAATATACTCTTTTAGGAAGGTATGATCTTGGTTTGGAAACTTAAAAAGATATGATTTTGATTATTCCTTAATGAATTTTCAAAATTTCTTAATCTTGATTTCCTTTTTTCCATTTGAGAAAGATATGGAGAGAAAAAAAGAACTTTCCTTGTTGAGAGAAAAATATCTCTTGAGTGGAAAAAAGTCTCTCATGAGTGGGAAAAGATTTTCCATGGGCTTTTAACTTTGTTAGGGGTGGTTCATTCTTGACTTGGTTGGTTGCTTGAATAGTTGAAACCATCTATTCTCACATCATTCCCTCATTCCTAAAAAACTATTCGTCATTGAATTAAACACTTCTTATGTAAGGGTTCCACCAATCCTACTCCATTCTGAATGATATCCCACAAAATAACACCATTAGACAAAGAAATATTAGGGTTAGATATAGTCTCTTATCCTTCTCCCACCAAAGCTTCATTGATTTTATTTTTTCTCAAAACATCATGGTTTTCTTTTTTTTTATAATATCATTTTTCTTTTCTCCTACAATAACATCCTTTTCTTTTCCAATAGCTTTGTTTTCTTCTCTCATGAAATCAATCTTCTCTTCTCCTGCAACATTCTTTTTTTTTCTCTCACGGATTCTTCTCTCTATGGTAATGATTTTTGAATCCTCAGTTGATCTTTGAGTGCTTCGAGAGAGATAATGAGACATGATTATGCTTTCGACCATTCAAGGTAAAGGAATAACAGTTTCTTAAGCCAGCATGAATTGTTTGTCTCTCATTTTGCCATGGTCGCCCAAGTAATAGGTTACTAGTATATATGAGTATAATATCACAAAGAACTTCGTCAATGTATCGCTCAATTGTAAAAGAACCCCATACCTGCTTGGATACTGCCACCTCCCCATTTTCATGCGGTAATTATAACTTATAGGGATGAGGATGTGTTGTGCATATCAAGCCCAACTTGTCAATCACTATAGGACTAACAATGTTGGTGCAGCTACCTTCATCAATTCGTGGGCTATACACTTTTTTGCTCATAAAAGAACAGGTATGGAAGTTGTCTTCCTTATCTTTCTTTAGATCATATCATTTTTTCTCCACATCATCACATAAATTGGCCTGCTCCTCTTGGATTTGACTTTTAGCTCTTGATGAAGTATAAGATCTTTGTCTTATTTCTGCCTAATTAAGCTCTCTAAGCCTTCTTTGGAACTTTTCCATATAGATCTTCATATCGGTTAATTCACTAGGTAAAGATATTATGAGAAACCTATAAGAAAAGTTAGAAAATAACACTCCCTTGGTGTTTCACTCTTGTTTTTTACTCACTCTCTCAATCATTTCCCCTTAAGTTGAATATTAAAATTGAATCCTCTTGAATCAAGGTTGTTTTCAGACACTTTACTTTAAAGAATTACAAGGAAAAAAAATTGTGGACACAAATTTTAAAGGTAATGGAATTTAAAACACGGATAAAGATGGTGTGTGTTTTATGTATGACGCTAAGCAACTAAGAAATAATTAGCTATTTAGAGATGTAATTAAACAAAAGCACAATGAAAAAAATAACTTAGAGTGCAAGAAGGACAATATGGATGTGGTTTTTTTTATTTTTGTTTTTGATGTGCATGAACGGATGTAAAGTATGTTTTTTTTTATTATAATAATGGAATTTAAAATTGTTTTGTAATAATTGAAAAAAATAAGCACTTTATGTAATGAGTGCTAATTTAATAGAACGAATGCAAACAGTAAATTGATAAGATAATAGATTTACAATAGCGTAAACTCTTATACCAATTGATGGGGAACCCGGGATTAACAACGCAATCCAAAATTTCGTATATACATCAGCAACAAAAAACTCAAAACCCTAAGTAAACCCTCTTTACTTAATTCACACTCAATGAGGGAGTGAAAATCAAGGTAATTGTGATCATGATTTGAATTGATTTAAATGTCACAAGATGAAATGTTAGTAAGTGAAATCAATTCAAGATGAATTGATAAAACACAATAAGGACTTATCTTGGTAAGTTGAATCAATTCCCACTTAACAAGAAGGTTGACAAAACCTCATACATTAAAAATAAAAATTTTATAATTTTATTATTCTCAAACTTAAATGAATATAACTGTGAATTTATGACCTATTTATAGTGTAGGTCATTTGTATAATAAGAAAAATAATATCATAAATTAATTGTAAAATTACATAGAAAAATAAATCTAGAATAAAATAGGAAACTTCCAACAATGAAAAAGATTGCTTTCTAAAATAAGATAAATATAATCTTCCAATGAGGAAACCTTTTAAATGGATAATATCTTAATTAATTGTAAAGATATCTTCTTTTAAAGGTTGGAGATTTAGTTTTTTTTTTCTTGAAAGATTGATTGATTTAGGAAGATCTTATAATTTAAAGAAAATCTCTTAATTTAATGAAGATGTTTGGATTCCTTAGCAAAGTAAATCCATCAATGATTTTGTGATAAATGTTTAAAATCCTTTCATGATCTCTCTTAATTTTTCCTATATGTGAACATATTATTTTAGGAAGATATGATACTAGTTTGGAAACTTAGAACTATATGATTTTGATTCTTCCTTGATGAATATTCAAAATTTCTTAATCTCGGTTTTTTTTTTTTTGCTATTTGAGAAAGATATGGAGAGGAAAAGAAAACTTTTCTTCTTGAGAGAAAAATATCTCTTTATTGGAAAAAAGTCTCTCATGAGTGGACAAGATTTTCCATGGGTTTTTAACTTCGTTAGGGGCTGCTTCCTTTCTTAACTTGATTGGTTGCTTAAATAGTTCAAGTCATCCGTGCTCACATTAATTAGATTTTTTTTTATGTAAGAGAAAAAAGTTGTAATTTTATGTGAGTGATGCTTTTGGTCAAGAGAGTAAATAAAAGAGAAAGAAATTCTCTTCCAAAAGTTACCATAAGTCGTGAGCTAAGAGGAAGAAAAAATAATGGATGAACTTGTCTCCAAGGGATTTTATCTCCTAGGTCTCAACCAAGTATCAACAAGGTATATAACTTAGGTCGAACTTGCTTTCATTTAGGTATAATGTACACATAGAAAGCATGATCAAAGACTAGTTTGACATGTTTATATTTTAATTAGAAATTAAAATCTATTAAGAGTTTGATTTGATCAAAGCTCATGTGATAATCTGATAATCTATTAAACTACGAATAATTTTAAATTTTCATTGTATTTACCTGAGGACACGTATAGATTCACAATTATAATGTCATCTAAATAAATAATCACAAAGTCATGAAACTCAATAGTGTGATATGTGAACACAAAACTATTTACCCTAGAGAAATAAAAGAAACACTAAACCAAAAAGTTGTTCAAGTGGGTGAACCATGCCTATTTTAGGCCATATAATTCCTTATGAAGTTCCTAAATATGGTCATGATATTTCTTTCTCACAAATTCCTTATGAAGTGTTGATTTGCTCTCCTTTGTTTGTTTGGAGTGACTATAATACTCTTTATTAATAAAATGATGAATTTCTTCCAAGGTTGAACGTGGAGGTGGTCATGGCAAGTTTCCAATATCAATTTTGTTTTTTTGGTGGGTGATACTGAGTCAAATTACCTTCTTGTGTTTTTACCCTTACATCAACAGAAAAAAAATCACAACCTCGTAAAAAATATTATTGATGCTTTACGTATATATATATATATATTATATTTTTCTGTCATTGGGTGTTAAAGGAAATATATATGTATATATATATATATCTATAAAAAGAGAGATATGGTAAGAAGCCTATCCATGAAAAAGAGGAGAGAGAGAGAGAGAGAGAGAGAGAGAGGAAAAGAGGAGCGACATGAGAGAGATGTTTGAAAAAGACTGATGCGGCTGAGATCTGATATTTGCTGCCTGCATGGAGCTTCGTGCCCTCTCACGTGTTGGTGCTGTCAGGGAAGAAGACTTTCCTTTCCCTCTAAAAGACGTTCAACTTTTTCACGCCAAAACCCTTACTGTGCTCTCTCTATAATTTCCCCCTCGTTAACTGTGTCTTCCTTTATCTTTCTTTTTGTTTTACTCTTCATCTCTTCTTCGCTTGCCTTTTCTTCGTATCTTGCTCTACTCTCCCTCTCAAAATTTTTCTTCTTTTTTTTTCTCCTCTAAATTCCCCCAACCTCATCTCTCTCTCTCTCTCTCTATATATATATATATACACATACTCACACATACATACACACTAGAGTCAAACGTAACTTTTTTTAATCTTCTTCTTAAGAAAAGTGCATTAATCTCATATCTCAAAATGAATAAAACCCATTATGATCAAATAAGAATACTAAAATATTAGTTATTGATTTATTAATTAAATTATTACATTCATTCATCTTTAACATAATTTGGGTTTGGATTGTATTAATTGTATTATTCTGAATGTATAAATATTCATAACTAATAAAAATATATCAAATTTTTACATAAAAATTAATATATTATTTTAAAATAATGTTTATTTTAATAACATTTAGTTATTTATTGTATAATAAAAAAATATAAATATTTAAATAGAAGAAGGAAAATGTATCATTTAAGAGTTTTGTGATAATGCAAACAAAAAGAAGAAAGAGAAGTGATAAAAAATAATATGGGAGTTCCATTCACAATTATGCTTTAAATCCCCTCAAAGCCATAAACCCATGTTAATTTTTTTTAATTGTTTAGTATTATTATTTTCTAAATTTAATATTCTTGCTAGTTAATTAAAAAAAAACAAAAGATAGAATTGATTAGTTTATTGTTTATGAAAAGATAAGAAAAGTGAATTAAAATAAAAAGAAATAATGGTTTTAAAAGTAAAGAGAGGAAACAGGATTCTTACTTTTTGTAATAAAACAATTATTAAAAACTAAAACAAATGAAATTATAGGAAAAAAAGTTGATGGATGATGATGCAGCATAAAGCAAAATGTCAAACACTACGTTGCATTTTTTGGGAACTGAGGTTTGACAGTTCCTCCTCGACCGTAACACTGCTGCCCTTTTCTCTTCTGTCTTCTTCCCCCTTAACCTTAACCTCTCATCTTTTTATTATTATTATTATTTCTTCCCATAATAACTTTTAATTATAGTAATAAAGATTAGTTTAATTATTAATAAAGACTAGTTTGATTTTTATCAGTAGTAATCTTCCTAAATTTATTAAATTATAAATTCCCTAGTAACTTTGGAAATGTTGGCTATACCAATTTTTGGGACAGCTGCGCAGCCGCTGTTAATTAAACATTATGCTAATTCACATACGTACTGTATAATATACATATAGGAAAAGAAGAAAAGGCAGCGATATATCGAGATTAGGGAGATATATATACATACATATATGTATGTCTAGACTTGATTTTATTGCATAACCAATTTAGAACGTGTAGCCATGTGCAAGTTAAAATGGGAAAAGTTACATCCGAGAGTCAAATACATACATATATATATATATATATATGTGTATATCTCTCTCTCTCAGGATGTGCCTAAATTACGCATCGGCTTTTTCAACAACCCTTTCTGATTTCCCTCCTCCATATGTTTGGTTTCCCATAGGCTCCGTTCTCTTCCGTTTTAGGCCTTATTCTTTTTGTGGCTACTCTTCTGGTCATGAGTGTGCTAATGTATATTGCTAGATTTTGAAAATATTTTATGTATATAATAAGAAATCTTTTGAAGGTAAAGTTCTCATAATTTATTTCTTCCATCTTATTTATAAATGTAGTTATATTGTTTAATCATATTAAAGTGTTTTTTTTTTATATATTTGTATTCAATTGTATATATAGTAGAAATTAATTTTCCCAGAAATGAAAAACAAAATAAAAAATAAAAACTCCCACCTCAAGAAGAATGAAAAGGTCTTAGGTAGGGTAATTAATGAATTAAGTAAAAATAATTAGAAAGGGATTAGTAATAAATAATAAAGTAATTAAGAGGAGGATCATTGTAATGTTCGTTTTCCGAACGAGGCAACGAAGAAGTCAAATAGGCAACGACGAACTACAGGCCATCATCTCCAGCACGTTACTGCACCAAAGAGTTTTGCTGCTTGCTTTGCTTTCTACTTTTGACAGCCCATTATCTTACCTGCTCTCTCTCTCTCTCTCTCTCTCTCTATCTCTCTCTCATTTACATCTCCATTGCTATCATATCATATCATTAATATTCCATGCCAGTTTCAATAAATTCATCCATACAAAGACGCAAAGCTAACTGCCACCCACCTCCACCACCCACCACCACCAC
Source organism: Carica papaya (assembly GCF_054855325.1). Lineage (NCBI taxonomy): Eukaryota > Viridiplantae > Streptophyta > Magnoliopsida > Brassicales > Caricaceae > Carica > Carica papaya. Next base: position 17,029,875 of record NC_142314.1, read on the forward strand.
CACCATCTTCAATTTCTATCTCTATTTACTTTTTTTCTACACATAACTCAACTCACAACCTTCCAAAACCTTTACTTATATTATTTTTTTTCTGGGTATAAGAAAAAAAAAAAAGGGTAAAAATCGCATAGGAGATCGTGAGCAAAGCCAGAAGAATCCCAAAGCTTCTGTCTCATTTCTCTCCATGTTATCTGTCCTCCTCCGCATATTTACAATATATAAGTGGGGATGAAGGAGAGAGTGCAAGGGTACAGCAGTGTTTTCCTTGAGCTGGGTAAGTGCAGGAGGAACGTTGATGGCGGCTTTTGGATTGGTGGGTAACGATGACGGAGACGACGACCGCAGTAATGGCAGTAGTGGCCAGAACAATAACCATCCAAGTTCTATAACCTGCAGTGGTTCTAATAGTAAAGATTGTTCGACCTCGTCCGACGGCAAGATGGTGAGAAAGAGAATGGCTTCTGAGATGGGAGTGCATAATCCTGAGTACCAAAGGATTTCTCGCCGTAGTTCTTTTCTGTTGCCGGCGTCATCAATCGACGGCAACGAGAAAAGTCCAACTCCAAATTCATCCTCCAACTACTCCACTATGAATATCATGAATATGGGTTTTAATCCATCTTGCACCTTGACGTCAGGATCTGCTTCTTTATCTACTAATTGCAATAATACAACCAACTTTACTTGCTTAGATTCTCTCTCCGAGTCTCCTCAGATCCCTTCCGTTTGTGGCTTCTCCGGTTTGCCTCTTTTCCCTCCTGAAAAAAACCCAAACAGTTCGGCTACAGCCAGTGTTGTCTCCAACACCTCCGCTGCGCCTCTGATCTCAGTCCCCACCGCCATGGAAGATGCATCTGCAACCGCGTGGATCGACAGCATCATAAAAGACCTTCTGCACAGCTCCACCACCGTCTCTATTCCCCAGCTCATCCAGAACGTAAGGGAGATAATCTACCCTTGCAACCCCAACCTGGCTGCCCTCTTTGAGTACAGGCTACGCTCTCTAATCGATCCTTTGGATAGGAGAAGGAAGGAGACGTTTCCTCTACAGCCACCTGTGGGTTCGCTGTATCGGCCGCCGCCCTACGCCCATCAACAGCAACAGAGCTCTGGTATTTTCGACAACGTACCCAATTTCACCCTACCTGATTCTTCTGCTATGTTGAATCAGTACTCCAGCTGGGGATTATCCCCGGCATTTCCTATCCATTCTGGAACTGATGCCAACAATCAACAATACCCTCGTCCTCAAATAATTACTACAAGCGGTGCTTCTTCAGCTTTATATACGCCAGGTTTGTCTTTAAATCAGGCAGTTCCTCAGCCTGTGCCTGTAGAAATCCAGCCTCAGACACGAAGACAGGCTCAGGTTCAGCCTCAGGAACAAGAACCGGAACAAGAAAATTCTTCACCCGCAGAAACAGTCAGCAGCACGCCACCGACAACATCGAAGCCCACATCTGCTACAACAGCAACTGTTAAAATAGACAAAAAAGAAGAGCTGCGCCAACAGAAGCGAGACGAAGAAGGGCTACACCTTTTAACCTTGCTGTTGCAGTGCGCGGAAGCCGTCTCGGCCGAAAACTTGGAGGAAGCAAACAGGATGCTGCTTGAGATCTCCGAACTCTCCACACCGTATGGGACGTCGGCCCAACGGGTGGCGGCATACTTTTCGGAAGCAATGTCGGCTAGACTTGTGAGCTCCTGTCTAGGAATATACGCGGCGCTACCATCCATATCCATGCCTCAGACCCATGCCCACAAGATGGTGTCCGCCTTCCAGGTGTTCAATGGAATCAGTCCCTTCGTCAAGTTCTCGCATTTTACGGCCAACCAGGCCATACAGGAGGCGTTCGAGAGGGAGGAGAGGGTTCACATCATTGATTTAGATATCATGCAAGGCCTTCAATGGCCAGGCCTCTTTCACATCCTAGCTTCCAGGCCTGGAGGACCTCCCTACGTCCGACTCACAGGGCTGGGAACCTCCATGGAAGCTCTGGAGGCCACCGGAAAACGCCTCTCGGATTTCGCTCACAAACTAGGCCTTCCCTTCGAGTTCTGTCCCGTGGCTGAAAAAGTAGGCAACTTAGACCCTGACAGACTCAACATCAGCAAGACAGAGGCTGTTGCCGTTCACTGGCTCCAGCATTCGCTTTACGATGTCACGGGTTCTGATACCAATACCCTCTGGTTATTGCAGAGGTACGTAACTAAACTTCTCTTGTATTTATGCAGAAAATGTTTAATATTTTTCCACCCTATTATACGTATTTCTTTCTTTTGATAAACCCAAATCACTAATCGTACGTTAATTGTATTGATGCATGTTTATATATATACATATATATGTAGATTAGCGCCGAAAGTTGTGACAGTAGTAGAACAAGACCTGAGCCATGCGGGACCATTCCTGGGGAGGTTCGTGGAAGCCATACACTACTACTCAGCGCTGTTCGACTCCCTGGGTGCAAGCTACGGAGAAGAAAGCGAGGAGAGGCACGTGGTGGAGCAGCAGCTGCTGTCTAGAGAGATAAGGAACGTGCTGGCGGTGGGGGGACCGTCGAGGAGTGGAGAAATGAAATTTCATAACTGGAGAGAGAAGTTGCAGCAGTGTGGGTTCAAGGGAATATCACTTGCAGGGAATGCAGCCACGCAGGCTACCCTACTGTTGGGCATGTTCCCTTCCGACGGGTACACTTTGGTGGAAGACAATGGAACCCTGAAACTAGGCTGGAAGGATCTTTGTTTGCTTACTGCTTCTGCTTGGAGACCCTTTCATGCTAATCCCACCCCTCATAATTCCCGTAATTAGTTTTTTTGTTTTCGTTTTTGTTTTTGTTTTTTTTTTCTCTGTTAATTGCTAATTAATCAAATTATTATTACATTCTCTTTAAATCACTACTCTCAATTCTCTTGTTCAAAGTTTTGACACTTCAAAATTGTTTGGTGCTTCCACCTTTTTAGTTTTGTTCTTATTCAATAATACAATGTTTAAGTAAATATCAATTTTGACTTTTTTTTTTTCTCCTTTTATATAGGACACACGTTCTGAATTTTCAATTGAGAGTACATTAGAGGCTTATAAATCCTATTTCTTTTATTGATAATTTCTCCTTAGTTTTATTCTTTATTAATTTAATATTTGTAAATAAAATTAGTGTTATTTTATTTATTCGTTATTAATTAACATTATTACTTTTTTAAATATTTTCAAGTAAAATATAAAGAACTAAGATTAATATTTACATCTATTCACTAAAATACCCTATACAATTTAAATTAAGTTCTAAAAATTTTAAATAATGCAAACTATAGCAGTGTTTAAAAAGATGATGTTTAGACTAGTGATAATAGGTGCTATTCTTTTTTTTTTCTAATTCTTCTTTTTTTCTTTTGATAGAAAAACTTAAAAAAAAAATATCGTTATGGACAAAAGAAGAGAGAAAGCATTCTCTCCCAATAAAGGAACTAAAAAATAGGGAAGTTCTTGTACAATGTAGTTTCTAATAGGATTTTGAAGAACTCTATGAACCAAAATATGAATTACTAGATTATAATCCTTAGTAGTTCAAGAAACATCAATCTTTATGAAACCATTGCAAAAAGAAATAAAATCTTCTATTAGCAAATCCAATTCAAAATAATATGATAAAGATGATAACTCTCAATGAGTACATATAAATGGCCATTCCACAAAGCAACCTATCAACTAAATATCATGACTTATATTTCAGTAATGACAATCAACATTGAGTGTAAGATTCTGCACATAATTGTAAAAAAAATTGATAATGTGCATAAAAGTCACATTTGTTAAATTAAATGTATATTTGGATCTCTTAATGCCTAACTCAAGGTGTAACATCCTGAAAACTTTGTACTAAATTGTTGTGCAAAACTTCCATTTATTCGTGCTTGAGGCTGTTCACTATTTAAATTATATTTTTAATTTTCATATAATTTTAGAATTTTTATTTATTTATTTAATTTAAGATCATTATTCTATTTATTTTATCACGAGAATTTCAATTTAAAAAACAATAGAAGAAAAAAAACGACGGAGAAATCCTGCGGAGAGACTAGGGAAAATTTTTGTACACCGGCGTGGGTGCAACATCCTAAGTGCTAATTAAGACAAATGAGTGTCAGATACAGATTCAAAATAATGAGTGCATGATAAAATTTATGCAACGGAGTCAAATCATAACAAATCCTTTACAAATATATATAAGTTCTAAATACATACATAAATTGAGGACAGAAGTGACTACAAAATACAACATAAGGGCCACTTCTTTAATTATGCTAATGAATTCATCAGAGTGCGAGAAGAGTCATGCACTTAAACTTGTGGATCTATGGAATTCTCATAAACTTTCAAGGCTAGGTCTGCCTGCGGTTCCTCATTTTTTTCCTTATCTGGAGGGAGAATATGAAAAGAGTGAGTTCCATATGCTTAAGAAGAAAAACAGTATTAAATTAACATCGTAATATTTCAAAAGTTAATTATTTTATCTTATCATTTAATTTTCTCGTTTACCTATCTCACATTATGAAAAATCATTTATTTGTTAAGAAAATAATATGTTAGCATAGAAAATCAAACATATATCATGCCAGATAATAGAAAAAATCAAATAAATTATGAAATGCACAGATTTTCGTGTCATGCTTCGCGAAATCATTACAGCTTCTATCTCAGAGGGCAGATACAGATTTTTACTACCCAAGTGGAATGACCAGATCAAATACAGATACGACAATTTACTCATGCCCATTTACGGCTGGCCAAACTATAGTATGATATATGACCAACCATAGTCTCCTTAATAGATATCCAGAGTCATGACATTATTTAGCCACGAATGACCCCTACAAATAGTGAAACACCACTCTCGTTAGAGGACACACCGTCATCCACTAGAAGCGATTCTCTTATGTCTTTCCAGACTAGATAGTGGAGGGGAAAACAGATACCCCGAAGGGCAAGGGGAACAAATACCCCTCAGATATAAAAAGACTAACGAGACACTTGATGCAATATACATATCAATACATATACACTTTGGACCATACAGGTTTCATTTCACTTTTCTCTTTTTTTTTTTACTTTTACTGTTACTGATTAAATATTATATTTATTTATGCAAATTCATCAATTGTCTGCAATTCACATAGCGTGCTTGAAAACCAGAATAATTTGACTCATCTGAATACAAAGGCATACAAAACAGGCAAATTAACAATCATATTAAATTTGTTTATCTAAAAATACTCCTTAAGACGTCGAAAGTAATACTAGATTCCTTACCAAAACTTCGATGATTTCTTCTTCATTATTCTCCTTTCTTTCTCTTATTCTCTCACTAAATTACTATATATATCTCTCTCTATCAAAACCTTTGAAAAAATAGAAGAAATGGAAGTGCGGAGATGAAAGGAAGGGGGAGGGCAATTTATAGAATTTTAAAACCATTAGATTCGCGCCAAGTGGCGAAATTTGGTGAAGAGAGAGGAGGACCTCCTCTACGGGCAGCGCGATGCCTAAGGTAGTGGCGGTGCACTATCTAAGGTGGCAATGCTCCGGTCGGCGTCCTGTAGGCTAGCCTACAGCCTCATAGGCTCGCAGGCCCCAGGTGCACAAGGTCTCTAGCCTATAGGCTCATAGGCTCGCAGGCCCCAGGTGCACAAGGTCTCTCCGCACATTTTTTGACCCCACGTCGTGTGCGTGGATGGGATATGCTCGCTATGCGCACATCCAGTGCGTGCGGGCGTGTGGATGGGACATGCACATTGTGCGCATGCCCTATAGCCACTGTGCGTACGCGCGCTCAGTGCCCAGTACCCGTGCAAGCAAACGGTCCTCTCGCGGGATTTTTCCTGTGGGATTTTTTTTCCATTTTGCTGTTTTTCGATTTTTTTTTCCAAATTTTTATTTTTAATTCAATTTAGTTAAAACAAAATAATTTAAAATAAAACAAAATAAAATATAAATCAAAATCACGAATCATGACAAATGTTAAACAAAATTAAGTTTAAAGTGGCCAAAGGCGCGAATAAATAGAGTTTCCATATCATTTTAGCACAGTGATGAACGGGGTGTTACAGCAGGCCTGCATGCAACGAACATGGGTGCATGCGGCCAGTCGAACGTGTGCTTGCGTGCACATCCCATTTGCACAAGGTACGTGGTGCGCAGTTTACGCGCGCCACCGTTCGACCGGCAGGTTGCCGCCATTCGAGAGGCATGTGTTGTTCCTCGGCCAGTGTGCCTACGATTTTTATGCCGTCGTCTCATTGACCATCCATCAATCACGTCTGCCAGTCGTCACGTCGTATCAGTCTACTTTTTTCCTCTCGTTTCTTCCTGGATTTGTGCCACTTGGTGAAAATCCAACTGTTCTCTTTTTTTATAAATAGGAACCCTCCTCACCACTCCTTCATCACTTCATCTTCATTTTCCATTCATTAAAGCAATTATAGAGAGAGAAAGAGAGTGAACTAGAGGGAAAGAAAGAGAGAAGGAAAGAAAGGAAGAAGTAGGAGGGTAGGAAAGACTTCAAGCTTTCGATAAGAAAACTTGGTATTTATTCGTACGTTTTAAGGAATATTTTTAGATTAATAAAATGAATATTGCATTAATGAGAGATGGCTTGTTACATGTTTAAATTATAGCTATGCCTTTAACATATTTACACACATATTCCATGATTTTGCATGTTTTATATCGTACTAATATTTGTAAGTAAATAAGTAAATAAAATAAATATGATAAGAGATGATGTAAGAAGCATAATGTTATTTGATGAACATGTGAAAATGAATATCGACATTTGCATACATGGTATTAAAATTAAATTCGTTAGAGCTTTTGTCTTTGAGGGATTTTGTTTCTCTCCCATCTGGTGTGAAAAGACGTGAGAGAATCGCTCCTTATGGATGATGGCGTATTTTATGACGAGAGTGGTTACACAATATGATTTTAGGGGTCATCTTGGAGACGTATAATTGTGACTATAGTTTATATGTAGGACTATTGTAGCTGACACAGTTGTGGTCATAGAATGTGTCATGGTTTCGCAAGCTGTAAATGTGTTGTAGTTTAGCAAGCTATAAATGTTCTGAAAATGAAATGAATTTGGTCATTCCACAGTGGTAGTTAGGAATCCGTATTACCCTAAGTAGATAAAGATCCGAATGGTTTCGCACGGAGAATAAGTAAAAAATGAAAATAAAGCATGATATGATATGATTTGTTTGATTTTTTATGTTTTATACATGACATGATTATATGTTTGATATGATTGACTTGATGTTGATGTTTTATAGATAAAGTAAAATGTTTTTTTTACTGTTGAAATGGACCCACATGCATGATCTTTAATGGTAAACAAAAAAGGTATAATTTCTAAGTTTAAGTATTTTTAAAATCTTAATAATATTAATTAAATGCTATTTTTCTTACTGAATATATGAAACTCACCCTTTTCCATGCCTCCTCCCCCTCCCTCCTCAAATGAGGACGATAGTGAGGAACCACTTATTGACTTACCCATTAAAGTCTTTGAGGATTTTGTAGATCCATGAACCGTTATGAGTGCATGTTTTGTTTTGCACTCTGATGAGTCCACTTTTGGAGAGGCTTATATTTATTTTGTTGCCTCAGTATTGTAAGATTTGGAACTCTAACTTATTTTGTAAGGGATTGTAATATATTTTATTCCGTTGCATATAATTATTTTAAACACACTCGTATCTGTTTCTGTATCTGACACCCTTATGCTTTAATTAGTATTTGGGATGTCACAAATGATATTTAGTAGTTATGTAGAATAATCCCTTATGCTGAGGCTGTAGCCTAGGAAAACCACTCTAGATACTTAGGATATTTCCTTTCCTAAAAACTAATCCATCAATTTATTGTCTCCCTTTTCTTTTGTAGGACCATATGACTCGAGGGAGATGTTCTGTAGAAAGAACTAAGAGACCTCAGGCCAAGGATCCACCAAGCAGGGTTGAGTTTATCGAGCTTTTCCAAACCATTCAAGGTCTAACCATAGCGGTACGTCAAAACCAAGCCAATTGCTATCAGTATCCCCCAGCCTCTGACATAGCCAAGCTGAACGATCTACTCCCATAACATTACCAAGTTTGGAAGATAGAATCCACCCCACTTCGAAGGAGGCCCTGAACCCTTAGATGTAGAAGTCTGGATCTTGTAAATAGAAAAAATTTTCTCTGTCCTAGACTTAATTGAATAACAAAAAATCCCCCTTGCTGTCTTTATGCTAACTGGAGAAGTAGAGCATTGGTGGTGGTTGAAAAAGGATATCTTGCCCTACCCTAGCACTTGAAAAATTTTCATGGATGCTTTCTTTGAAAATTTTTTCTCTGTTTACATCCGAGAGAAGAAAGAAGAGGAATTTCAAGACCTCCGCTAAGGGAATATGACAATTACCTAATATGCAGTCTGATATACCCAGTTGTCTAGGTTTGCCCCTTTGATGGTTACCCTAGAGAGTTGAAAGGCCATGAAGTTTTTGAAAGTTCTTCATGCGAATATCTACAATTAGGTAGTGATGCTAAGACCTAGCTCCTATACCGAAGTGCTTGAATGCACTCAGTTGGCTGAATACCTTATCTCGGCCTGACACCAACGCATCGCCTTAGTCCACACTCATCAGCAGCAGCACCAACCCCAACAACAAAGAAGAAGTGCCCTACCACCACCCATTGGACATCTTACTTGACCTGCCCAACCATGCCAGCATTATGGATGCTTCTATGATGATCAGCCCTGCCATCTAAACATCTCCTGCTATAAATACAGGAGCACTCAGCATTTTATGAGAGATTGTCCTCAGAGGCCAAGGGACATGGCCAGACCTGTAATACAAGGATGTGTTTACCATCTCAATGAGCCCGGTGCCCCTACCACTCCTGTTGTTATCCAGGGTATACTTTCTATCCATGATACCATTGCCCAAGCTTTGATTAATACATGTATTACCCACTATTTCATATCTAGTTATTTTTTTTATAATTTAAATATCAAGCCTGAAACATTGAATGAAACATTAGTAGTAGAGACACCCTTTAGGGGACTTTTAGAAGCTCACTATGTATATAAAAATTGTAAGAGAAAAGGCTTAAGAACCAAACTACTAGTAAATCTCATATTTTTAGATTTCTCAAGGTTTGATATTATTTTATATATGGATTGGTTGGAGAAGTACATGACAATCATTAACTGTGAGAATAAAATTGTAACCCTTCACTCACTTAAAATAAAGTAAATAATTGTCTAGTAAAATGTTAACTTTGGAAAAATCTTATTTGCATGAATTTTATTTATTATTCTAACCTTTGAGTGAACAGGAACATGGATACTAATCTCATAATTTTTACAATCTCTATGGTTTGTAACTTTTTGGACATCTTTTCAAAGGAGCTGTCAGGCTTACCTTCCCCTTAGGAGGTAGAATTTTCTATTGATTTACTCCCAGGAACTCAACTAATTTCGAAGCCTGCTTACCATATGGGTCGCATTGAACTTGTTGAACTTGAACACAAGCTCTTTGAGCTTCTTGGGAAAAGATTCATTCACCCTAGCTATTTTCTTTAGGGTGCCTCGGTGTTGTTTGTAAAGAAGAAAGATGTTTTTATTCGGCTATGCATCGACTATAAAGAGCTTAACTGGGTGACGGTAAAGAGTAAGTAGCCCTTGCCCCATATTGATGATCTCTTTGATTAGTTGTAAGGTGTTACAATTTTCTTGAAGATTGACCTCAGATCGGGGTATTATCAGTTGAGAGTGAAGGAAGAAGATATTCCTAAAATAGTTTTTTGTTACTAGTATAGTTAATTCGAATTCAATTTTATGCCTTTTGGATTGACTAATACCCCTACTGCTTTTATAGATCTAATGAACAGGGTCTTCCAGCATGCATTGGATCAATACGTCATCGTTTTCATCGATGACATCTAGTGTACTTGAAGAATCAGAAAAACATGCAGACTATTAGTCCCGAGTATTGGAGACCCTTCGTTGGAATCACTTGTATGCAAAATTCAGTAAGTATTCATTTTGGTTGGACTGAGTCTCTTTCTTTAGTCATGTGATTTCTGGTGAAGGAATCTCTGTTGATCCTTCCAAAGTTGAATATATAATCTTGAAGATATGACACCACTATCTGTATGACCAGATGTTTCATACTGACCACAAAAATTTAAAAGATTTATTTTCTCACAGAGAGTTGAACTTGACTATGACTATAAGATCCTCTACCACCGCGGTAAGGGTAATGTAGTCGCTGATGCCTTGATTTAGAAAGAATCTACTTGTTGGCCCGAATAATGGCTTCTGGTCGGAAACTAATTGATGCAATGTAGGTGCTTCTCCTTAATCACTATGGCAATGGTGCTTACCTCACCCAAATTTGGGCCTCGCTTGATCTTTTCATGAAGATTTAGGAAGTTTAGTCCACCGACCTCAAGATAACTCAGAACCTTTGTAAGTTTACTTCTAACAATTTTCCTGATTTTAGGCTCACAGATGATGGTTCGTGCCGATTCTGGGATCATATTTGGGTTTCTGCTGCAATCAGGACAAAATTTTTTAAAGCTGCTCATGCGTCCAAGTTGTTCATTCACCCTGAAAGTACCAAGATGTACTGAGACTTGAGGTGCCAATATTGGTGGCTTGAAATGAAGAAAGATATTGTTGATTATGTCTTTTGGTACCTTACTTGTCAACGAGTTAAAGCCAAGCATCAGAGACTTAATGGTTTATTGCAAGGCCTCTCTATTCTAGAACGAAAGTGGGAGTATGTGATCATAGACTTCCCCATCGGTTTGCCCATAAATAGCTCCAGTTGTAGTGTAATATGGGTCATTGTAGATAGACTAACCAAGATTGCCTATTTCTTGCATATCAGAACAATAGACTCCACCATCAAGTTAGCCTACCTTTACATTGAGAAGATTGTTCGACTCCATAATATTCCCTCTTCCATCATTTCAGACAGAGACCCTCGATTCCCCTTCCATTTCTAGGACAATCTTCAGGAAGCCCTTAGTTCAGGACTATACTTTAATATTGCATATCACCTCTAAACTGATGGCTTGTCTGAATGCATCATCCAAACACTAGAGGATATGTTGCGCGCTGGTGTTCTAGATATTGAAAAAGTCCTTATCATTCGCAAGAACTTCATCATTACTCAAAGTCATCAGAAGAGTTATACTAACAACCGTAGGATACCACTAGAGTTTGTTGTTGGCTACCATGTTTTGCTCAAGATCTTTCTTTACAAAGGTAAAATGTGGTTTGGTAAGAAGGAAAAGCTGAACCCTTGATTTGTGGGACCTTTTAAGGTCATGGAGCGTATCGAATTCGTGGCGTACCACTTTGCTTTACCTCCAGAGTTCGTAGGCTTGCATGATATTTTCCATATCTCCATGCTTAAAAGGTACCACCCTGACCCTTATCACATTATTTCACACCAAGAAATGCAGGCCGAAGTGGACATGACTTACGAGGAGTTTTTAACTGCGATCCTTAATTGGACCGATAAAGTCTTGCGCAATAAAAGGATCTCGATGTTGAAAGTGTAATGGCAGCACCATACTCCAGAAGAGGCGACTTGGGTATTGGAGAAAGAAATGTAAGAGAAATTTTCACATTTATTTGTAACAAATTTTGAGGACTAAATTTTCTAAAGGTTGAGGGAATCTAACCCCCCCAAAAACTTCGCACAAAATTGTTGTGTAAAACCTCTATTTATTCGGACCTGAGGCCATTAACTTCTTAAATTATTTTTTAATTTTTGAATAATTTTGGGATATTTATTTATTTATTTAAAATCATTATTCTATATATTTTATCACGAGGATTTTAATTTCAAGAAAAATGGAGGAAAAAAACAATAGATAAATCCTGCAGAAAGGTCGCGGGAAATTTTTTCCCGCCCGGGGGCCTGCGTGTCGTGTACACGTTCGCACATGGCCAGCTAAACGTGCCCCTGCATACATGTCCCATCCTCGTAGAGTACAAGGGGTGCAGTTTCCGCGCGCATTATATTTTGTGCAGACAACGCCGAGGTTTTACTTGCATGTGCGTGTACTTGCGCGTGAGAGGCCTTAGGCGGTGCGCACTGTCGTTTCGCTGGTGAGCTGCCACTATTTGGGAGGTGTGCACCGTCCCTCAGCCGGTGTTCCTTCGGTCTTTGTTTCGCCATTGCATCATCTTTGTCTCGTTAGTCGTTCATCAGTCACATTCGTCAGTCACATCGCGTCAATCTAGTGTTTCCTTTTTTCTCTCCTCGTGGATTTTCACCAAGTGGTGAAAGTCCAATGGTTCTCTTTTTCTATAAATGGGGACCCTCCCCACCACTTCTTTATCATTTTGTCTTCATTTTCCATTCACTAAAACAATTCTAGATAGAGAGTGTTTGACATCCCAAATACTAATTAAAATATAAAGGTGTCAGGTACAGAAACAGATTACGAGTGCATTTAAAATAAATATGTGCAATATAATAAAATATTACAATCCCTTATAAAATAAAGATTGAGCTCCAAATCTAACAATACTTAGGCGAAATAAAAATAAATATAAACCTCTCTAAAAATTGCACTCATCAGAGTGCGAAACAAAATATATGCTTATAACGATTCGCAGATCCACGAGATCCTTGAAGACTTCAATGGGCAAGTCAACGAGTAGTTCCTCACTATCGTTCTCATCTGGGGGAGTGCATGGAAAGAAGTGAGTTCCATATCCTCACTAATAAAAATAGTATTTAATCGATATTACTAAGATTTTAAAAGTAATTAAACTTAGAATAGTACTTTATTTGCTTACCTTTGAAGAACGTGCATGCAGGTCCATTTTAATAATAACGAAAAATTTTATTTTATTTAGAAAAATGTTAACATCAAATCAATCACATAAACATAAAATTATGTCATGTATAAAATAGAAAAAATCAAACAAATCATATCATATCATACTTTCTTTTCATCTTTTACTTATTCTTCGTGTGAAGCCATTCTGATCTCTATCTACTGAGGGCAACACAGATTCTCGACTACCACTATGGAATTACAATTTTATTTCACATCATTTTCAGCATATTTGCGGCTTGCTAAACTACAACATATTTATGGCTTGCTAAACCATGACACATTTTATGACCACGACCATACCTACCACAGTGGTCCTACATGTAAATTATAGTCATGACTGTACATTGTTAAGGTGACCCCTACAATCATATTGTGTCACCACTCTCGTTAGATGGGGGAGAAATAGAACCCCTCAGAGATGTTAATTTAAATACCATGCATGCAAACATCAATATTTATTCCACATGTTTGTTAAATAACAATCATGCTTCTTGCATCATCTTTTATCATGCCATCATATTCATTTTGTTTACTTATTTACTCATTAGATCGATATAAAGCATGTAATATCATGGAATATTTATGTAAATATATTAGAGACATAGCAATAATTAAACATGTAACAAGCCATCACATATTCATTAAATATTTTAGTTATTAATATAGAAATACTTCTTAGAACATATGAAAAATACCAAGATTCTTTACTAAAAGCTTGAAGTTTCTCCTACACTCATCTTCCTTCTATTCTTTCCTCCTCTCTCTCTAGCTCTCTCTCCCTCCCTCTAGAATTGTTTTGGGTGAAAGGAAGAATGAAGCTGAAGTGATGAATAAATGGTGAGGAACGGTCCCTATTTATAGAAAAGGAAAACTGTTGGATTTTCGCAAAGTGGCTCAAATCCATGAGAGAGGGAAGAAAAAAGTGACCTGATATGACGTGATGACTGAAAAACGTGATTGATGAACAGCCGACAAGACAACGATGATGCAATGGCAGCACGAAGATTGAAGGCATGCCGGCCAAGGGATAACGCATGCCTCCCAAACGGTGACAGCACGTCAGCTAAACGGCAACGCGTGCCTTGCTGCGTGAGGGTAGCATGTGCAGCCCAAACTTGTTACGCACATAGGCCTTCAAGCTCGCGCACAGGCGCGCGGCCGTGACTATAGTTAATGGCCGCAGCTTTTCTGCCGAATTTCTCTACCATTTTATTTCTTCGTTTTTTCTAAAATTTAAAAATTAGTGAAATAAAATAAATAATAAGCACACGAAATAAATTTTAAATTTTAAATCCAATTTCTTACAAAAATTAAAAGATAAATTTAAATGTGTTAGTTGCCTTAGGCCTGAATAAATAGAGTTTCACGAAAATCAAGTGCGATGGTTTTTGAGGTGTTACAGAGAGACTGAGCTAGAGGGAAAGAGAGAAAAGGAAAGAAAGGAAGAAGAAGGAGGGTAGGAAAGACTTCAAGCTTTTAATATGGAAACTTGGTATTTATTTGTTTGTTCTTAGGAATATTTTAGATTAACAAAATGAATATTGCATGAATTCTTACGTGTTTAAATTATTGCTATGGCTTTAATATATTTACGCACATATTCTATGATATTGGATGTTTTATATCATACTAACACTTTTAAGTAAATAAGTAAATAAAGTAAACATGATAAGAGATAATGCAAGAAGCATAATGTTATTTGACAAGCATATGAAAATGAATATTGACATTTGCATGCATGGTATTCAAATTAAATTCGCTAGGCTTTTATCTATGAGGGGTCCTGTTTCTTCCCCATCTGGTCTAAAAAGACGTGAGAGAATTGTTCCCTGTGGATGATTGCGTACCCTCTAACGAGAGCGGTTATGCGATATGGTTATATGGGTCGCCTTGGCAACGTACAACCGTGACTATATTTACATGTAGGACCACTATGATTGGCGTGGCCATGACTATATTTTATATGTAGGTCTATTGTGGTTGGTACGATCGTGGTCATAGATCGTGTCATAGTTTGACAAACTGTAAATGTGCTGATTGTTTAGCAAGTCACAAATTGCTGATATGATACGAAACGAGTTGGTGATTCTAGGTAGTCGAGAATCAGTATTGCTCTTAGTAGATGGAAATCGGAATGACTTTGTGCAAAGAATAAAATAAGAGAAAAGCATTACATGTAGGACTATTGTCTAGCCGAGAGATCCATTTCCCACAACATAGCTGAGTTTAGAAGACTAAACCCACCACTTTGAAAGAGGCCCCGATCCCTTAGCTGCTAAAGCTTGGATCCTATAGACAGAGAAAATTTTCTCTATTTTTGACTTGATTGAAGAACAAAAGGTCTCCCTAGCAGCCTTCATGTCAATCGGAGAAGCCGAACACTGGTGGCGGTTTAAAAAAGGTGTTTTACCCACCCCTACTGCTTAGGAGGTTTTAATCGATATTTTCTTTGAAATCTTCTTTGCTATTTATGTTTGGGAAAAGAAAGAGGAGAAATTTCATGACCTCCGCCCGAGAAATATGATGGTTGCTTAGTATGCAACCTGATTTGTCTAATTTTCTAGGTTTGCCCCTCTAATGGTCATCTCTGAGAGTTGTAAGGTCAAAAAATTTAAAAGGGTCTTCATGCTGATATTTACAATTAGGTCGCATTGCTGAGACCCAGCTCTTATGTTGAGGTGCTGAAAAATGCTCAGTTGGTTGAAGATCTTATCTGGACCCGACACCAACACATTGTTCGCATTCGTACCCTACAACAACAACATTAACCCCAATAACCTAGAAGAAGATTTCCTGACCTAGTTAATAACCACCCTGATAAAAGATTCTGAGTTGCCCCCTTGCTTTTCCATCACCTATTGGACACCATGCTCGACCTACCTAGCCATGTTAGCATTGCAGAGGCTTTCATGGTGGTCAGCCTTGTTGGCGTTTGAACAAGACATGCTATAAGGGCAGAAGCACTCAGCACTTCATTAAAGACTATCACCTACAATCAAAGAACATGTCCAAACTAGTAGCCCAGGATCGTGTTTACCATCTTGATGAGCCCGGTGCCCTCACCACTGCTATTGTCATTTAGGATATGATTTTTATCCATGACACCACTACTTGAGGTCAAATTGATATAGGTGCTACCCACTTTTTTATTTCTTGTTCTTTTGCTTCTATATTAGATGTTAAACCCTAATCTTTAAATGAGATATTAACAGTAGAGACTCCCTCTAGAGGTCTTATAAAATCTCACTGTGTATATAAAAGTTGTAAAATAAAAGTCTCAGGAGTAGAGTTATTAGTAGATCTTATACTCTTAGATTTCTCAGGATTTAATGTCATCTTAGGTATAGATTGGTTAGAAAAATATAAAGCAACCATTAACTGTGAAAGGAAGATTTTAACTCTTCGTTCACCAAAACTAAAATAAAATTTTATAAGTTTTGTTTGCTAGTCTATAACATTTGAATAAATAGGAATATGAGTGTCGACTCTGCCATATATACAATTTCTATGGTTTGTAACTTCTGGAGGAACTGCCTGGTCTATCTCCCTCACGAAAGATAGAATTCTCCATTGATCTACTTCTAGGAACGCAACCAATGTCAAATCTTGTTTATCGCACGAGTCGCACCAACCTCATTGAATTTGAGCACCAGCTCTCCGAGCTTCTTGGGTAAAGATTCATTTGCCCCATCCATTCTCTTTGGGGAGCCCCAGTGCTATTTTAAAAGAAGAAAGATGGTTCTCTCTGACTATATATTGACTATAGAGTACTCAACCAAGTGACAATGTGACATCCCTAATACTAATTATAGCATAAAAGGTGCTAGATATCAATACAGAATATGAATCCACTTAAATAGAATATATGCAGCGAAAATTTTTACAAAATAAAATCCTTTACAACATATATAAGTTTCCAATTACACATACAAATGAGGTTAGAAATGACAACAAAATATAAAATAAAAAATAAAAAAAGATACAAATGAGAGCCACTTCTATCATTATGTAAATAGACTAATTAGAGTGCAGATCAAGACATGCACTCATCAATGATCATGGATCCACAGGTCCAGTAAGCTTTAAGGGGTAACTCGAAAAACTAATCACAAACATCCTCTTCGATGTCATTTAGGAGGGCCCAATATAGAGATGGGTGAATTCTATGAAACTCAGTAAGATATACAATATTAAAATGACATAACTAAGAAATTTTATGAAATTAAAAGCATTTAAGAAATATCTTTTTTTGCTTACTATTTTTTCAATGATCCATTGATGTAAGAAAAATATTTAATATCAAGATCATCAAATTTATAAAGATAATGCATCAAAAGAGAAAATCAAACAAATCAGACAATAACTGTTATTAAGTATTTTACCATACTTCGCACGAAATCCGTTGTGACTTTTTATCTACTGGCTAATATAGACTCCCCACTACCACTGTGGTGACACTAACAACAACTTACGGCTTGCTCAACTATGGCTGATTTGCAGCTCGCTGCACCATAACTGATTTGTGGCTCACCACACCATGACTGATTTGTGGCTCGCCACACCATAACTGATTTGTGGCTTGCCACACCATAGCAAGATCTATGACCACGGCCATACTAACCACTGTGGTCCTAAAGACTATGACCACAGTCATTCTTTGCCATAGCGGTCCTAAGAAATCCTAAACTCTTTCGCACTATCATTCATAGAGAATGGTCATCTCACGTTTTTTAAGAGACGGTGGAAACAACAAAAATAGATAAAATAGTCTAACGAATTAATTCATGTTTCATGAATCCATTCATATCTTTCATGCCATGTCAACAATTCTATGTAATTTCTTCTTGTATCAATTACATCTCAACTTTGTTCAAGAAATAACAATTAAGCCTTTACACAATGCATGTATAATTAAAACAATCGTCATAATTAATAACTCATCGCACCCTCAAAATTGTACTACAATCATGCAATAAAATCAACATTTTTTTCTTTAAAAATCATGCCAAAATCATGTAATAAGATTTCTTTATTTTCTAAAAATGCATCTTAGAATGTATAAGAAAATACTGAATCCCTTACTGATACCGACGACTCTTTGTAAGCTAGTCCCCCTTTTCTTCAAACTTTCCATCTCTTTTTAACTCTCTTTCTCGCTCTAGAATTCGGTCTTTGAAGGTGAAAATAGGTGAGGAAAAGTAGAGGAAGAGGTCTTATTTATAAAGGGAGAGAACTATCGAATTTGTGACACTTGTCACGAATTCGTGAGGAGAGAGAAAATAATAACATTATCATGACATCATCGATGTCAATCGGTCAAGGGAGGCATAACTCCCAAGTGGCAGCGGCGGCGGCTATAGGAGTGCGAAGCTCAAGGCGATGACGACAACATAAGGTTGTGGTGGCAATAACGGTAGGGTGGTAGCAGGCGGCGGTAGGCGGTAGCTCAGAGCCCAATGGGCCGCGTGTGGTCTAAGTTTGCCACGCTGACATTCCCGTAGGGGTAAGCCCTCGCTCATGTAGGTGTCTTGCACTTCTCGTGTCCCATAGGTGTGCGCGGAGCCGTGCACCTAATGCGACAACACTGCGCACACAGAATCCGCGCGTGGGAT
The DNA here is from genome assembly GCF_054855325.1 of Carica papaya. Taxonomy (NCBI): domain Eukaryota; kingdom Viridiplantae; phylum Streptophyta; class Magnoliopsida; order Brassicales; family Caricaceae; genus Carica; species Carica papaya. The sequence goes on from NC_142314.1 coordinate 17,048,396, forward strand.
TGACACACATAGTGTTCATGTGGAAGATTTGTGTGTGCAAAGTCACGTGCCTAACAGGCACGCTGCGCACAGGATTTGCACATAGACGGTGCGTGGTACGGAGCTTAGGCAGATGGGTCATGCGCCTTATGCGTACACCCATCAAGCCTTGCGTGCATGTGTGCGGGGCACTCAAGCGTGGATGTGTAGGCATGCCTGCCCGGGCTTGGGGATTTTTTGCCCACAACTTTTTTTAATTTGTTTTTTCTTTTCTGCTTTAATTTGAGACCTTCAAATTTTAAAAATAAAAAAATGAAAATTAAAATAAATTTTGATAATTTAAGAAAAAAATGGCAGAAATTCAAAATAAAACAAAATAAAAAAATATTTCGTCACAGAAATTTAATAGTCAAAGGCCTGAATAAAGTGGAGTCTTAATACCACATGAAGCATAAATGTGTTGGGCGTCACATTCCCCCTACCTTTAAAAATTTTTGTCCTCCAAAATTATTTTGAATAGGTGCGAAAATTTCTTTCGCATTTCATCTTCCAATTCCCACGTAGCCTTTTCTGGGGTGTGATGCTGCCATTGAAACTTCACCATCAGGATCCTCTTGTTGCGTAGCACATTTTCGCTCCATCCTAGTATCTCAGTCGGGTACTCTATATACACCAAGTTGGATTTGATGGGAGTTTCCTGAATTAGAATAATCTGATAAGGGTTAGGGTGGTACCTTTTTAACATGGAGATGTGAAAGATGTCATGTATATCGGCGAACTCTCGGGATAAAGTAAGGTGGTATGCCATAGGGCCAACATATTAAGGGCTCAGCTTTCCTTTCTTCCCAAACCTCATAGCTCATTTAAAGGGAAAGACCTTAACAAACACTTGGTCACCAACAAAAAACTCCAAGGGTCTCCTGCGGTTGTTAGCGTAATTCTTCTGACAACTTTGGGCAGTGAGGAAGTTCTTCCAGATAAGATCCACTTTGATAATTGTCTCTTGGATGAAGTCTGTCTCTGTGTACTGTCAGTTCCTAATTTTGTTCCATTAGGTAGGGGACCAGCATGGCCCACCATAAAGAGTTTTGAATGGAGCCATACATATGATGGAGTGGTAATTATTGTTATAAGAAAATTTGCAGAGAGCGGAGCTTGCTCTAATTTTTTCCAAAATCCAGAATACAAGCACACAACATATCCTCCAAGGTCTAGATCGTGCATTCTGCTTGCCCTTCGTTCTGAAGATGATAAACAGTACTGAAATGCAAGTTGGTACCTAGGTCTCCTAGAAATTATCCCAGAAGTGGGAAGTAAATTGGGAATCTATATCTGACACTATAGAGGAGGGTACACCATGAAGTCGAATAATTTCTTCAACATACAGACTGGTGATGATGGCAAGGAAGTGGGTTGTCTTCGTCAATTGATCTACAATGACCCAAATTGCATTACAACCATTAGTGGTCTTGGGTAGACCAGTGATAAAGTCTATGGTAACATGTTCCCACACCCATTCTAGAATGGAAGGGTTATGCAATAACCCACTAGGTCTTTGATGTTCAACCTTAACCCTCTGACAGGTAATACACTAAGAGATGAAATTCACAATGTCTCAAAATCATCTTAAGTGAACTTACTGAGGTTTTGGGCAGGCTCGAGATCAATAGACTGGGCTTCCCAAATCTTCATTAAAAGATTTGGTAAGGTAAGCACCATTACCATAGTGGTTCAGACGGAGAGGCTGCATCAAGTGAATCAAGTTCCAATTGGATATCATCATCTGGGCTAGCATGGCTGATTCCTTCCGACTCAAGGCATTAGCGACAACATCATCTTTACTAGGGTGATAAAGGATCTTACAGTCGTAGTCCTTCAATAAATCAATCTAGCGCCTTTGCCTCATGTTTAATTCCCTTTGCGAGAATAAATACTTCAGGCTCTTATGGTTGGTGTAGATCTTGAAGGTTTGGCCATAAAGGTAGTGACGCCAAATCTTCAAGGCATGCACAATGGCTGCTAACTCAAGATCATGAGTGGGGTAGTTACATTTGTGGACTTTGAGCTCACAGGAATCATATGCGACTACCCGACCATGCTACATAAAGACACAACCTAAACCAACAAGAGAGGCATCATAGAATATCTAAAACCTTCCCGTGTTGCCGAGGAGAATCAACACCGGAGCAGTGTAGAGTTGACGCTTCAATTCCATAAAAGACTCCTCACATTCCTCATCCCAATGGAAGACTACTCCGTTCTTGGTGAGACGAGTCAAAAGGGCTACTATCTTATAAAGGCCTTCGATAAAGCGTCGGTAATAGTAGGCCAGGCCCAAGAAGCTATGAATCTCGATGACATTAGTAGGCTAATTCCAAGTCACAACTGCCTCGAATTTAGAAGGGTTGACAGAAATTCCTACATGTCTTGGCCAAGAAAAGACACTTGGTTCAACTAAAAAGAACACTTATTAAACTTGGTATAGAGGTGGTGCTAAAAAAGGGTGATCATGACACGGGTTAGGTGATTGGCATGCTCCTCTAGGCTTTTTAAGTATGGTAGGATGTCATCGATGAAGACGATGATGGATTAATCGAGTGCATGATGAAAAACTATGCTCATTAAGTCCATAAAGGCTGCAAGTGCATTTATAAGTCCAAATGGCATAACTCTAAACTCAAATTGACCATACTTGTAGCGAAAGACCGTCTTAGGAATGTCTTCTTCATTCACTTGCAACTGATGATAGCCAGACCAGAGATCAATATTTAAAAATACATAAGTGCCCTGCAACTGGTCAAACAAATTATATATGCGCGGTAGAGGGTACTTACTTTTATGGTTAGCTAATTGAGTTTGCAATAGTTGATACATATGCGGAGGGATCCATCATTCTTTTTGGAAAACAAAATAGGTGCACCCCAAGGGGAATGACTAGGGCGGATGAATCTCAATTCTTGCAGTTCAAAAAGTTAGTGCTACAATTTTGCAAGTTTTGCACAGCTCATGCGATAAGAGACTTTCGAAATTGGCTGGGTACTTGGGATCAGGTCAATCGAAAAGTCTATCTTCTGTTCGAGAGGAAGACCTGGTAGCTTTTACAAAAAGACATCTAGAAAATTGTACATAATAGGGATTGAAGAAATTGCTGGGTTGAAATCCACGTTCTTGTCCAATCCAAGGGGAACAAAGTAATAAAAATCTTTGAAAAGTAGCATTCTTTATTTATTTGACATAATTTATACAAAACAAAACAAGTTTACTCCCTAGGTGAATGTAGATTTACAATTGTTGTTTCACAATCAATAATGGCTATGTATTTTCTAGCCAATCCATACCTAGGATGATATCAAACCTTGAAACATCTAATAGTATTAGATCTATAGTGAGTTCCTTCGCTGAGGCTCTTATTTTACAATTTTTATATATACAAAAGACTTTTAATAGTCCCTTAGAGGGTGTTTCTATAGCTAAAATCTTTCCTAGAGGTTCTAGCCTAAGGTTTAATTTACAACTAAATTTATAAGATATGAAAGAGTGAGAGGCACCTGTATCAATCAAAACACGTGCAGTAGTATTATGAACAAAAATCATACCCTGAGTGATAGCGAGGGTAATAGGAACATCTTGCTCATCCAGGTGGTAGACATGTCTTTGGGCAATAGGTCTGGTGAGGTCCTTAAGCCTTTTTGGGCAATCCTTCACTAAATGCTATGTACTCCCGCACTTATAACAAGAGTGATTTAGATGTTAAGGGGGCTGGTCACCATGGTAGCGAACACAATCTTGGTAAGGGGGAGAAGTTCGCATAGATTCTCTGGTAGGAGGGGCCAAAGCAGTAGGGGCTGGAACAACACGGGATCTTTTATTTGAACGGTCAAGGCTAGAGCTAGGGAATCTCCTCTTCTGCTACTGTTGTTGCTGACTGTGGAAGTGGGTGATGGGCTGGTTGTAGGCCGAGATAAGGTCTTCAGCCAACTAGGCATTTTTTGCACCTTAGTGTAGGAACTAGGCTTAGACATGATGATTCGATCAAAGATATCTGGGTGAAAACCCTTCAAGAATTTCTAGGCCTTTCGAGCTTCGGTAGACACCAACAGTGGAACAAACCTAGATAATTGAATAAACTTAGCTGTATACTGGCTAACGTCAGATTTTCTTATCAAAATTCTGTAAACTCCTCTTCTTTCTTGTCAGGTTCATAAGCTGGGAAGAGGCTTTCACCAAAAGTGCCCATCAATATTTCCCAGGTGGTGGGAGTCGGCAGTAAATCTTTTTTTACTCGCCACCAGTGAGCTGCCTCAATAGTAAACATGAAAGCAGTAGGGAAATATTTTGCTCTTCTGTCATATCCAAAATTAAGAAGAGCTTCTCCATTTCTTGGGTCCAGGCTTTGGCGACCACAGGATCAGACTATTATTGAAGTGTGGAGCATTCAGTCTTTTAAATTTTGTGATGTGCTGGGAGATAGGACAGTCAAGGGGATGAAACTCAAGAGGAGATGGAGGTTGACAATTTTTGGCCAAAGTATGCACATGAGCTACTGTCAAGTCGTGATTGGCTCGAAATAGCTCGTTAAACTCGACCCTAGTTTGTGTGTCCTTGGCCTTGGTTCTATCTACCGATGGTCTCCTCTGTGTCATTTCCTACAAAATGAAAAGGGAGACAATTAGTAGGGATTTCAAGGCCATTTCTAAAAAAGGTCTCTAGGAAGAAGTTTCCTATATGCCAAGATTTTTGATAACTCTAGATTGACCTCAGTATAAGGGATTTTTTTTGCGAATTCTACTTTGATACCACTCGTGACATCCTCAAACTAATTATAACATAAGGGTGCCATATATCAATATAGAATATGAATGCACTTCAATAAAATATATGCAGTAGAAATTTTTACAAAACAAAATCCCTTACAAAATATGTGAGTTTCTAATTACACATAGAACTGTGGACAGAAGTGGCAACAAAATACAAAATATAAAAATATACAAAAGAGGGCCACTTCTACCATTATGTAAATGGACTCATCAGAGTGCGAAATAAGAAAAACACTCATTAACAATCATAGATCCACGGGGTTTGGGGAAGCTTCCAGGGGTAACTTAGACAACTCATCGCAAATATGAGGATGGATGTTCTTAAGGCTGTCCATGCCTCCAAACTGTCCATCCACCTCGGGAGTATCAAGATGTACCAGGACTTGAAGCATCAATATTGGTGGCCTTGAATCAAGAAGGACATTGTCGACTATGTTTCCTGAAGCCTTACTTGTTAAAGAGTTAAGATCAAACACTAGAGACCCAACGGTTTGTTTCAAGGCCTCCCTATTTCGTAATGGAAGTGGGAGCACGTGATCACGGACTTTGTCACTGGTTTGCTCAAGACCTATTCCGGTCGTAATGTGATATGGGTTATTATTGACAGCTTGACCAAGACTACTTATTTCCTACCAATTAGAACCATAGATTCTACTAGTAGATTGGCTCGCCTATCAGTGGATATGATTGTTCGACTCCACGACATCCCCTCATCGATTATATCAGACCGAGATCTTCGGTTCCCCTCTTATTTTTGGGATAACTTCTAAGAAGCACTAGGTACGAGATTGTACTTCACCATTGCTTATCATCCCTAGACAATGGCAATTTTGAACGTACTATCCAGACACTAGAAGACATGTTGCGCACTTGTATCCTCCATTTTGGCGATAATTGTATGAATATCTTCCCTTGTGTGAATTTACTTCTAATAATAGTTATCATTTCAGTATTGGCATGGCTCTGTATGAAACCCTATTGGTAGGCCCTACCGTTCTCCCACTTATTGGAATGAAGTCGAGAACCAGCCTCGTTTGGGACCTAATATCATCCAGTACATAATAAAAAAAGTTGCTATCATTTGAAGGAACTTAGACACCACCCAGAATCACCAGAAAAGCTACCACAAAAATTGTAGAAGAGCCTTGGAATTTGTAGCTAGGGATCAAGTCTTCCTTAACAGCTTCCCTTATAAGGAAAAAATACAGTTCAGGAATAAGGAAAAGTTAGGCCCCTGTTATGTGGGACCCTTTCAGATTATGGAATGTGTTAGACCCATAGCGTACTGCCTTGCTCTACCCCGAGAGCTTGCAAGTCTACATGATGTTTTCCATGTCTACATACTTAAAAGGTACCACCCTCACACTTATCACATCATTCCTCACCAGGAGATGCAGGTTAAAGTTGATATGACTACGAGGAGACCCCTGCAGATTTCTTGATTAGATTGATAAGGTTAAGAGGATTCCTATGGTGAAGGTGCAGTGGGAACACCACACTTCGGAAGAGGCAATATGGGAGTTGGAGAACGAGATGTAAGAGAAGTTCCCAGATCTATTCATGAAAAATTTAGGGGACCAAATTTTCTAAGGTGGGGGAATGTAACATCCCAAAAACCTTCATGCTTAATTTCTAGAGTGAACTCCTATTTATTTGGGCCCTAAGATTGCTTAAACCTTTTAATATTTCGTATTTATTCAGTTTACTGATTATTAGAATTATTCATTTTAATTATCTCGTAGGCTATTTTATTTCAAACATTAAATAAAATAATTTTGAGAACAAATAGAGAAAAGGTAGAAAATCCCACAGGAAAGCCCTCGAAAAAAATCCTACCCTCCAAGGCTTCACGCGCCGCACGCGTGTGCGTGCGTTTACCTAGCATAAGATGTGTGCACTGTGCGCATGTCTCATTCGTGTGGGGCACGAGGCACAGTCTGCACGTGTAGAAGGCCGCGTGGCTATATGCACCCTGTGCGTGGGAGACCTACGAGCAGTAGGCCTAGACGCGGTAGGCTAGTGCGCAGTAGTCCTGCGCGCTGCTGGATTGCACACAGTAGTCTTGCGCGCAGTAGTCCTATGCATGGTATGCTTGTGTGCGCGGCTAGCTAGGCCTGTGGCGTACGGTAGGGGTAGCATGTGTTGCCTCGGGTAGTGCATCACCATCGGTTGGGCACTACTGTACACCATTGTTAGGCAGCATACGCCACCAGTTGGATAGTGTGCCGCCATAGGGTTTGGCAGCGTACCACTGTCGCTTGGGCGACATGCCACTATTTTTTGGGTGACATGCTTCCAAATTTCGCATCATCATCACATTGCATCGTACATCCATCGGTCACATCCATTCGTCATCACATCTAACTTTTCCCATTGAATTTATCTCTCCTTATCGAATTTGGCCACTTTGCACAAATCCAACGGTCCACATTTTCTATAAATAGGGATCCTTCCTTCACCATTTCCTCATTACTTCCGTATTCATTCTTCCATCCTCCAAGAGGTTTAGAGGGAGAGGGAGTGATCTAAAGAGAGAGTGAGTGGAGAAGAAAAATAAAAGGCATAGGAAACATTAAGATTTCTGTAAGGAATTTAGCATTTATTTTTAAATATACTAAGGAGCAATTCTAGAATAAAATTAGTAAATTTTAAATTAATGATTGCATGATGAAATTTTATGCCTAAACGAAGTAATTTTACGTATTAATGTATGTTTTATGATCGTATATGAACTTATTAATTTGCATGTGTAATTTAAATGATTTAACACTTGAAATAAATATTGATATGTGATGTAATTGACGGTGGAAAAATGATTAAACATGAAATGATATGTAGACATTAGAAATATGTATTGGTATTGGCATGTATAATTCATAAAATATTTCGTTAAGCTTTTTATATCTGAAGGGTTTGTATTTCTCTCCTATTTGGTCTGAAAAGACATGAGAGGACCGCTCCTTGTTGATGACCACGTACCTTCTGACGAGAGTGTGATGTGATATAATTATAGTACTCACATTTGGCGAAGTATGACCAAGACCATAGTTAACATGTAGGGCCACTATGGTTGGCACGACTGTGGTCATAAATCGTGTCATGGTTTGGCATGCCGTAAATGTGTTGTTGGATTGCCCAGCTGCAAATTGCTATTATAAATGAAATTAATTGGTCATTCCATCTGGATAGTTGGGAATCAGTATTGCCCTCAGTAAATGGAAGTTAGAACGACTTCGTACAAACAATAAAATAAAAGATGCATATCATAATTTGTTTGATTTTTTCTATTTTCAGCATGATTGATTTAATTGATATGATTATGATATGATGGATTTAATGCTTTCTTTAATAAAATAAATTATTTTCATAATTAAGAACCTTGACATGACTTTTGATGGTAAGTAATGATGGTACTTTAAATCACCTTCGAAATCTTATGATTTATTTAAATTTTATTTTTCTTATTTAGTATATGAAACTCACCTATTTTCATGCTTTTCTTCAGATGAAGAAGATAGTGAAGAACTGATCATTGACCTACCCATGAAGTCTTTGAGGATCCTGTGGATCCAAAAACTTTTATGAGTGCATAACTTGTCCCGTACTCTGATGAGTCCATTTATATAATGATAGAAGTTGTCATCTTTTGTATTTTGTTATTTTGTATTTTTTACCACTTTTGGCCTTAAATCTATGTAATTGGGAACTCATAAATTTTGTAAGGGATTTGCAAGTTTTTTATTTTGTTGCATACATTTATCTATTTTGCACTCGTAATATGTTTTTGTATCTGACACCCTTATACCTTAATTAGTATTTGGGATGTTACAAATTGTATCACAGCTGTTACGCGGAATAATCTCTTACGACTAAGGCTGTAGCTAAGAAATCCTTCTAAGATACTTATGAAATATGTAATATTTTAAAAACTAGACCACCAACTTATGTCCTCCTTTTATTTTATCGGAATGACGTGAGGAAGACCTTTTGTAGAGTATACTGAAAGACTTGAGGCCTAGGATCATCCGACCAGGGCTGAGTATACTGAACTCTTCCGAGCCATCCAGGGTCTAACCACAGCTCGTAGGACAAAACCAAGCCAACCCTTACCAACATCCTCTTGGCCCTGACTATCGACCAACTTAGAGGTCTATCTCTTACAACATAACAAATTTTAGGAAATTTAACCCACTCCATTTTAACAGAGGCCCTAACCCATTAGTGGTTAAAGCCTGAATCTTGCAGATAGAGAAACCTTTCTCTGTCTTAGACCTAACCGAGGAGGAAAAAGTCCTCTTAGCAGCCTTCATGTTAACCGGTGAAGTCGAACATTAGGGGCGGCTTAAAAAGGAAGTCTTACCTACCCCTACCACTTCAGAGGTTTTCATGGATGCGTTTTTTGAGAACTTCTTTCTAGTTTATGTCCAAGAGAAGAAGGAGGAGAAATTTTAATATCTTTGCCAGGAAAACTTGACGGTTACCCAATATACAGCCTGATTTGTCTAGTTGTTTAGGTTTTTCCCATTAATGGTCACCCTTGAGATTCGTAAAGGTAGGAAGTTTCTGAAGGGCCTTTGTACCGATATCTACAATTGAGTTGCGATGCTGATACCCAACTCATATGTCGAGGTATTAAAACATGCCTAATTGGCCAAAGACCTTATCTCGGTTTGGCACCAACGCATCACCCGAGTCCATACCCAACACAACAACACCAACCCCAATAACCGATAAGAAAACTAGCTGACCCAATTACTAGCCATCCTAATACATGACCTTGAGTTGCCCCTCCCCCTGCTCTGCCTCCATTTACTAGAACACCTACTCGACCTTCCTAACCATGCCAGCATTGTGGACACTTGCATGGTGACCAGTCCTATTGGCATTTGAACAACGCCTGCTATAAGTGCAGAAGCACTCAACACTTTGTGAAGGACTGCCCCATATGGCCAAAAGACATGGCCAGACCAGTAACTTAGGGTGGTGTGTACCGCTTTGATGAACCCAGTGCCCTTACCACTCTTGTCCTTACTCAGGGTATGTTTTTTATCCATGATGTCCCTCTTAGAGCTCTAATTGATACAAGTGCTATCCACTCTTTCATTTTTTGTTCATTTGCTTGTAAATTAGATATTAGCCCTAAACCTTTAGGTGAAGTATTGGTAGCAGAAACTCCCTCTAGGGGTTTATTAGAAGCTCATTGTGTGTATAAAAATTGTAAAATAAAAACATCAGAAATAGGATTGTTAGTAGATATAATATTTTTAGATTTTTCAAGATTTGATGTTATTTTAAGAATGGATTGGTTAGAGAAATATAGAGTAATCATTAACTGTGAAAGTAAAGTTGTAATCTTGCGATCACGAAAAATAAAATAAAATTCTAGTTTTGCTATTACTGACCTCTGAATAAACAGGAATATGGATGCTGACTCTGCTATATACACCATTCCTACTATTTGTAACTTTTTGAAAGATCTACCTCGTCTGCCTCCCCTGTGGGAGATAGAGTTTTCTATTGAACTGCTTCCTGGAACACAACCTATCTTAAACTTGCCTATTGCATGAGTCGTATTGAGCTCGCAGAATTGGAAACCTAGATTTCTGAACTTATTGGTCAAAAATTTGTCCGCCCCAATCATTCTCCATGGGGTGCCCTGGTGTTATTTGTGAAGAAAAAGAACAGCTCTCTCAGACTATGCAAAGATTACAAAGAGCTCAATTGGGTAACAGTGAAAAATAAGTATCCCCTACCTCGTATTGATGACCTCTTCAATTAATTACAAGGAGCTATGATATTCTTAAAGATCAATCTCAGATCAGGATAATACCAGTTGCGAGTCAAAGAATAAGATATTTTAAAAATCTCCTTCCAATGCCAATATAGTTTGTATGAGTTTAAGGTTATGCCTTTTGGATTAACTAATGCCCCTGCTATTTTTATGGATGTGAATAGGGTTTTCAGCATGGATTGGATTACTACGTCATTGTATTCATTGATGACATCCTTGTTTATTTTAAGAGTCTAGAAGAACATGCAGTTCATTTGTCTCGGGTGTTGTAGACCCATCATTGGAACCAATTGTATGTTAAGTTTCGTAAGTGCTCTTTTTAGTTGGATCTAGTCTCTTTCCTTGGCCATATAATTTTTGGACCCATCCAAAGTTGAAACATTGATTAACTGGAACTCGCCAACCAATGTTGCTGACGTACGTAGTTTCTTTGGTTTGACAAGTTATTATCAGTGATTCATTGACGGGTTCTCCAAGATTGCAGCTCTATTGACCCGTCTCACCAGGAAGAATTTAATTTTCATATGGAATTATGAATGTGATGAAAGTTTTATAGAATTTAAGTATCGTCTCACATATGCTCCAGTGTTGATCCTCCCCGAAAATACTAGAAGATTTCAGGTTTACTGTGATGTATCTCACATAGGTTTAGGTTGTATTTTAATGCAACATGGTCAGGTAGTTGCTTATGGATCCCAATAATTAAAGCCCCATAAGTGCAATTATGCTACTCACGACCTAGAGTTGGCGGTTGTAGTCTTTGCCTTGAAGATATGACACCATTATTTGTACGGTCAAACATTTAAAATCTATACTGACCACAAAAGTTTAAAGTACTTATTTTCGCAGAGGGAATTAAACATGAGACAAGATGTTGGATGGACCTCCTGAAGGACTACAACTACAAAATCATCTACCATCTTATTGAAGGTAATATAGTCACAAATGCTCTAAGCTGGAAGGTGTCCGCTTTGTTGAACCAAACCATGGTCTCTAGTTAGAAATTAGTTGATGGTATGTAGGCACTCTTCCTTAATCACTCTGGCAATGGTCCTATCTTGCCCAAATTTGAGCTTTGTCTGATCTTTTCGTAAAGATTTAGGAAGCTCAATCTACTAACTTAAAAATCACAAAAAATTTAAGTAAGTTTACTTTTGATGAGTTTCTTTATTTTAGACTCATCGATGATAGATTATGCATATTTTGGAATCAAATTTGGGTCTCTGTTGTTGTCAAGACAGATGTTCTCAAGGATGACTATCCCTCCAAATTGTTCATCCACCCCGGGAATACCAAGATATACCGAGACCTGAAGCATCAATATTGGTGGCCTTGGAATGAAGGACATTATCAGAGATCTGACAGTTTGTTGTAAGGGCTCCTTATTCTGGAATGGAAGTGGGAGCATGTAACCATGAACTTTATCACCGGTCTGCCTAAGACCTATTCCGGTAGCAATGCGATATGTGTTATTGTTAACAGATTGACTAAGACTACTCATTTTCTACCAATCAAAACCATAGATTCTACTAGCAGTTTACTCTGTCTATATGTCGATGAGATCGTTCAACTCCATGATGTCCCCTCATCCATTATGTCATATCGAGATCCCTGGTTCACTTTTCATTTCTGGGATAGCTTCCAAAAAACACTTGGTTTTGGATTGTATTTCAGTACTACTTATCATCCCCAGACCAATGGTCAATCTGAACATACTATCCAAGCATTGGAAGACATGTTATACGCTTGTGTCCTCGACTTTGGCAATAATTGATGTGAGTATCTTTCCCTGTGTGAAATTTTTTATAATAACAGTTATCATTTTAGTATCAGCATGGCTCCGTATAAAGCCTGTATGGTAGGCTTTATACGGAGCCATGCTGATACTGAAATGATAAGCTTTTCCATTCTCCCACTTGTTGGAACGAAGTAGGAAACCTGCATCGTTAGGGACTTAATTTCATCCTGGAGACTATCGAGAAAGTTGCTATTATTCGAAGGAACTTAGCCGCTGCCTAGAGTCACCAAAAAAGCTATGCTGCCAACTATAGAAGACCCTTAGAATTTACAGTTGATGATAAACTATTTCTTAAAATTTTTCCTTACAAAGGAAAAATGCAGTTTGGGGAGAAGGAAAAGCTGAGCCCCCGTTATGTGGGACCTTTTCAGATCGTGGAATATGTTGGACTTGTGGCGTATTGCCTTGCTCTACCCCGAGAGCTTGCGGGTCTACAAGATATTTTTCATGTCTCCATGCTCAAAAGGTACTACTTTGACCCCTTCTCACATCATTCCTCACTAGGAGATGCAGGTTCAAGCTAATATGACGTATGAGGAGCTCCCTGCAAAAATCCTTGATTAGACTGCCAAGGTTTTGTGCAATAAGAGGATTCCTATAGTGAAGGTGCAGTAGCAACACTACACTCCGAAAAAGGTGATGTGGGAGTTGGAGAGCGAGATACGAGAGAAGTTTCCAGACCTATTCATGAAAATTCTGGGGGACCAAGTTTTCTAAGGTGGGGGAATGTTACACCTTGAAAACCTTTATGCTTAATTTGTAAAGTGAACCCTTATTTATTCAGGTCCTAAGGCTGTTTAAACTCTTTAATATTTCATATTTTAAATTTCGTAGTTATTCAGTTTAATGATTATTGGAATTATTTATTTTAATTATCTCATAAGAATTTTTATTTTGAAAATTAAAAAAAATAATTTCGAGAAAAAACAAAGAAAAGGAAAAAGTTCCTGTAGGAATGCCTGTGGGAAAAATCCTGCCGGCGCAAGCGCTGCGCACCGCATGTGTGTGCATGTGTGCGGCCAGCACAGGATGTGCGTACTGTGCGCTTGTCTCATCCACGCAGAGCGCAAGGCACAAATTACACATGTGTCATTCGTGTGGTTGGAAATATCAAGGTATCGGTAAGGAATTTAGTATTTACTTTTAAACATACTAAAGAACATTTCTAGAATGAAATTACTAAATTTTAAATTAATGATTGTATGGTTAAATTTTATGCCTAAACAAAGTAATTTTATATGTTAGTGCATGTTTTATGATCGTATATGAACTTATTAATTTGTATGTATAATTTAAATGATTTAATGCTTGAAATAAAAATTGATATGTGATGCACTTCACAGTCGAAAAAATGATTAAGGATGAAATGATGTATAGAAATGAGAAATATGAATTGGTATTGGCATGCATCATTCATAAAGTGTTTCGTTAGACTTTTTATCTTTGAGAAATTTTTGTTTCTCCCCCATCTAGCATGAAAAAACATGAGAGGACTGTACCTTGTGGATGATGGCGTACCCTCTGAGGAGAGTGGTGATGCGATATGATTGTAGGGGTCACCTTTGGCGAAGTACGACCGTTGCCATAGTTAACATGTAGGACCACTGTGGTTGGCATGACCGTGGTCATAGATCGTGTTATGGTTTAGCAAACCGTAAATGTGCTGTTAGTTTGGTAAGCTGCAAATTGCTGTTATAAATAAAATAAATTGATCATTCCACATGGGTAGTCAAAAATCTGTATTGTCCTCAGTAGATGGAAGTTGGAATGACTTCGTGCGAAGAAGAAAATAAAAGATAGTGGATATCATGAATTGTTTGATTTTCTCTATTTTCAGCTTGATTGATTTGATTGACATGATTATGATATGATGCATTTGATGTTTTCTTTAATAAAATAAATTATTTTCATAATTAAAAACCTTGACATGACTCTTGATGGTAAGTAATGATGGTGCTTTTGATCACCTTTGAAATCTTATGATTTATTTGAATATTATTTTCCTTATTAAGTATATGGAACTCGCCCATTTCCATGCCTTTCTTCAGATGAAAAAGATAGTGAGGAACTGATCTTTGACCTACCCCTTGAAGTCTTTGATGATCCCATGGATCCATAAACTTTTATAAGTGCATGACTTGTCTCGCACTCTGATGAGTCCATTTATATGATGATAGAAGTTACCCACTTTTATATTTTGTTATTTTGTGTTTTGTCACCACTTTTGGCCTCAGATATATGTGTAGTTAGGAATTCATATAGTTTGTAAGAGATTTGCAAGTTTTTTTGTTCTGTTGTATTTATTTATCTATTATGCGCTCGTAATCTATTTCTGTATCTGGAACCCTTATGCCTTAATTAGTATTTGGGATGTCACAAGTACCTTTACACTTCTCACATTATTCCTCACCAAGAGATACAGGTCAAGGCAAACATAACTTATGAGGAGTTTTTCACAGAAATCCTTAGTTGGACCGATAAAGTTCTACGCAACAAAAGGATCCCGATAGTGAAGGCGCGGTGGCAACATCACTCTTCGTAAGAGGCAATGTGGGAACTGGAGAGTGAAATGCGAAAGAAGTTTCCTTATCTATTTATAAAAAATTTAGAGGACCAAATTTTTTAAAGGTGGGAAGAATGTAACACCCTGAAAACCTTTATGATTAATTGTTGTGTAAAACCTCTAATTATTAGGCCCTGGCCACTTACTCTCTAAATTTTATGTTTTGATCTTCAAATGAAATCGTTTTTAAATTTAAATTTTATGTTTTTGCAAGCTAACATCTTATTTAGTTATTTAATTAAATAATTATTTATTTATTTTAAACTGTTTAATTTTTTAATTAATTTTAAAAGATTTAAGGAAAAACAAAAAAGGGAAACGGTGGAAAAATCCTGCAAAAAGGGCCGCAAGAAAAAGTTCCTCGTCTGCGTGGGCCCCGCGTGTCGTTCGCACACGCGCGTAAGTGGTGCCATGGGCCCTGTGAGCAAGCCTATGTGTGTGGCAAGCATGGCTAGTGGGCATTGCTCCTTGCGGGTGTGCGCTCCCCTTAGGAAGTGTGTGCCACCACTTGGTCGGTGTGCTGCCGTTGTTTGGGCAGCGTGGCTTCAGTTTTCACACCGACATAGCATTGTCGTTGTCTCATCGGTCATTCATCAGTCATGTTCATTAGTCGTCGTATTGTATCAAGTCACTTTTTCCCCTCCTTCTTTCCTCACAAGATTTTGCCACTTGTCAGAAATCCAACAATCCCATTTTCTATAAATAGAGACCCTTTTCACAATTTCTTCGCCACTCCAACTCCATTGTTCCATCCACCAAAGAAATTCTAGAGAGAGATAGAGCTAGAAAGAGAAAAGGAAGGAATAGAGGAAGGAAAGAAGTAGGAAAAACTTCAAGTTTCAGTAAAGAATTTAGTATTTTTCTTTATACTCTAAGGAGTATTTCTAGATTAATTAAACGGAATATTAACAAATATAAACTGATTGATTGCATGCTTAATTATTGTTATGATTATTTATACATATGATAAATGTTAATGAATGTTTATATCGTGTGTATAGATAAATAAATAAAACATATATGATGACATGATAAAGTGTTGAGGCATGATGTTGTATCGTAAACATGAGAAGTATTTATCGATATTGGCATGCATGGTTTTTAAATGAGATGATTCATTAGGCTTTTTATCTTTAAGGGATTTTATTTCTTAATACTGCGGGAAATCTTCCCCTTTAATAAGGAGGATCAGTTAAAGGGGGGGGGGAAATCTCTTAAAATCACAAAGTATCTCAAGAAAAAGGAAGACTCTTTAAAGAATTAAGTCCCCGCAGAAAAGAGAATATTTGGGCAACCATAATGCTTCTTTAATGGCCAGCCCTAAACTTCTATTTATTCTCCCCCTATTTTTTCTACAATCAATTAAAATCTTCCCCATTTAAAAAGTTTCCAACAAGGAAGATCCTATCTAGCTTAATTAGTCAAATTCTTTTCAATTTTTATTAATTGTTTTCATTTAAACAAAGATTTAGTTTCCCTTATAATTTTTACGATTAATTTAGGAGATTTATTTCCTTGTACTGCACGTGGCCTTACTCTATAAATAGGCTTTTAGTTCCTAGTTGTAACTATTCAAGTTTACATCAATAAATTTAAAGAGTTATTTTCAACTGGTGAGGTGTCTTCAACCTTCTTGTTGAATAAGGAGTGAATCAATTTATCAACGTATTCTTGTGGCATTTTTCCTTTATTTTAATTTTGCAATGATCTTAGTTCCTATCATTTTATTAATAGCGGCTTAAGTAGGGAGGGTTTTTATAGCATTTAAGTCTTTGGTGCCTTAATGAACATTGTGTGAGTTCTGTATTACAACGTTGATCTTGGTTTCTGCATCATTTGGCATCAAAACTTAGTCTCCATATAAACATCACTATCCTTTACATTTGCTATTTACTTTCTTATACCATTATCATCATCTATAAAAAAACCCACACATACATAAATCCAAGTAAAAAGCAATAACTTGAGGCATTCTTTGCTTGTTACTTTTCTATTGAACATAAACATCATCATCACCATTATTTGAATTCCTTTCTTTTTTTTTTATCATCTTTCCTATTTAGTCAAAAAAATAAAAAAAATAAAAAAGGAAAAGAAGACAAATAAAGAAAGGAAATAAATGAAAGAAATCTCAAACATTCCATACACTAGTTGAGAAAGTATTTACCTTTTGTGCTCAACTGTCATTCTTTATAACGGTGCAAGACCGATCTCTTCAAAGCAAACCTTCCTTTTGTTTTTCACCCAAATTCAACATGCATTTGTACTTACGCATCTCATTGAGCATAAGACTTCATCTTTATTATAGAGAGTATCATACATCAGAAATAGAATTCTAGGGTCATTTTCGATTTTCCTCCTTAGGGGCAAAATTGAATCCATACATCGTTCTCCATGATTTTCATTTTTTTGCATTATTCATTTCTTTTCTTCTTTAAGCTCTAAATCCACGATGAATTTAAGCATCTAATTTGCATCCTGGTGCTTAGTAAAAAATATATAACACATTAACGTTTTTTTATTAATTTATTTTTTATGTGTGTTAAAACTCTTGCTTCTAGTATTTGGACAATATTTTCTTCCATAGGACTCCTTGCAACATAAACAATACTTAAATACTTTGATTCAAGGAGAGCCTCTTCGACACTCAACTTGTGGGAGGAAGGCTGATTGGTAAAAGGCAAGAGTAGTGAGCTCATCATATGGTAATAGCCAGGTGAGTGAAACGTGAGAGACTTGGTAAGGGAGTGTTTATTTTTTTACTAACCTTTTCTTCTAGGGAAGCTGTAACACCTTGAAAACCTTTGCACTTAATTGTTGTATAAAACTTCTAATTATTCAGACCACTTACTCTTTAAATTTTATGTTTTGGTCTTCCAATGAAATCGGTTTTAAATTTAATTTTTATGTTTTTGCAAACTGACATATTTGTTATTTATTTAATTAAATAATTATTTATTTATTTTAAATTTTTAAATTGTTTAATTAATTTTAAAAGATTTTAGAAAAATGAAGAAGGAAAATGGAAGAAAAATCCTGCAGTAAGGGCCATAAGAAAAATTTCCCCGTTCGCGCGGGCCTTGCGTGCCTTTCACGCATGCGTGCGTGGGTGATCAACACAATACGAGTGCCCGTGTGCATGTCCCATCTGTGTGGGGTGCGAAGAGCGCGTTTTCTGTGCATCACATCATGCGCAGACAGGTGCGTGGCTTTGTCCGCCCTGTGTGTGTGTCTACATGTGCAGGCCCTCGTCCAGTGCCCAGCCAGTTGGACAACATACTACCGCCGTTTGGGCAGTGTGCCTTCGATTTTTGCACTGCCATCACATCGTCTTTATTGCTTTGACCATCCATCAGTCGCATACATCAATTGTCTGCGTCGCATCAAGTCATTTTTTCCCCTTCGTCTCGCCTCACAAAATTTTGACACTTGGCAAAAATCCAACGGTCCCCATTTTCTATAAATTGAGACCCTTTTCCACCATTTCTTCACCACTTTAACTCCATTCTTCCATCCACCAAGAAAATTCTAGAGAGGGAGAGCTAGAGAGAAGAGGAAGGAATAGAAGAAGGAAAGATATAAGGAAAACTTCAAGTTTCAGTAAGGAGTTTAGTATTTATCTTTACATTCTAAAGAGTATTTCTAAATTAATTAAACATAATATTAGCATATATAAACTGGTTGATTGCATGCTTAATTATTGTTGTGATTATTTATGCATATAATAAATGTTAATGCATGTCTATATCGTGTGTATAGATAAATAAATAAAGCGTATATGATGGCATGATAAAGTGTTGAGGCATGATGTTGTATCGTAAACATGAGAAATATTTATCGATATTGGCATGCATGGTTTTTAAATGAGATGATTCGTTGGCCTTTTTTATCTCTAAAGGGTTTCTATTTCTCCCCCATCTGGTCTGAAACGATGTAAGAGGATTGCTCCCTATGGATGATGGAGCACCCATTGATGAGAGTGGTGACGCGATATGATTGTAGGGGTCACCTTTGGCGATATACAATCGTGAGTATAGTTTACATGTAGGACCACTGGGGTTGGCACGACCATGGTCATAGATCGTGTCATATTTTGGCAAGCTGTAAATTATTGATATGATACGAAATGAATTAATTATTCCACATGGGTAGTGAGAAATCTGTATTGCCCTCAGTAAATAGAAGTCGAAATGATTTACGCGAAGAATAAAATAAGACAAAAGCACGACACAATTTGTTTTATTTTCTATATTTAATTTCAGCATAATTGATATGATCAACATGATAAGATTGATGGGATTTGACACGATTGATTTGATATTTTTCTTTAAATAAAATAAACTATTTTTATTATTATTTAAATGGACCTCTGACATGATTCCTAATGGTGAGTAAATAAGGTACCCCTTTTTAAGATTAGTTACCCTTAAAATCTTAGTGATGTTATTTAAATACTATTTTTCTTACTGAGTTTATAGAACTCACCCCTTTCTATGTTCCCCTCAGATGAGGATGATAGTGAGGAACTGATCGTTGACCTATCTATTGAAGCTTTTGAGGATCCAATGGATTTGTGAACCGTTATGAGTGCACGTGTTGTTCCACACTTTGATGAGTCTATCTTTTGTAGAGGGTTGTATTTAATTTTTTTTGTCTCAGTATTGTAAGATTTAAAACTCTATTATTATTTTGTAAGGGATTATAATATTTTTATTCTGCTGCATATAATTATCTTAAATGCACTCGTATTTGTTTCTAAATTTGGCACCCTCATGCTTTAATTAATATTTGAGATGTCACAAAAATTCTTAAAACTGTCTAGTGAGAATCATGGCCCTGCCAACATGAGGTTCTTTATGTAGGCTATGCACGTAGAATGGTAGAAGATATGATAAGTGAACAAAGTGAAGCAAGACACAGGACTCCTAACACCAGACGACTTAGAAACCGAATCTTGGAAGATGAGACCTATAATGGTGACGAAGAGGAAATTCAGATTGGAAGGAGAGAAGATAGGAAGGACAATAACATTAACTCCATCAAGATGAAGATACCATCATTTAAAGGTAGGAATGATGTTGAAGCCTACCTGGAGAGGGGAAGGAAAATAGAGCTGGTATTTGAATGTCACAATTATAACAAAGTAAAGAAGATCAAGTTGGCCACTATAGAATTAATTGATTATGCCTAGTGTGGTGGGATTAACTAACCCTCACTAAACGGTGTAACGGGGAATGATCAATCTCCACGTGGAGAGAGATGAAGGCCATCATGCGAAAAAAGGTTCGCACCTTTTTATTACTATAGAGAAATGCACCATAAATTATAATGTTTAACACATGGATCTATGTCCATTGAGGACTATCATAAAGAGATGGATATGGTCATGATTAGGGCCAATACTAAAGAAGATCTTGAGGTAACCATGGCAAGATTCTTGGGAAGTCTTAATAAGAAAATTGCCAACATTGTGGAGTTGCAACGCTGCATAGAGTTGGAGGACATGGTGTACATGGCCATGAAAATCGAGAGACAACTTAGATATAAAAGGAAGAGTACATACCATACCACTTCCATTTACAACTCACAATGGCCAAAGAAGGAAGAAAAGAAGGGAGTTGACATAATGAAGGAGAAGTCAACCACAACCAACCCTATATATTTGTAAGGGATTTGTATTAATTTATTCCGTTGCATAAAATTTTGTCATGCACTTGTAATCTTGTTTCTGTATCTGACACTCACATGTCTTAACTAACATTTGAGATGTCACAGTTAATAATTAATTACAAATTATATGTGACATCCTAATGCAAACTGGGAACCGATGTTTAATTGAGAAGACTAAAAATGCATTTAAATAACAAAATGCGGAATGTTCATCCCTTAAATTAATTACAATAATAATGTACTGAGGTACTAGGCTATCAAATCCTACATATAAATATTATGGACTTACAAAAAATCTAGCCTACCAAAAACAAAATACAAAAAGGAAAGCCTTTTAATGCTCCCACTAAGCATTCTAGGACAGGTCCAAACAGACATCATCAAGGATATCTGTAAAGTCGTCATCTGGGATTGAGTTGGATTGGGGTGAGTTCCAATAAACTAAGTAAGACAAATAGTAATTAAGCCATACAACCATTGTTTAAAAATAAATACGTCTTCAATAGTGAAATATTCAAATAACTTACCAAATCAGTCAAATTCATTTTATTTCTCTACATTTCATATTATTAAAAAAACCCAAACCAACACTATCATGCAAAATGTACCATAGTCCAAAGGCATTAGAACAAAAGATATCATATCGAATTCAATCTCATAATAGAATCAAATCATATCATTGGCTCACGCACCCGAACTTAGACTTTGACTCGTCTTCCAACACAATTTTGAGATAGCATTATTAATCTTTAATTAGGATTACCCTATTTATGTACCTACGTATACAGTCGCTTGAACCTGTACCTAGGAGAGTAGAATACATTGAATAACATCGTGAATGGGGACGTAGATAACAAAATAGATATACAAACCAAACACTCAACCATTCTGGTCACCTCGTCCACTCTCTATGCATAGGGCAGTAAACTAAAATGTCCAGCTAAACTAAACCTTTATCCACGAGGGGACGTAGGAAACCTATTCAAGTGTTCAGAAGCATACATACATATAAATAGATAACTCCCCTTAGATGACAGCTAAACGAATTTAACTAGATAACCCTGTTTATTACGTCCTATTAGACACCAGACTTATTTTATTATTTTATTTCATTTAGATCCAACCTAGACCTAAGCCTAGACCTAGGTTAGACAAAACTCCCTTTTTCTCCAAAACAACATTTTTTTACCAAATTTTCCAAACTTAGCCAAAATTTCCTTATTTTCCCTTTCTTCGAGTTTCTTATTTAAATTTCCTTAATTCAAAATTTTCCAATTTCTTAATTGATTTCCAAATTCGAAAAATTCACTTCCAATTCCTTAGTTTTTCTTTTACTCAAAGTTCATAATTTATTGCCCATTTTCCTTTTGATTTCCAATTATTTTACTATTTTTATTTTTGAACTTAAACTCAATTATTTTATTTTACCGTGTTTAATTTCAACTCAATTTTAGTTATTTATCTTTTTGTTTCAGTTTCAATTTAATTTTAAATTTTCCAAATCCATTTCCTTTTTATGTTTTTGGGTAGTTTGCCCTCAAACCCACGACGGGGATAAAATCCTGCAAATCTGCACCCGTGATGAAAGGTGCCTTGGTCTGTGCCGGCATGGTGCCTGTTTGCCATTGCCCGTATCCCACATGACTTACTGTGCATAACAGCTTGCTAATAGAGCGTATGCCTCGGTGCTGTGGGCGCTTGGGCGAGCATCCCTGTGTTCATGCACGCACATCACTCGACACAAGCAGTGCCTTGCGCAAGTCTTCTCAGTGTAGTAGGGGCGCCTGACAGGAACCCTTCCCCTTCTGTAGCGTGATGCGCAAATGCAGCATGTCAAGGGGACATGTCTCGGTGTTTTTGAGCATCTGGACAATGTCTCGTGCACATATCATGCACAGTCACTTGTATCTGCCCCTTGCCGACATAGTGGTGTCTGGGCAACAAAGACAGAGGCATCGTGACTCTGTTTGTCAATTGCTTTATGTTTTTTTTATTTTAGTGTCTGAACTCAACTTACAATCGTCATACAGACATCCAATAATCAAATTCCATTGAAATCATTACCAAAATTATGCATGAAACACACACACTCTCTGCATCAATTTAAACAATAACTAAACATGCATTTTTCAAAGATTTGATCACCCTACATGCATTTAAAAAACCAAATGCTCGTAAAAATTAATTACCATCGATCTTACCATAAAGTAGAAGGTCTAAACTCCAAACGCACAAGGAAATAGACCTAAAAATCATGAAGAACAACTAGTAACATGCCTGTGCGGTGCTTGCTGTGTCAATCAGGATTTTGAATTAAATCTGCAGATTTTAGGTTGTTTTAACCATAGAGATTCAGTTTCAACTTAGCTTAAAACTTAAAGGAACTAATCTAAAACTGGAAATCGAAGAAATAACCGAAAGAAAATAAGAATCGAAGGGGAATAACACACTTACCTGAACAGTTTGGCTTGGCTCTATTTTGGTTGTAGAAAAAGCTTCGATCAAAGTTGGAAGAAGATTTTTGTGTTTGGGTAAAAAGGGATGAATAAACAATCAAAAAGGTCAATTGACTCAAATAGAAGAGAAAGACTCACCTCAGAGGATAAGAAGTCGTTTTCAAAAGCACGCTCGATTTTCTGCTCTTGTCTCACACTAAACACTAGACTTTCACACACACTCTCTCTCTAGTATTTTGTTTGCTCGAAGGAATGAATAATTGAAGAAGAAAGCATAATAAAAATGGGGTTTTATACCTCCCAATTGCTGCATCCTTGACCCTTAGATGACATACAATGCATCCAGGTCGTTGGGGGCTTCGGGTGGCCGACATAACTATAGAGGAATGCTGGTTGGCCGACCCTTAGCTAGGGAAGAAAGGAGCTTGCTTGCAGAGCCTTGGGTGATGGTGTGGTGGTGTCTCGTCGGTGAATAGTTCATGACAAGCACCTTGCACGCTTGGGGTGCCCGCGAGTGAAAATCCTGCGAGACTAAAGAGCACGTAATTGAGGAAGTTTCGACAGGCATGTCTGTGCATAAGCCTTGCCTAAGGATGGGCTTGGTCAGAAAACATTCCCGTGCATAAGCCTAGCCCCAGGATTGGGGGCATGGGAATAATCCACGTCTGTGTGTGAGTTGTTTTGTGATTTTTCCTTAAAAGTTTTAAATTCAAAATACATATTTAAATAAAAGAATTACAAGAAACAATTTCCTTAAATACATATATACATAATATAATAGAATTCACTTTTACAAAAGGTCCGAATATTACAATATGATTTGACCCTTTAATTTGATTTTCTTCTTTTAGATGATTTTGATTTATTTTATAATTTTCTTTCTCTTTAATACCAAGATTTATTTTCTCTTTAACCTATTGATTTACTTCATTTTTAATACCTTGATTTACTTTCTATTTCCCATAAAGTATTATTTTAATTTCTATAAATACTATAAACATAAGACAACTTCCTTCACATTTTACATCATACTAAAAAGAGAAAAATCAACACAAAGTAAAAAACAATTGAAGGAAACATGTCTTATCCAAGAATTCTCTCATTTGTTTGCTTACTTCTCATTTTATGTATGGGTTAGTAGCTTGAATATTTTATGTGGTATAATTATTTAATTTGTTTTAGTTTTAATTTTTTTTATCTTTAAAATTTCTCAAACTCGTAAAAGGCCATATGGTTTTATATTTGTGAAAATTTAAAAATATATTGTTCAAAATATTTTTTTTTTTCTAAAATTAACTTTTTTTGTTAGATAATTGCTTGATATAGAATTGTACTTTTATATATATTTAATTTCTATTCTTGATGGATTACTAAATCATGGATATACAAGTGAAGTCCAATACTTAACTCATTCACCATCACCCTCAAGTTCGACAAATCTAAGATGTAATACCTTAAATTTTACTAGTTGTACGGATAATATGTGCTTATGTTTCATTCTAAAAGTTTCATTGAATTAATTAAGAAAGTTAGATTTTGTATTTTATAAAATAACAACCACTAGCTTTTATATAAACTATTAAATATGTATACATATATAATATAAGTAAGTATATAGTACATATATAGATACATATATGTTGATCAATATAATTTTTTGGTTTAGTTTTGAATAAAAAGTATATTGAGCTTGACCTTATTTTTTAGAATGCTTTACCTGCTCCATGAATTTGTCAACTAGTATCATAGCAAACAGTACATAATTTTATTCTTTTGGATAAATGTAAATTTTTTCATAATGACGTATTTTGGTATTGCTAGATACAGAGAAAATTATCAACGTTGAAGTACGATGTTGCAATGACAATCCTTACTGGGGTAAATGTTTCTAAAAGTAATTACATAACTTGTAATGACTTTTGTTCAATATGTTCAAATCATAAAGAAGGTCAATTAAACGTCATAAAAAGCATTGTCATTGTTTCTTTTAAAAGAATATATTTTATCTGCTTACTTTATGAGGCAATTATCAATAAACTTTATATGATTGATTATATTCAACATAGATTCTTTCTTTAATCTTAATCATACAAGTAATGTTTTAAATATGGCACGCTCCTGATTCGAGTTATATACAAATACACTTCCAATTGTTGCTACCTTCAAGCCACTCAATGAAATCTTTTGGGATCACTTGATAGAATCTCTTCCTTAAACGACTAAATAATTTTTCTTTCTTTCTTCACATTTTTTTTGTGTAATTAGCAATTAAATTTTATACCTTTGTTTTTAGAAGAAAGTCATTAATTTCAACTTGGTTATTTTCTATATGAAAATAATTAACATAAGCTCTAGTCTAAAAAATGTTAAAAATAAATTTTAGTGTTCATATATGAGAGTTAAATGGAATTTGTTAATAAATCTATCATGACCCACTCCTTGCAAGTGTCTCTTTTATGATAAATTTACTAATTTGTTAAAAGTATTCATATATTTCTATTAGGACTTGACTTAAATATGTCATTTATTTTATCTAGAATATAAAAAAAAATTAAAGTTTAAATAGTTTTGGGGTAATTTAGAGAAATTTGAAAGATTGGGGACAAAATTAGAATTTAAAAAAATAGTGAAGGTAAAAATAGAATTTAGAAGAAAAGAGAAGAGAGGGAGTTGAGGAGAGATAATAAGAGAGTTAATGAGAGAGAAAGAGGAGTTTTTAGAGAGAGGAAGAGATAGATAGAGAAAGAGAGAATGTTGTAGAGAGAGACTGTTAAAGAGAGAGAAATATAGGGAGAAAGATAAGAGATAACAGAGAGAAAAGAGAAGAGAAAAGAAAGAAAAGAGAGAGAGAAAATTAAAGAGAGAAAATATGAGATTTTATTTCATTAAAATCTACATCTCTTAGGTTTGATTTACAACTATTATTTAAATACATAAAATAGTATATGAGAATTTTTATCAACCATTGCAAATGTTCATAATTTTCTAGGATCCTAATAAGTCCCTCCCTTTAAACATCAACCTTCCCCTCAAGGTTGATATTCAACTTCCAAATCTATGGTGTCCAATAATATTATTATTGCAATTATAATTATAATTATAATTATATTTTATACATTTATTGTGCTACAAAGAACACCCGATGGATCTTTTGTATTATTCAACAACTATCTGCATGTTGATCCTTTTAACTAATGTCCTGAAGAGTATTTTTCCCCACATTTATAGCAAAGATTGTTCCTCCTTAATTCCATATGATTTGATCTCATCAAGGTGTCACTTCTAGAAAATTATGAATTTTGGAAGAATTTTAATGATAGGAACACTTTTTTTAAAAGAAGTTGTAGAGTGCTTCAGTTTATTGTGGTGGTTAATGGCATATATTGCCTGTTCTTGCCATAGAACCAACTCAAATGCTTGAGTCAAGGTGTACGACCTGTGCATCCTTATCATCGTTGAAGTTCATCTTTCAGGCCACCAGCAAAACTGGAGATGAAATATTTTTAAGAAAGTTCAGGATTCTTTATTAATAACAGAGACCTCATTTCTTTGAATTTTTCTTTATACTACAAGATGGTATCTTCCTAGATCAATTTGTTGAATTTATCCATAATATCAACTCCAATTAATCATCCAAACCTTTTACATAGTTCCACCTTGAATACTTCCCATTCAAACATATTTGGATCATTTGCCAACCCATGTAACCAAATATTTGCCTTGCTAGCCCATGTAACCAAATATTGTCCTTAATAGGGTTACGGTCGTACTTTTCCAAAGGTGACCCCTACAAGTATATCGCGTCACCACTCTCGTTAGAGAGTATACCGTCATTTACAAGGAGCGGTTCTCTCACGTCTTTTTATACCTGATGGGGGGAGAAACAGAACCTTAGGGATAAAAAGCCTAACGAAACATGTAATTTATGAACATGCATACAATACCGATAAATACTTCTCATGCTTAAAATAAATCATCATGCTTCGTTACTTCATCTTGTTATCATACAATATATCATGCATTAACATTCATCACATGTAAATTGATTATCATAGTTAACATGCAAATAATTGGTTTATATACATTCATATAAACATGCATTAACACATAGTAATCATGTTATAACATATAAAATCCAAGCATATAACCAACCAATTAAATTTCTATTAATTTAATCTATAAATACTAAATTTCTTACCAAAACTTTGGATGTTTTCTACGACATTTCCTCTTCTAATTCTTTCTCTTCTCTCTCTAGCTCACTCACTCTCTCTCTCTCCAGAACACTTTGGTGGATGGAAGAATGAACTTGGAGTGGTGAGGAAATGGTGAAGAGGCATTCCTATTTATAGAAAATGGGGAACATTAGATTTGTGCCAAGTGGCAAAATCTTGTGAGGAGAGAAGAAAGGAAAAAGGTGACTTGATGCGACTCGACAACTGATGGATGGCCGACGTGACGATGACAATGTGACAGCAGTGCAAAAATTAGAGGCACGCCACCCAAACAATAGCGGCTCATCCCCAATTGACTGCGGTGCATGTCCCATGTTGACTGTGCGCATGCGCGTGTGCAAGTGGCGCACGGGGCCCACCCAGATGAGGGGGCCTTCCTGTGGCCCTTTTCACTGGATTTTTCCATCTTTTTTCTTCTCTATTTTTTCCTAAAATCTTTTTAAAACAACCTAGAAAATTTAACAAGTTAAAAAATAATTTAAACAATCATTAAATTAAATAAACAATAATTACATTAGTTTTGAAATTTTCAAAAATAAATTTTAAACCATTTCATTCGAAAATTAGAGCATGAAATTTAAAGAGTTCAAATAGCTTTAGGGCTCGAATAATTAGAGGTTTTATAATACAATTAAGCACAAATGTTTTTGGGGTGTTATACAGCGTGTGGGCACACTTAGCGGGCTACGTGCGTACGTACATATGAAGACATGCCCAGTACTGGTTGGCAGAGACTGAGGGGGCTTTCAAGACCTTGGGAGTGGTTCCTGAGCAGAGAGCTGCCCTTGCTTCCTACATGCTGGTAGGGGAAGCAGGTCGTTGGTGGGAGCTCAAGCAGGTCACCCTGCCTACACCAGCCACTTGGGAGCAGTTCTTAGCGGCCTTCCATGTTGAGTATCTCCCTGAGCACATCCGACACCTTAAGGAGATGAAGTTTGTTCAGCTGGTTTAAGGAAACATGACGGTATCGGAATATGCTCGTAAGTTCCTAGAGCTGGGCCGATACTCCCCGGAGACATTGATGGATGAGGGCAGGAAGCTAGGAGATTCCAGTGGGGAGTCCGTCCAGAGATCAAGCAACACTTATTAGTTCTGGAGCTCAAGACATACTCAGCTATTCTAACAAAGGCGCAGATTGTGGAGAGGAGTTTCAGCACCCGTTCTCAGTCAGCAGGGAGTCACCGACCCTCAGCTCCACCCCGCAGACCAGCACCTACTGTGCCGGTCCAACCAAATAAGAGGCCTAGACCAGTGATCCAGGCCCCTCCTCAGGCTCTAGGGGCAACACGTGGAAAGATCTGCCAACACTGTGGCAGGGATCACGGGGACCGACCATGCTACTGCCTCAACAACACCTGTCGCATATGTGGTAGTGCCCAGCACTATGCGAGAGAGTGCCCGAGGAACCAGAACCAAGGAAGACCTCATTTTTAGGGCAGGGTTTAGAACCTTACCCAGCAGGATGCCGACGCCGACCCGGACGTGGTACAGGGTATGTACACTATCTATGACCATATTGCTCATGTTTTATTTGACACTGGTGCATCGCATTCATTTGTTTCACATATTTTTGCTTCCAAACTTAATGTATCACCTGATAAACTTGATTCATTGTTGTTTGTGTCTATTGCTGGGGGTGAAACACTATTATGGGAAGTTATCTACAGGGCTTGTGCCGTGGAGATAGCAAATAGGAAACTGAGTGTAGATCTAATAGGGTTAGACACGGGGGATTTTGATATAATCTTAGGAATGGATTGGTTAGCGGCGCATCACGCCACCATAGATTGCTTTAACAAGAAAGTTGTATTTAATCCTCCCAATAGAGAGCCATTTATAAATTAATAAAATCATTTAGTACTTATTCCTTGATGGTAAGTTTTCTTAATTTTTTAGTACATTAATCTTGCTATTTTCTCTAACTAGGCAAGCCCAAGAAGGAAATTTGTATCCAAGAGATTTTGGTAGTCCGATACTTTCTAGATGTGTTTCCGGACGAACTACCCGGACTGTTAGTGGACAGGAAAGTCGAGTTCACTATAGACTTACAGCCAGGCACCCAGCCCATTTTGGTTGCTCCTTACCGCATGAGCTGCATTGAGATGGAAGAGCTGAGGAAACAGATCACTGAATTGCAAGACAATGGTTTTATTAGACACAGTGTGTCCCCTTGGGGTGCCGGAGTCACTTTTGCAAGGAAGGGAGATAGAATGTTGAGACTGTGTATTGATTACAGAGGATTGAATAAGGTTACGATCAAGAACAAATATCCCCTTCCCAGAATTGATGACCTCTTCGATCAGCTGCAGGGTGCATAGGTCTTCTCTAAAATAGACCTGTGATCAGGGTACCATCAGGTGAAGATAAGAACAGAAGACATCCCCAAGACGACTTTTCGAACCAGGTACGGACACTATGGGTTCCTGTTTATGCCATTTGGGCTAATCAACGCCCCAACAATCTTTATGGATCTGATGAACAGAGTCTTCAGAGAGTTCTTGGATCAATTTGTTATCATGTTCATCGATGACATTTTAGTATACTCAAAAAGCAGAGAAGATCATGCTCACCATCTTGCCCAAGTTTTGTAGGTCCTCAGAAACAAGAAGTTATATGCAAAGTTGAGTAAGTGTGGATTCTGGCTTGAGCAGACCGCCTTCCTAGGACACATCATATTAAAGGAAGGAGTATCAGTGAATCCCGAAAAGATTGAAGCGGTACTTGGCTGGGAGAAGTTGACATCAGTTAAGGAGATCTGGAGTTTCCTGGGGATGGCAGGTTATTACCGCAGGTTTGTTGAAGGATTCTCCAGCCTAGCAGCTCCTCTAACCCGACTCACTAGGAAGAATGCCAAATTTGAGTAGAATGAGGACTGCGAAAGAAGTTTTTCAGAATTAAAGAAGCGGCTGACTATTGCACTCGTACTGGCTTTACCGAGTGGATCGGGGGGATATACAGTTTATAGTGATGCCTCCTATCTAGGCCTAGGTTGTGTCCTGATGCAGCATAGAAAGGTTATAGCATATGGGTCCAGGCAGTTAAAAAATCATGAGAAGAATTATCCCACCCATGACTTGGAGCTTGCCGCAATCATACACGCCTTGAAAACCTGGCGCCACTACTTATACGGAGAGACCTTTCAGATATATACCGATCATAAGAGTTTGAAACACATTCACTCAGAAGGATCTCAACATGCGTCAGAGAAGGTGGATGGAACTCCTTAAAGACTATGATTGTGATATCTTATACCATCTGGGTAAGGGCAACGTGGTAGCAGATGCTTTCAGTAGGAAAAGTGCATGTATCTTAGCCCATTTGATGGTTTCAGAATGCAAGTAAATTAGGGCCACACAACAGGTTCGACTTCGGGACTTGAGGAGAGTCACATGTTTGGGCCGCCTGACAGTCTAACCCGAGTTAATCTAGAGAATAAGGGAAGCCCAGTCAATTGACCTCGCCCTGGTAGCCCGCAAGAAGGATGCAGAACAGGGAGTGAGCTCAGAATTCCGAATCTCTGTCGATGGATTACTCCGTTGCCAAGACAAGGTATGTGTCACAGATGACAGTGAGTTAAAGAGAGACATCATGACAGAGTCCCATAGCTCGAAGTTTTCCATGCATCCAGAAAGCACCAAAATATACAAAGGTATGCGACCCCGGTTTTGGTGGAATGGGATGAAGAGAGATAGCCGACTTTGTATCCAAGTACTTGGTATGTCAGCAGGTCAAGGAAGAGCATCAGCGCCCAGGTGGGCTACTTCAGCCGTTACCGATTCCGAAGTGGAAGTGGGAACACATAACCATGGACTTCGTAACGGGATTACCAAAGGCACGTTTAGGACATGACACCATCTGGGTAATCGTTGATTAGCATACCAAATCTTCCCACTTCTTGGCCATCAAAATGACCGACCCATTAGACAAATTAGCAAGAATGTACATCCAGGAAATAGTCAGATTGCACGGAGTTCCAGTAACAGTGGTATCCGACAGAGACCCCAAGTTCACTTCTCGATTTTGGAGTAGCTTTCAGCAAGCCATGGGAACAAAGTTGTTTCTCAGTACTGCCTTTCATCCTCAGACTAATGGACAATCAGAAAGAATAATTCGTACACTTGAGGATATGCTCTGAGCATGTGTCCTTGACTCCGGGGGTCATTGAAAAAGTTGTGCCACGTCAGCAGCTACGTAAGCAGCCCAGTCAACAGCCTCGACCAACCAGAACACGCCGCGTGACAAGAAAGCTGACGCGAGAGTCCACGTGGGATGGAACCACGTGGGCGATTTGCATGCACGTGATCGAACGGTCCAGATTTCACGCGTGCGGATGACTCAGATCTCATGCGCACGGACGGCCCAGATCTCACGCGTGTGTACGGCCCAGATTGAATCACGCACGAACAGCCCAGGTCGCATCACGATGGACAGCCCAGATTTATTCCCATTTTAATCATGATCGGACGGTCTAGATTAAATCGTGATGGACGGCTGAGATTAAAAGGGAAAGGTTATAAATAACCTCATCGACACCCGACCCCAAACCCTAGCCGCTAGTACCCTCGCTGGAGAAGAAGAACCAATCACCGGAGGAACCGGCCGCTGCCACCCACTGCAGCACCGAAGGGTTTTTCGACAGCCAAACGAGGTAAATTTTCTCTCATTGGCTCGTTTTTTGATGCTGAATCTGTCTAGGGCCTAATTGGAGCCAAACCATCAGCCAATCGGCCAAAAAACACCGACAAAGTCCAGCGGCGCTATCGCGACTTCCCTCAGATTTTGCCTCTGATGAGGCCCTTTCCGGTTCCCGTTCGATGCAATTTTTACACCACTGTGATCACCGTCCTTTTCTCTATAGGTTGACCGGAGCAAAACATCAAATCGCGACTCGTGCCGGAGAAGCCGCCGCATCCGAGAGCTCCGCCGCCGGTAAGTCTCGGTTTTTCATGATTTTTTGGCCGACCGAGGGCCCTAGGGTTGTTTTATTGTAAGAACCAATGCAAGTTTGGCCAAATTCAGCCGAAAACGACCGAAAATGGCCAACCCGGGGCTGTTTGCCGTTGCGGGCGGCGGTGCCATCGCCAGAGCACGGTGGAGCCACTGTGCCGGAATTTTGATATTGGCCGAAAAGGGGCCCTGGGTCTGATTTGGAGTTTTTTAGGACACCTGCAGATACCAGTAGTGCGTTTCAGTTTCCTAGGAGAAAATTTAGGAAATTTAGAGACAGCCCGTAGGCGCATTGTAGAGCCGATTTCAGACCCCAAAATAGGTAAGGATCTCTCACCCTGTTTCCTATCACGGTATTAAAGCTTAATAAATGATAAACGGTATTTTATGAATTAATAGATTTGTATAATTAATTAAGATTGCTAATGGAGCCCGAATCTGATGTGTTTTTCGGTCAGTTGTTGTTTGATCTATTTTAATATTTTAAATGTAGTATAGTATCTGATGTGTTTATCCTATAGTTTCGCATGCATGAATTATGATTTTATTTATTATGGTTTGAGTTATTGTGAACCCGATGTTGTGTCGTCTTGCTTGGTGTTCATTATTGCTTTACGTTTTTCTGTTTGATTGGATAATTGAGACCAAGAAAAATGGAAAAATGAATGTGGATTGATAAATGGATAATGGCTACAGCCTTACTAGATATCCTGGGAGATGGTTGACGGACCGGGTCCATAGGAAACCCTACTGGGAACGTGGTCTCTCATATCAGACGGGGTATGGAGACTTTATGTGTTTTGGTGCCCATACCGGACGAGGTATGGGGATGACCCGTTTCACCCTCATACCGGATGGGGTATTGAGGTTTATGGTTTTGGCGCCCATACCAGACGGGGTATCGGAACGGTCCTGGAATCAGGTTATTAATGTTAATGGTTCACGTGTAGCAGAGACCCCCTATGGATCCCCATAGATACTAATAGGCTAGTAAAAGAGGAGAATTGTTGTCTGATTATTGAAGTGCAAAAGTATAACATGTGTTATGTTACAAAGTGTATATGATTTTATGATGGTTATAATGTTATTGCTTTTATATGTTATTTTTATGAATCTCATCGAGGTAAGTGGACAGTAAAGGTTTTTATTATTAATAAATGAGTTTGTTATAAATTATGCTTCATTGGTCGTTTTTATTTTCTACCAACCTTTACTTCTGTGGCAGTGAGATAGTGTGATGTCTTTACTAGGCTAGTGTAGCTCATTCCTTACTTAACCATTTCAGATTAGGAAGATATGGTTCCCGAGCCCGTTCCATAGGAAGACGGCGAGTTAGACGCCTCAAGATTTTATAGTTCTATTTATGTTTTTATTTCGAGTATTTCTTTTAATTAGCTTATTCTTTCATACGTTGAATACGTTTATGGTTATTGTGTAAGGGATGTTAATCAGAATTTTTATTTCACTTCCGCATTTAAAACTTTTAATACATACATCTTCATTTAAATTTCCGGGGCCGTTACAGTTGGTATCAGAGCCGCGTTCCTCGGACTCATCCCTTACACAATAATGCTAAGAGAAATACCCACCGATAAATCGTTACTCAACTCTTGTAAAATGCAGGTGCAAAGAAATGAGGAGAGGACCTCGACTAAACCGAGCAGCCCGGGATGATTCGCATCGGGAAGATGTGGACAGAATATTTGAGATGCTGGAAAGGATCATGGCTGCCCAGCAAGGTCGAGAGGAGAGAAGGGAGTTACCCGAACCTCCCCCACTACCACGAGTTGAGCCACCGCTACAGCAAGCGAATCCCGAGCCACCCCGGCATGAGCTTGCTCCACCACAGTACCACCCGGCACCACCACTGTAATATTCAATCCTTCTCAGCACTTTTGTGCCTAAAACTATCCCAAATGTGTTTTTCAACATCCCAAATCGTACCTTTCAAGCATTCAAGTTCATTTTTAAAGCAGGCATGAGAACAAATCAATGTGCAAGCCTGTATTTTGATTTTTAAACAACTTAAAAACATAAAAAGCTCATTAAAAGTGTGAGAAGAAATTAAAAAAAACCGCTTATCTTCACCCGTGTGTTTTATTTCTTCTTCAACTTCACAGAAAACATTCTATAAACACCTTGAGAAGAAAAGAATCAGGAATGAGGGATAAAAAAACTTATCAAGCGGCTAGTGAAAGATGGCACGGTGAAATCTCCACGGTAGAAAAAGAAGAAGGCTTTGGTGCTTTTAAGTTTTGCTCTCACTCTCTTATTTAAGTTTTATTTCCTTTCGGTCAAGTGAAGAAGAAGAAGATAAGAGAAAAATGAAGAAAGAAAGAATTGAATGGAGGTTAAATACCAAGGGAGGAAACCATGTGACCTGTCGGATCACATGCATGAATTTTAGCTGTTGATCAATCTAATTAGTCGACTGGTAGGTGAAGAAGTTCGTCCATGCAAGCCAAATGGTAAGAGTAGCAGGCAACATTTATAGCAGACTTCCTTTTCCCTCTGCGAGGCATATAAGCGCTATTCCGTGAATGTGCGAGCTTGCGGACAAACGAGTTTGTGGGCTTGCATGTCCCTGTACATGCCCGGGGGCTGTTTTCTATGAGGCTTGCTCGCGGGATGCCTTCCCCAATTCCCCTTGTTTTTAATTTATTTTCATTTTTTAAGTGATCTTTTTAGGTCAAAAATAAAAATTTAAATCACGCATATAAATCAATTGTCAAATTAGAATTTAAATTTAAAACACAAGCATCCAATATTAAATAGGTTCAAGGATGTCACATCCTCCCCTCCTGTGAGATACTATGTAGCTCCTTACGGGGAGTGATACTGCCATATTATCTTGACTATAGCTATCCGTTTATTCCTTAGGACCTTCTCCTGCCTATTAATGATCTCGACAGGATAATCTGTGTAGGACATGTTTGAATGAATTAGGAATGATGTGGAGGGCGTTCGAATTACTTGGGAGGCAACCATCAAATTTTGCACCTATTGGGAAACAAGGCCTGAAAAGAAGCCTGGACCAATTAAATGGAATCGAGATTCCACGACAAGGCCAAATCCCATGAAGCCTAAGGATCTAGTTCGTGTAAGCCTAGATTCGGTAAGATGGATCATCGATGCCATCAAGACCGGAAAGCCATATGAGCCACCAAGACAATCGGCCCAAATAAACATTAATGATGACGAGTTGTGGGCTTTCAAATTGATCCTAGAAGACGACTGTGGCATGTTTGAGACATCGCACGGAGGGGAGATACCCGCAGATGGGCAACCCGAGTCACCTGGCTCGCTAGGCTCAACCCGCAACCTAGCAAGTCGCATATCTGAGAAGAACGTGTGGCCAATGTTGCACGCCCTTGCAGGTAGGCTGATCAAGGCCCATCGGAAAGACTCAAAGATCGACCCACATCCTAAGGGCCGATTCGGTGGATCCGTAACTAAGGGAAGAGAAATCGGGTCGAACGCCCAACCCAGCAAGCTGCCCCAGCAGCAGCCGCGGGCCCAAGTGAGGAGGAATCTGCATGGGCCGCAAACTCATGAGGCCCAATAGCTGCGCGCAGGTTCGATCCAAAGCCGGCGTGCACGTGTGGGCTTTTCTAGTTCGTACGAATGGGGTCGAGGTGTGGTGAGTTTTTTTTGGATTTTTTCCATATGGCTCATGTGATTTGTTTCAGCCGAAAATTTTTAAAATTCATATGGTAATTATCACTTTAATATTTTATCATTATTATTTGAATTAAGAATTAATTATATAATATTTTAATCTTAAGATTATTCTAAGTTATTATTTTATTATATAATTAATCTTAATTATTTATCCTATTATTTTTTAATGTGATTTCTACATGTGTTTTATATGGATTTCACATGGGATAAATATGAATTTAAATTAATTATTATTTTAATGTAAGTCTATCCATTAGGATTATTTAATTAATTTATTTGGGATAGAATAACTATTTTATTATGTAATTATCCTAAATTAAGATATAATTTTATCTAGGTTATTATGTTATTAAATTATCTCAAGATTTTGTACTCATCTAGATTTCTTGGGAAAAGCTATAAATAGATCTTTGAATCTAGGATGTAAACAACAACCGTTTGAGAATAAATGTGAGAGAATTGTTGAGAGCTTTGGCTTTTCTTCTTTTAGTATTTTTGCTAAAATTAGTTTTTTTAAGTTTTTCAAGAAGTAGGAATCTTCAGAATTCTTGTTGGGCCAAGAAGTGGGGATCAACTTATCAGTAAATTTGTGCCATTTTTTTTCTTTGTTTTATTTCTTTAGTCTTTTTTTTACTTTCCTTTATGATTATAGATTCAATTAGAGGGAGAGGTTTGATTCTAGGTAGTTATTGTTTCAGTATTGCATATATTGAATGGGTTTCAAGAGTTTATTTGATCCTCCCCATACCCTCCCGCATCAAGGAGTCATCGATGCGGGATAATATAACAGGGGTCTCGGGAAGAGTTTACATAGTTATTTCAAGTAATTTAGGGTTTGACCGTTGTTATGGGCCACAACTTTGCTCATAATGTCGATCACCCTTGTCCTACGAATGACCACCATCACCCTGACTGTGTCATTTCACACAATATCTCAAAATTTCAAAACTTGAACCCTCCTAATTTTGATGGTGCACTAGATCTCATGGTCTAAAAGCATGGATCATGTTAATAGAGAAACTCTTATATGTTTTTAAGCTCATTGAAGAGCAGAAGTTTCTCTTTATAGCCTTTATGTTCACTGGAGAGGTTGAGCACTAGTAGCATCTTAAAAAGGTCACCCTACCTACTCCAACTACTTGAGACCATTTTATTGATACTTTTCTCAAGAGTTTTTTACAGGTATATGTTCAGGAAAAGAAAGAAAAATAATTCCAAGACCTATGACAGGGAAGCATATAAGTGAGTCAATACATAAAAAAGTTCATTCAATGATCCCAATCTTGCCCTGGAGTCCATAGTCACGACATAACCGCAAGCTTTGATCCTTTTCAGCACCTTGGTGCCCAAAACTTTCCCAAATCCATTTTTCATTGTCCCAAATCATACCTTTCAACTATTCAAGTTCATTTTAAAACAAGCATAAGCAGTTTAGGCACCCAACAACATTCCAAAGATTCGTCAAATGTTTAATAAAATGCATACATGGAACAAATCAATGAAGAAGGATGCATTGTGATTTTTAAATAGCTTAAAAATGTAAAAACTCATTATCAGTGTGAGACGAAATACCAAGCCCCTCACCTTCACTATCTAGTGATCGCGTCCTAAAGGAAATGAAATAGCTTTATATTTTCAAAGGAATGAGATAACTGTTGCGGTTGTTCAAGGTGTTTGCATAATTTTTTTTTACAAATTTGAGGAAGAAAGAAGGCTTACTAGTTAAGTGTCTTGACATCTTGAGAAGAAAAGAATCGGGAATAAGGGATAGAAGACTCATCGAGCGACTAGGCAAGATGGCACAATGAAATATCCATGGTAGAGAAGAAAGAAAGCTTTGATGTTCTTTAGTTTGGCTCTCAATCTCTCACTCAAGTTTTTTTCTTCCTTTTGGTCGAGTGAAGAAGAAGAAGAGAAGAGAAAAATGAAGAAAAAAAGAAGAGAATAGAGTTGAAAAACCTAGAGAGGAAACCATGTGACCTGTTGGATCACATGTATGAATTTTAGGCCATTAATCGGCCGAAGTGGCTGATCGACAGGTGAGGAAAGTCGTGTGTGCAAGCCTAGTCGTAGTAGCAACAGTCAGTACTATTAATGGACAACTTTTACCCTTTGCGAGGCATGCGGGCACTACTTTGCGAGTGTGCAGACGCGTGGGCGTGTGGGCTCACGGGCTTATATGTTTGTGTATGTACCCAGGGGCTATTTCCCATGGGGCTTCCCCGTGGGATGCCTTCCCCATTTTCCCCTTGTTTTCTATTTGTTTTGCATTTTTTAAGTGATTTTTTAGGTCAAAAATAAAAATTTAAATCACGAATATAAATTTTAGTTGTTAAATTTTAATTTGAATTTCAAATAGAAGCATCCAATGTTAAACAGGTTCAGGGGTGTCATATAACTATTTTTTTTAATTTTCTTTCAATATGTATGTAAATAAAAATAAGACTCATCCCTACTGAAGTATGGCTTCATCGTTCATTTCAAATGACCATCAATAATGGAAAAAAAAAGCGTAAAGGAGTAATGGTTTATCAACAACTGAAATATCACGCCAAAAGTTAGGTTGTTCTCCATCCTCGATACCACATTAGATCTCAGACTTGAGGATCCTTAAGTGCCTAATGATTTGTTTTAAAGTGGGTAATACTCAGTGAGGAGTGTAGTCTATATTATTGTAATAACCCTTATGTAATTTACAATTTAAGGGAATTGAGAAAGATTTTTTCACATTTTGAGTAATTTTATTTGTTTTGTTTTAAAGAAATAAACATTAAAAAGATTAATTAATTAACTTAATGATTTACAGGGAGTAAATAAAAAAAAGGGAAGAATCAGAAAATTTTTAAAAAAATAAAAGGATGTAGATGAGAAGATTTATGGTGGAATGGGGCAAAAGTGTAAAACCTTAAAGTACATGACATCTCAATAGCCGAGGTGTCCCAAAGGACCAATCTAGGGATGTCATGCATAAAAATACATCAGAAATGTGTTAGCATAAACGAAAAAGAGGAGATCTTGCCATACAAACATTATATGGTAGATCGGATAGCTAAGGGAGGAGAACTTGAAATTCAATAGTCCAGATCGCCCTTTTTTATTTCACGACTATGATTAAACTGTGGTCATTTTAAATTGATGGTGGGCTATAAAAAAAAAACTATTTAGAGACCCCAACTAGGGCCCACAGAAGAGAAGAAAAGGAAGGAGAAAATTAAGAAACTCGAGAGTCTCCTTCGTAAGATTCGGTGTTATTTCCAATTTTCATCTTTAAATTTAAACGAGACCCCCATTGGTTTAGATTTGTTCGAGGATAAATACAGCGCGTGTTTACATGTGTGTGTTTGTAGAAAGGTGAAGAAGAAAGTTCAAGTTGCAAGCTACTTGACTCGTCTAAAAATATGAGGAAGAGTAAAAATAATTTTACACTCAAATCTCCAAATTGTAGTTTAATATATTTTTGAATTCAAAGAAATATTAAGTAGTTAATACATGTGATATATGCATTTATTTCCATTTTCTTTGGGTTTAAGGTACGAAAATTACTATGTTTAAAAGCATGAAAATGTAAAATCAAAGGAAATAGTGAGGTTGAAGGAGGTAAAGGAAGTGGCTAGGGCATTTGGGGGGCCAAGAATCCAATGGGTCAACCCAAAATGAATAATGGGTCAAATTGAAGAAAAAGAGCCAGGTTAGTATGACTTGGAGCCCAAAACACTCAAGGAGCCAAACCAGGAATAATTTGGGGTCAAAATTATCTCAGTGGGCCTAGTTAGGGTATTTAGGAATCTAAACTCGTATAAGAATTGAAATCTAGAGAGTAATAAGGCTTATCAAATTACTACACCAACTACTCAGAGAAAATGGATTGCTTATAAATCTCTAATGGGCTGGAAAAAGAAAAAAAGTATTTTAAGTAAACAAAATCCAGGAGAAATAAGAAAAAGGGTGGCCTTAGAGCTTACTGTGTCATTGAATAGGAACTCTATAGATAGGAAACTAAGGTGAGAGGGTATGGAAAGGATCGTTTTGATTCTCGAAACCTCAACCCAAATGCATGCAATATCAAAACTTAATTGCCTAATTAACCCCTCCCTCTAATTGAATCCACAATCCTAAAAAGAATGTAAAAACAAAAATTAGGGAACAGAAAGGAGGAAAAGAAAGATGCCATGGACTTACCCAATAAGTCAATCCTAGCTTCGCGGCTCAATCAAGACTTTATAAAGCTCTCCTAACTTTAAAAAACCTGAAGAGAAAAATTAGCATAAAGTTAATTAAAGAAAGGCATAAAGCTTTAATTTATTAATTCTAAAAATTGTTGTGTGTTTTTACAAAGCTTGAACTTAAGCCTTGATATAGGCTTTTATTTACTACTTCTATTTGGAATAGGATTTACAATTCCTATCCACACTCTAGGAATTAAATTATCTAGAAAACAAACACTTAAATAATAAAATAATTAAATTATATCCTAATTTATATTTGAATAAATAAAATAAATAGGATAACTAATAAAATAATATTTTCTCCTCATCCAAATCTTTAAGGATCTTTATCTTCTTCAATCTTCAATTTTGAGTAGAATTCCTCCTCCAAGTTTGCATATTTTACACATGGGATAATTGTAAAAGCTTAGGAAACCTTGTAAAATTATAAAATAAGAAAACGAAGTCCAAAAGGACTTGGGAGCAAGGAACCGAGGGTGGAGGGGGGGTTGTTGGGTGCATGGGTTGGGTTGCGGGTCGCGTGGGCATACCAAGCGGGCTGCGCAAGCATATCAAGTGGGCCGCGCGGGCCTACTGCCTAGGCTTGGGTCAATGCACATGGGTCGCTAGGCATGCGACTAGTCTTCTGAGCTCATGTGCATTGTCGCACATATGCTGCACCAGTCCTGCGTGCATGTCAGCGTGTGCTGGGCATGTGGGATGGCTTGTCCACATGCCTCACATGCTACCTCACGCAGGTGAGGTTTCTGAATGGGTGGGTGATGCACACATGTGGCGGGGTACACACATGCTAGAAGCATGTCACGTGCATGGCACATGCCATATCCTGCCTTCCTAGTCTGAATTGCTTCTTATGGGCCTTTTCTTGGGCTTCAACAGTGGGTTCATTTTTCCCCCATTCTTGAACCAAAAGGCTGAAAATATTCTAAGATTGCTTGGCCTAGCTTCGATTAATTGGCCCTGTGGACAACTGAATATAATTTCCTATCAATCCTAGTTCATCATGGACTTTATAAGACAACTTATCTTTTGATTGAGTGTCGAATATCACATCAGAAACTATAATGGGATAAAAAGAAAAAAAAAGTTAAAAATAAATGGGCTTTGTAGGATATTTAACGATTACAATATTGAGGGGAAGTATTAGGCAATGTTATTAGATGAACTGGGACATGAATGGACCTGAGGAGAATAGTAAGAGAAAAATATAAAGGAAGTAAGTAAGAAAATTTGAATAGGATGGGTGTCAAATAGGAGTGTACATTATGTGAAATTATAATAAAAAAGTAAAAGAGAAGGGAATTTTGTAAGATATGAGAATGAGCTAAAGGACACAAAGGAAACTAAATTGATTGACTATAATTTCTAGTCATCATATGAAGAGTTAATAAGAGGATCTAAGCTTTAGAGGTTGAATTTAGATATTAAGGAAAACTATAAGAAGTTAATTAACGGAGGTATGTAATGCCACGATCATAAAAGTATACACATTATAATATCAATAAAGATAACTAGAAAAAAAAATTAGAGAGTACTAGATATAGATGATAATTACCAAATTATGATTGGGAAATCCTATAATTAATGAAAAGGAGATAAATAGAAGTAAGTGTAAAATCTAAACAAAAATGGGCGATAAAATGAGTAAGAAAAATAGAGAAAATTATTTTAACACCTTTTGACCTTTTATCAATAAGGGGTGTATACATGTCTAACTAAGATTCGACCGAAGTGTTAGTGAACCCTATCACGTCGGCTAACCATCATATCGTATTGTATTATATCATTGTTGTGTCCATGTGGTACGTATCATATCGGGCTCACATTCATAGTGGGGATCTTTATTGGTCTCTTTGTTAGAATTAAAAAGACATCATAAGATGAAACCTAAAAAATTAAATATATTTGCATAACCATATTGATAATTTGTGATTGTGATTTCTAAAGAATCCTTGTTACTCGTAAGGAAAACTCCCATGGAAGAAAAGCTAGGACATTATGCACATGTTCTGACAAATAATCATTAATAATATGATCATAAATCCAAAACATAGTTCCCATATACCTAAAGGGAACACGAAGTAGTATAATATACTAATATATTAGGACACCCTCTAAAAAGATATTATCATAGTAGCACAATGGAAGTGTTGTGGACCCGTAACCCACCATACATGAATTCCTTTTCAAACCAATAAGGAGAAATCGATGATATGATAAACATGACTCATATCTTAAGGTTATACTTAAAGTGATCATTTGAAAATTTTGAAAACACAATAACATAATACTTAATATTGTAAGAGATGGAACCAAATTCAACCACTCGTAATAAAACTAATAAATGAACCATTTTCCCAAGGAATTCCTAATGCTTGTTGACAATAGCCATAGATTCCATGACTTACCATGTACATTCTAAAGGACAGTAGGAATAAAATGATCAAGTATTGAGGTATATTAGGAATCATTTAGCTTTGATGAATTTAGAGAACAATATGATTCAGTGAAAGGACAATTCATGAATGTGCCTGATGCGTTCTAGACAACACGAGCAAGTGCACTGGTTATATCAGTAATATAGATATGAGAATCCAAATATCGTCCCATGAAGACTAAATTTTATAAATCAATTATTATACTGAAAACTATTATTTGAGAAGTGATAATTGAATGAGAATAGATTAAAGTAAAATATCAAATTAAATAAACTTGCAGAAACTTAAATAACCATAGTAAATCCAAAATAATCAATTAGTAAAATAATGTTAGGGTCCATAATCCCCCTAAACTTGTCTGGATATCAATATTGATAATGGAATATGAGTTAAGGTTGGTGGGTTACTTCTAAAGCATCGTTAACCTTATTCAAGGACATAACCTTTTAGATTTAACAAAACTTTTATTCAGACACTTCCATATAAATTTGCATATAATTAACTCAATTATTCAACCTTATTTAAGAACACGAATACATACTACAAGTTAATTTCAGATTATCTATTCGAACAAATATGTTATTAACTTGTTATGCAAAACCCTAATAATCATGTATTGAAATCCCATCAAATGAAAACCTTAACTTCGCTATTCGACACATCATTAAGGAATTCAATCAAAAAAATATTCATACAAGCATTAAACTCAATGATTTTGCATAAAACTAACTGAGATATCATTAATCAAAATTAATATCCTTCATAGTTTAAGGTTCATGTTTTCCTTACAAAAGAAATCTACTTCATAATTAAATCAAGAAAATAAAAACAGAAGCTAAAAGAAAACATAATAAAATAAAATCAAACTTCGGATTGTGTCTTCGTCTTAAGCTTGATCTCCTCTCCAGTGGAGTTTTGAGTCTTCTAGGAAGAGGAGAAAAAAAAAACCCTAACTTAGAGCAATCTTTTAATTAAAAAAGTGCTGCTATAATACTAATAATATGTCTTATATATATTAAGGTAAATAATAAAATCTCCTAAATATAAATCCTAGGAGAAATAGGAAAGAGAATAAAGCATCCTAAGCCATATAGAAAACCTAAAAATTATGCCTTTCCCGCATGACCATCTACCTGCCCATGCAGATTTCTATCTTTAAAATTCTGTATAGAGAGAGACTCTAGGACTGATGTGCATCGCCACTTGTATGAGCATGCATCTGCTAGTGCAGGTTTCTGCCTTTTTTTTGTCTTCATCTAAAACTTTCCAAAATTTTCCAAAATACCTAAAATTCATAAAATAAACTAAAGTGACTAAGTAAATTAAAATTAAATGAAAAAAACTAATAAAATTTACTTAAAACTAAACAAAAACAATCTTGATTGTATATAAAATACACCATTATCAAACACCCCACACTTAGCTCTTTGCTCGTGCTCGAGTAAAGTTAAAATTAAACCAAGGTGAAGGATCATCTTAACACAACAATTAAACGCCTAAATTCAATAACATAGGTTTCATACTCAACCAAATTCCATAGGAAGTCAATTAAATGAAAGCTAGAGAATGAAAAGATTATATTAACATAGAAAAATAACCTTTCTCATCTATAAGCATACAAGAATTACAAATCATTAATAATCATGACCTCTAACCTTGAAAATTGACCCTTTCATTATTTTGATGTCGTTTTATTAATATATATATTTATTTATTTTTAGCATCTACTGGCTTGCGTAGAGTGTCATCCGACCTTTTGATGCGAGAGCAGACATTGGTGATGCCAGCATCCGGTTACTTAGTTAGTCACAACTCTTGGTGGCTACTAGCTCTACTCATAACCCTTATTTTATTTTTTGAGCCAAGTAGGTCCATTAAGGTGTGAGCTTTCCCTATCAAAGGTAGCTGCATTCCTAGGCTTAAAACTTGAGACCTTTGGTTAAGCTAGCATAACGTCGAATT
This sequence comes from Carica papaya, assembly GCF_054855325.1. Lineage (NCBI taxonomy): Eukaryota > Viridiplantae > Streptophyta > Magnoliopsida > Brassicales > Caricaceae > Carica > Carica papaya. The sequence continues at coordinate 17,092,959 of NC_142314.1, forward strand.
GCTAAGTTATGACACTTGGTGGTCTAAAATGGAGTGATTAGTGGAGTAACTTGTTATGGTGCTTCTTTTTTTTCACTTTTTTTCTTTTTGAGAAAATAGGGATAACTTAGAAGGTATAAGAAATATAAAAGTTAGTAAAAAACATAACTAATACTACTTACAACATTCACAAGGTTAATCCCCATATCAATATAATACAAGAAATCTAAACGCTTCCAAAAAATTTAAGTCACTTGGAATAGAGATAAAATCCATGGAATGTATTAGACCAATAAGATTGAAATAAAGGATTTTAACTATCACATCAAAATTCTCCAACATTTAAGTTTAACAATTCAACAACAAGCTCAAACTTGATAAGCAAAATACTAAGTATGCATGGATTCACAAAATTTTCAATTACCCTACCCCACATTTTTAAAATAACCGTTGTCCTCAATGCTAAGAAGAATAAACAAAGGAGATGATAAAGATTGAAAAATAAAAGTATAGAATACTCCCCTAAAATTTGTTTCATGTGGACAAACTGTTTGTAATCTCTTCTAATGTGATGGAAAAGAATGTTCTTGGTCATCCTTCCATGGAATCATCTAATTGTCGCTTAATTCTATCTAGGCGATCACCGTGGCTATGGATGATACCTGAAAGTTCTTCAAACTTGGTATTCATATTAGTAGTTAACATTTCAATTGAAGTGAAGATCTATTTAAGAGAAATAGATGAAGAGGAGGCAGTTAGGTTTTTATTTAATTTTTGCTTTTTAATAATTAATAGCATGGGCATGCAACTGCCCATGCCGTTTGCTACCCTAAAAATCATTTTTTTACCATGTGCATGACCATGTAGATGCTCATGCACCTTGCTATCCCTCTTTCTTGGTTAAGTTTGAATGTGCTTGAGTGACTGCATGACCATGTAGTTGCTCATATAAGTTGCTGCCCTCTGATGTTTGTCATGTCTAACACCTCCAAAATTCTGCCAAGTGAGAAAAACTTACTTAGACTATTACAGGAGACAAATCTAAGAAGTAACCTCATGCCTAACCAAAACATAGCACTCAGGATTGAGAAAATATATTTAAAATGACAAATAATTACTTCTAAAAAAATTAAAAACTAAAAAAAGACATTATTAAATATAAGGGTAAAGAAGTAGTTCTAAGTTATATTCGTTAGCTTGACTTTCTTTTGGAGCTCAGTCTTTTAATTTGAAGGCTTCAGTTGCCAGATTGAACCGTCCTACAAAATATGGCTTAAGCTCCATTTTTGTTGTCTCCACATGTGGCTCTTCCTTTGTTCTTAATACAACGTCTGATAGAGATTCACCTTCTAACTCTATAATTTCCTTTTACAAGTTAGGATCCTTCTCTTCAATTGTGCTTGATAGCATGAGACATCTCTCTAAATTTCCTCCATTAGAATCATTTGTTGTTCTTCATCTACGCACTCATCAATAATATCAATTGCACAACACATATCATCTAAACTAATAGAAGGATTTTTCATTGCCTTCTTAATATCAAAGACTATCTCCTCCTCATTGAACCTAAGGGTTGATTTACCATTCGTCTATTAATGCTCTTGTTGTGGCTAAAAATGGTCTACCTAGAATCAATGATAATCAGACTCGACATCCATATCAAGTATAATAAAATTTGCGGGGAAAACAAACCTTGCTACTTTTACCAAAATATCTTCAATGATTCCCACAGGTCTTTTAGTTGATCATCTGCATATTGCAGAACCATGCGCGGCTCCTTCATCTCCCCAAGGTTGAATCTCGTATAAACAGATAATGGCATTAAGTTAGTACTATAACCCAAATTCGATAGTGAATCTTTAAATTTAAATTCTCCTAGTTCATAAGGTATAGAAAAACTCCCTAGATCCTTAAGCTTTATAGGCAACCTATTTTGTATAATGGCACTACACTCTTTAGTAAACATTACCGTGCCATATTCCTCAATCTTTCTTTTATTAGAAAGGATATCGTTAAGAATTTTTGCATATTGTGGCATCTGTATCAAAGCCTAAACAAATGGAATGTTAATATGTAATTTCTTTAAATCTCTAATAATCTAGCAAACTTAGTATCATTCTTTTCCTTTCTAATTCTGTCCACGTAAGGACACTAGAGTTTGAATTGAGAATTGTAGAGTTAGTATTTTTCTTACCTTGCTCTTCCACACTTACCTTAATTGGGTTTGATTGAATTACTTTATTTGTTTTTACCTTTTTCTTTGGCTCCTCCAACACCTTCCCATTTATGAGTGTAATGGCCTTAACATGTTCCTTGGGATTAGTCTTTGAGCTACTCGGTAATGACCATTCAGTTCGACCTGCAATAGCATTGGCAAGCTATCCAATCTGTGTCTCTAAATTTTTCATGGAAGCCTTATGATTTTACAATGTTGCTTCGGTAGAGTTAATGAACCCTGTCATCAGCTTTTTTAAGTTAAATTTTTATTCTTGCGGTGGAGGATACTATTGATGTTGGAATCCTGGTGGTGGTTGTCTCCCTTGATTATTATTGTTGTTGATTGAGAAATTTGGGTGATTTCTTCAACCAAGATTGTAAGTATTGTTAAATGGATCATTTTTTCTGCGAATATTATTAATAAAGTTAGCTTGTCCAGGCACATTATTAGCAGCAAATGTATTACCTGTTTGGCACTCTTGATTCAAGTGCCCTCATCCACAAAAATCACAAACAGCTGCCACTATAGTTCATTTTTACAATTGCAGCCCTTGTAGATTCTTATTCAATGCTTCCATTTGGGTTGCTAATGCTATAAAAACATTTATATTATAAATTCCAATTGCCTTCTTGGTAAATTGTCTTTTAGTAGGCCATTCACTTGAGTTGGGAGCCATCTCCGTTATTAATCCATAAGCTTCTTTAGGTGACTTCATATATATTGAACCTCGCATGAAGGGTATATCATACTTCTAACTTGGCTATTAATTCCATTGTAAAAGGTTTGTACTTTTTACTAAATAGAGAATTCTTCTAAAGGACATCTTCTTAGTATATCCTTATATCTCTCCCATGTCTCATATAGGGTCTCTAAATGTCCTTGCGGAAATTTAACAACCTCACTAATTAATTGTGCAATTTTAGAAGGAGAAAAATACCTACTAAGAAATTTTTACACCAATGCATTCCAAGTAATCATGGAGTTTAGTTGTAGTGATTGTAACCAATGTTGTGCTTTCTCCCTTAAAAAGAAAGGGAAAAGCCTAAGCTTCTTTATCTTCAGAAGCTCCATTATACTTGAAAGAATCACAAATTTGGAGGAAGCTAGCTATGTGTGGGTGTGGATCTTTACTATGCAATCCTCCAAACTAACAAATATATTAGATCAACTGTAGTATTGCTAGCTTGATCTAAAAGTTGTTAGCTTGAACAGCAGGTCTCAAAATGCTCAGATTTGTGCCTTTAATGATGGCATGGCATAGTCTCTCATGGTCCGAATAAGTTGAGCAACTCTAGCATTATTATTGTTCTCATCTCTTTCAAGAAGATTGTTTTGATTCTCCTCTATGTTGAGTTTACGAATTACTCTTCTTCTTAAATGAAAAGTTTATTTAGGTTATGGATCAGATTCTGGGAGAAAGACAACTCGGGTTTGTTTATCAGCATGGCTATTTACTAGGTCAGACAATCTCTTTCTAAGTTGTTGGGTACAGACTCGAGCAATCCATTGGTGTCTGGCCGAGATGAGGTCTTCAGCCAACTGGGCATGTTTTAGCACCTCGGTATATGAGCTAGTCTAGTATTTCAACCCAGTCATAGATATCGGCACAAAAGCATTTCAAAAACTTTTTAAGTTTACGACTTTCGGGGGTGACCATCAGAGAGTAAACCTAGACAGTTAGACAAATCGGATTGCATATTAAGCAACCATCAAATTTCCTTGGCAGAGGTCCCAAAATTCCTCGTATTTCATCTCTCAAACATAAGCTAGGAAAAAGTTATCAAAGAACGCATCCATGAAAACTTTCCAAGTGATAGGGGTAGGCAAGACTTCCTTCTTAAGTCGCCACCAGTGTTCTACTTCATCGGTCAACATAAAGGTTGCTAGGGGGACTTTCTGTTCTTTTGTTAGGTCTAGAATAGATAAACGTTTCTCTCTCTACAGGATCCAGGCTTCAGTTACTAAGGGGTCAGGGCCACCTTCAAAGTGTGGCATGTTATGCTTCCTAAACTTCGCTATGTTGTGAGAGATAGACCTTTTGGTTATTCGGTATTCTGGGTCTTGGTTCTGTCCTACGGCTGCAGTCAATCCTTGGATTGCTCGGAAGAGTTTAGTAAACTTAGCCCAGGTCGGATGATCCTGGGCCGTGGGACATTAGTATGTTCTACAGAAGGCCTCCCTTGCGTCATTCCTACAAAAAAAAGTCTTTCTACCTATGGCTTAAGCTGTAAGCGTTTGGTCTGCATAACTGCTCTAATATCATATGTGACATCCGCAATGCTAATCAAGGCATAAGGGTGCTAGATATAAAAATAGATTACAAGTGCATGATAAAAGTTATATGCAGCGAAGCAAATTATTACAAATTCCTTACCAAAATATATGAATTCCACTTACACATATATATAACTGAGGCTAGAAGTGGCAATAAAATACAAAATATCAAAATACAAAAAAAATCACTTCTTTTACTATGTGAATGGACTCATTAGAGTGCGGGACAAGTTATGCATTCAAGGTTAGTTGATCCACGGGATCCTCATAGACTTTAAGGGATAGGTCAGCAATCGGTTCCTCACTATCTTCCTCATATAGGGAGGGGGAAATGGAAAGTAGTGAGTTCCAGTTCCATATACTCAGTACAAAAAACAGTATTTAAATAATTCATAAGATTTTAAATGTGATAATTATGTCATCAACACTTACCATTGGGTTATGTGAGGATTCTTTCTTACTTTATGAAAATAATTTTATTTATTAAAGAAAAAATCAAATTCATCATATCATAGTCATAACAATTAAATCAAATAAATCATGAAATGCTCAAATTTTTGTATTATGGTTTGGTAAGCCCGACCTTTCTAACTATGTAGCATTGTCGTCACTCGCATGGTGAATTACCATGTTAGTGTATCAATCATGCCTGCTATCAGTACGGAAGCACCAAACACCTTATAAAGGACTACCCTCAGCGGTCGAAGGACGTGGCCAGTAGTCTAGGGTCCTGTGTACCACCTAGATGAACCCGGTGTCCTCTCCATTCCTGTCCTTATTTAGGGTATACTTTCTATTCATGATACTTTTGCTAGAGCTTTGATCGATACAGGTGCTACCAACTCTTTTATCTCTTGTGCATTTGCTTATAAATTAGATATTAAGCTTGAACCTTTAAAAGAAATATTAGTTGTAGTGACTCCCTTTAGGGGATAATTAGAACCTCACTATATGTATAAAATTGTAAGATAAAATCTTTATAAATAAAAGTATTTGTAGATTTAGTGCTTTTAGATTTCTCAGGATTTGACATCATTTTAAGAATGGATTGGTTAGAAAAATATAAAGCAATTATTAATTACGAAAGTAAAGTTGTAATCTTGCGAACTCTGAAAAAGAAATAAAATCTATTTTTGCACTCTAACAATTAAATAACAAGAATATGGATGTTGATTCTGCTGTGTGTTCTATTCCTATTGTTTCCATCTTTCCAAGAGTTTTTCCTATTGAATTACCTGGTCTACCTCCCCTGCGGGAGATAGAGTTTTCTATCGACCTAATTCCTAAAACCCAACCAATTTCAGAACCTGCCTATCGCATGAGTCATGCTGAGCTTGTGGAACTGGAAAAGTAATTTTTTGAGCTTCTTGGCCAGAAGTTTATCCGCTCTAGTCACTCTCCTTGGGGTGCTCCAGTGTTACTTGTGAAAAAGAAGGATGACTCCCTTATACTATGCATAAACTACTGAGAACTCAACCGAGTAATAATAAAGAGCAAATATCTTCTACCTTGAATCAACGATCTTTTCGACCAGTTGTAAGGAGCCACGGTCTTCTCTAAGATCGACATCAGATCGGGATACTACCAGCTAAGAATAAAAAAAGAAGATATTCTAAAAACTATTTTTTAATGTAGATACGGCCTGTACGAGTTCAAAGTGATGTCGTTCGGGATAACTAATGCCCCTGTTGCCTTCTTGGATCTCACGAACAAGGTTTTTAGGCATACACTAAAGTAGTACATCATCGTATTCATTGATGACATCCTAGTGTACTCCAAGAGCCTAGAGGAACATGCAGTCCACCTATCTGAAGTGTTGGAGACACTTCGTCGAAACCAGTTGTTTACTAAACTTAGCAAATGCTCCTTCTGGTTGGGTCAAGTTTTCTTTCTTGGTCATGCGATTTCAAGTGAAGGAGTTTCTATAGATCCGACTAAGATTAAAACGGTGATCAACTAGAACCCGCCCACCAATGTAGCTGAGGTATGTAGTTTCCTTGGCTTGGTAGGATATTACCGAAGATTCATCGACGAATTTTTTAAGATTGCTGCTCTATTGACTTGACTCACTCGAAAGGACATACCTTTTGTTTGTGGTTACGATTGTGATGAAAGCTTTATGGAATTAAAGCATCATCTTACCTCTACTCGAGTGTTGATCCTCCCCAAAAACACTGGAAGATTTTAGGTTTATTGCGATGTATCTCATGTTAGTTTGGGATGCGTTTTGATGCAACATTGTAGAGTAATTGTTTATGGATCTAGACAGTTGAAACCCTATGAGCGGAACTACCCTACTCACGACCTAGAGTTGGCAGCTATTATCTTTTCCTTGAAGATATGACGCATTACTTATTTAGTCAAACCTTTGAAATTTATACTGACTACAAAAGTTAAAGTACATTTTTTGTAGAAGGAGTTGAACATGAGACAGAGACGTTAGATAGACCTCTTGAAGAACTAAGATTGCAAGATCATCTACCATCTTGGTAGAGCGAATGTAGTCGCTAATGCGCTGAGCTGGAAGGAGTCCACAGTGTTTGCCTAAACTATGGCCTTTAGTTGGAAGTTAGTAGATGCTTTGTAGGAACTCCACCTCAACCACTATGGTAATTGTGCCTATTTCGTTCAGATCTGAGCTTTGCTTGATATTTTTGTGAAGATTTGGGAAGTTTAGTTTACAGACCAAGAAATCACCAAAAATTTAAGTAACTTCTCTTCTAATGAGTTTTCTGATTTCAGTCGCTCAGATGATGGGTTGTGTTGATTTTGGGATCAAATTTTGGTCCCTATCGCTGTCAGGGTGGAGGTTCTCAAGGATGCCCATACCTCCAAACTGTCCATCCACCCCAGGAGTACCAAGATGTACCGGGAGCTAAAGTGCTAATATTGGTGGCCCGGAATAAAGAAAGACACTGTTGACTACGTCTTCCGATACCTTACTTGCCAACGAATTAAGACAGAACACCAGATACCTGGTGGTTTGTTACAGGGCCTCCCGATTCCAAAATGGAAGTGGGAGCATATAACCATGAATTTTGTCACGAGCCTGGCCAGGACCTATTCTGGTCATAATATTATTTGGGTCATTGTTGACAGACTAAGGAAGATCGCCTATTTCTTACCCATCAGGACCACTGACCCCACTAGTAGATTAATCCACTTTTATGTCGATGAAATTTTTTGACTCTATGGTGTTCTCTCATCTATTATATTCGATCGAGATCCTCGATTCACCTCCCACTTCTAGGATAGCTTTCAAGAAGCACTTGGGTCTGGATTGTACTTCAGCATTACTTATCATCCCCAAACTAATGGTCAGTATGAATGAACTATCCAAATGTTGGAAGACATGTTGCGTGCTTACATCCTCGATTTTGACGATAACTGGTATGATTATCTTATCCTGTGTGAATTTACTTATAATAATAATTATCACTCCAGCATTGATATGGCTCCGTATGAAGCCCTGTATGGTAGCCCTGCCGTTCTCCCATTTACTGGAGCGAAGTTAGAAACTAGCGTCATTTAGGATCAAACTTCATCCATGAGACTACTGAGAAGGGCGATCATCTATAGGAACTTGACTACTGCCCAGAGTCACCGGAAAAGTTACGTTGATAATTATAGAAAACCTCTGGAATTTACCATTAGAGACTAAGTCTTCCTCAAGATTTTTCTCTACAAGGAAAAAATACAGTTTAGAAAAAAAGAAAAGTTGAGCCCCCATTATGTGGGACCTTTTCGGATCCTGGAGCGTATTAGACCCGTAGCGTATCATCTTACTCTTCCTTGAGATTTTGCAGGTCTACATGATATTTTCTACGTCTCTATGCTCAAAAGGTACCACCCTGACCCTTCTCATATCATTTCTCACGCTGAGACACAAGTACAAGCTGATATGACTTACGAGGAACTCTCTGCAGAAATTCTTGGTTAGACCGAAAAAATTTTACATAACAAGATGATCCTCATAGTGAAGGTGCAGTGGCAGCACCATACTTCAGAAGAGGCAACGTGAGAGTTAGAGAGTGAGATGATAGGGAAGTCCCCAAACCTATTCGAAATAAATTTAGGAGACTAAATTTTTTAAAGCGATGGAGGATGTAAAACTCTGCTCACCGTCGTGCTAAATTTCTACCTAAAAATCTCTATTTATTCGGGCCTTAAGACCATTTGAACTCATTTAAAGTTATCTAGTAGTTTTATATCGTGTTTCGGGATTTAAATTCGTAATTTATTCTGATTTTATTATTTTATTTATTTTTATTTAATTTTTTTACTATTATTATTATTTTTATTTATTAAAAGATAATTTTCATGAGAAAAACAGGAAAAAGAGAAAAAATCCCACAGGTTTGAAATGCCCGTGGGAAAGGCTCGCCCATGCCGGCATCGCACATCATACGTGCCCGTGCGCGCACGGTTAGTGCAGGACATGCGCACTGTGAGCACATCTCGTATGTGCAAGGCGCGAGGTTAGTATGCACGTGCGTCCCACGCTCGTAGATAGACCAGTCTGTGCGTGTCACATTGTGAGCGGACAGGGCCAAGCATCGTGTGCCCTATGTGTGCGTCGTCCACACAATAAGCCTATGTAGATAAGCTTGCATTCATGGACCTACATGCATTGTCTTGCGCATAGTAGGATTAAATGGCGCCTGAAGTGTGCAGTCGGCCTGGAGAGGCGCACTACCGCCTCGGGCAGTGTGTCGCCACCCCTTGGGTACTTTACGTTACCTTAGGCGGTATGCCATCACTGTGTTGTGTGGACAGCCACCGGCAGTTGAGGATTCTTCCTTCAATTTTTACATTGTCATCGTGTCGCGTCAAATCATTCATCTTCTACTAAATTTTCTCTCTCTTCACTAGATTTCATCTTTTGGTGCAAATCTAACGATCCCCATTTTTCATAAATAGGGACCCCTTTTTTCCATTTTTCTCATCACTTCCATTTCATTCTTCTATCTTCTAAAAGTTTAGAGAGAGAGGGAGTGATCTAGAAAGAAGAGGAGAAGAGAAGAAGAAGAAAAGTATAAAAAAACTTCAAGGTTTCGGTAAGGAATTTAGTATTTTCTTAAACATCTTAAGGAATATTTTTAGAAATCAAAATTATAAAATTTGAGTTTTATGTTTTCTATGATTTATCCTTAATAGTTCTAATAAAGTGATTTGTTCTTGATTAAGCATGCTATCTGATTTTATAGGCACTTGATGATTTGCATATAAATTAAATAATAACATGAATCTGGTGATAATTTTTTGAAATATATATATATATATATATTAAAGGGGAATGAGCCTGAAATGGTCCAAAGAATAAATGTATCTGTATTGACTTGTATAATGTATTAAGTATCTCATTAGGTTTTTTATCTTTGAGGAGTTTTTGTTTCTCCTTCCTCCATCTGGTCTGGAAAGACGTGAAATGACTGCTCCCTATGGATGACAATGTACCCTCTGACGAGTGCAGTGACTCAAATATCTGTTAGGAGTCACTTTTGGCTAAGTACTGCCATGGCTATAGAATATCTGATAGGACCGCTATGGTTGCTACGACCATGGTCATAGATCGTACCATGGTTTAACAAGCTAAAAATGTGCCGTAAGTAAATTGTCGTTATATATCTGACTTGTTCATTCCACATGGGTAGTCGAAAATTCGTATATGTCCTCAGTAGATGGAAGTTTGAACGACTTTGTGAATCATGACACGAAAATTTGAGTATTTAATTATTTATTTAATTTTTTTTATTGTTAAGCATGATTTGATTTGATTATTGTGATTATGACATGATGGATATGATGTTTTCTTTAATAAATAAAATTATTTTCATAAAGTAAGAAAGGATCATGACGTGATAAGATGGTAAGTGTTAATGACATAATTATTCACATTTAAAATCTTATGATGTTATTCAAATAATATTTTTCTTGTTGAGTATATAAAACTCACATTTTTCCATGCCCCTCAGATGAGGAAGATAGCTAGGAACCGATTGCTGACCTACTCCTTAAAGTTTGAGGATCCCGTGGATCCACAAACCTTGAGTGCATGACTTATCCTACACTCTGATAAGTCCATTCGTAGTGAAAGAAGTGGCTTTTTTGTATTTTTAATATTTTGTATTTTGTTATCACTTCTAGCCTCAGTTATATATATGTATAATTAGAACTCATATATTTTGGTAAGGAATTTATAATAATTTGTTCTGCTGCATACAAATTTTTATCATGGACTCATAATTTATATTTTTATCTACCACCCTTATGCCTTAATTAGCATTGGGGATATCACACTTAAGACCCAAGTATGATTAATGGGCTTGAAAATATGTACAAAAGCCCACACCCGAGGAAGATGGCCCAGCCGAACCAAGAGTGCGCTGCCCACATGTGTGCAATAAGGTTCGCGCACAAGCAGACCCAATAGCTCAGCCGCATAACACAGAAGAACTGCAAGCACCAAACGCGGAGCCTACCGCATGTGCACAAGTGCAAATGGGTTTCGGGCTGGCCTAGTTGGCCCAGTGCACGACCCGCGGCCTAACCCGCGAGCACACTGTCAGCGGCTCATGCGGACCGGCCCATCTGGGTTACCGAAACCCGACCAACCCGTTCTCCACCTTTTAATTAATTAAGTTGTTTTATTATTTATTATTTATTACTTTTTAAAAGGCTTTAGGACTCACTTTTTAATTATCCATGTTTTAAAATTAAAACCCACATGCCTAAATTAATTTTTCCATGTGTTTTACATGGAAATCACATGGAATAAATATTAAAATATTTTAATTATTAGTTTATTGTAATTCTATCCCTTAAGATTATTTAATTAATTTTTTTGAGATAGAATAATTATTTTATTTTGTAATTATCCTAGAGTTAGATAGAAATTTATCTATGACGTTATTTTATTAAATTATCTCAAGAGTTTTTACTCATCTAGATATTCCGAAAAAAAAAACTATAAATAGACCTTTACCCTTAAGTTGTAACAACACCAATTACAATCAATTTGAGAGAATTCTTGAAAGTTTAGCTTTTTTTTCTTTTAGTATTTTTGCTAATTTAACTTCTTCAAGTTCTCCGGAAAGCAGGAGTCTTTAGAAATTTTGTTAAGGTAAGGAGCGGGGATCAGCTTATCGTTAAATCCGTGACATTTTTTTTCTTTTTTATTTTTCGTAGTCTTTGTTTTTATATTCCTTTTAGGATTGTAGATTCAATTAGAGAGAGGTTTATTTACGCAGTTATAGTTTCGATATTGCATAACGTTGAGTGGGTTATAAGAGTTGATTCGACTCTCCCTATACCTTCCCGCGTCATAATATGTCCTATATATACCAGGTTAAATAATAAAATTTTCTAAATACAAATCCTAGGTGAAATAGGAAAGAGAATAAAACATCCTCAGCAATATAGGAAACTTAAAAATTATGGCTTTCCCGTGTGACCATTTGCATGACCATGCACCTGCCCATGTAGATTTTTGTTTTCAAAATTCTGTGTAGAGAGAGACTCCAGAACTGATGTGCATCGCCACCTGCACAAGCATGCATTTGCTAGTCAGGTTTATGTCGTTTTCGTTTCTTCATCCAAAACTTTTCAAATTATTCCAAAATACCTAAAATTCATAAAATAAACAAAAGTGACTAAATAAACTAAAATTAAATGAAAAACTAATAAAAATTACTTAAAAATAACAAAAACTAAACCAAAAAAATATAAAATACACCATTATTAGTGCCAGGTCCTTGAAATAAAAGAGCAAAAGTTATTGAGAACCTTAGTACTGTAACGAACCCATAAGTAATACTCGGGAATTCGGAAGCTAGCAAACCCACTTAATTTACATACTCACCTATCCTAAAAGAATAGAAATATGAAACAGAATAGTACGGCTAAACCATCATATTGGTGAATAACAAAAGTAGATTAAAACCCTAATTCCTTATTAATGATGTGCACATTGGTGATACCTAGAGGTTTTATAAAGATTTTAAATAATATACTCAAATAATTAAATATTAACTTTTAAAAATTAGGAAACAATAGTTTAAAGTAGACACACGAAATTTGAGAGATTGGAAACATTACCATCGTAATGAGGTTATTTAAGTAATCAAGAATTTATTCTAGTGATGGATTTAGGATATGATATATATTAGTTTAAGAGACTTTCAAAATGATCATTGACCTAGAGATGATGTTTTCAAATCATGTCAGATAGAAATGACAATTATATACAACGTAACTGAGAGACGTTAGGCTTTGATGCATGTTGAGGTTCAGCATAAACCAAGATGGTATTTTCTTATACAAATAAAATATTATAGCTACAACATTTTATGAAAGAAGTCATTATGAAACAAGTAAATATAAGGGTTTCAAAATTCCAAGTATATGCAAATTTAAGGGATTAAATTTTTTTTAAGGGAGAGAATATGTAACATTCCAAAAAATTGTACGGTGACCTTCGGAGGATATAAGAAAAAATTTATTTAGAACCAAAAAATGGAAAGGACTAAATTGTGATTTTTTTTATAATAGGGGGGAAATATGGGAACAGATGATGGTTGGACTATACAAAATTTGGATAGGGAAAGGAAATATGGGAATTTAAAAAGAAATAAGAAATCAACGGTTTAAATTTTACCATTGAGATCAAACAGCCCCCAAAACACATATATAAATCTCCCTTCTTGTCTCTTTCAACAGAAAGAACCTTAAGGGATTGAGGGGCATGTGAGGGAGGAGGAATGCCTGCGACAGCTGGCAGAGAAGGGGAAATCTCCTTCTTCCTTCTGGGCAGGGAAACGACAGAAAGAAGAGAAGCGTAGGCGACTAGATCTGCGAGGAACGCAGACTCGTGCGTGGCCTGAAGGAGAACGCGTGGTGGTGCTGACTGCGTGCGTGGCCGAGGGGAACGACAGAAAGGAAATATAAGAGAGATAAGGGAGAGCGACAATCTAGAGAGAGAGATAGAAAATAAGGAAGAATCGTGGAAAGAGGGAGGCACGATTTTGAGTAAACCAAGAGAGTGCGAAAAAGCTGGAGCAAACCGGGAGCCTTATCGAATCTCCGATGACCTGCTGCGGCAGAGAACAATCGCTCAGCTGAAAAGAGGGGGACCGCAGATAGACTAATAGAGGTAGAGAATGGGAGGTATGAGACGGGCAGGTTTGGATTCATGGTGAGAACAACTTAATGTTTAACATGTAGACTCCTCTTTCCTTTATTTATTGTCTTAATTCGAATCATATTTTGTTTTTTAATAATTTTTGGTGCATTGGAGTTAGATCCGATTTAGGGGATAATTAGGAGATGTCAGATATAATCCTAGAATTACTAAGTTAGCTAGTTAACAATAAATATCATTCCTGTGACTTATTCAACAATCTGTTCTAGAGTAATTGTTAGTGTTGCTAAGAAATATGGGACTAATTGATTATAGTATTGATAAGGTGTATTGTTTAACCAGATCTATTGAACTGTGAGTAAGGAAAATGGGTCTTAGGGGCATAAGAAGGTGGATAGTAGACTGAATGAGCGAGGGACAATATGAATCGATGTAATTATAATTTTCAAGAAAGGAATTTGACTAGGATTTTTTGGCATGTAATTTCTGAAATTTGAGGAGGAAAGGTTTGAAGAGGAAATGGGAAGTCAAAGCAAAGATTAGGTCATAACATTGACAAATGGGAAATTTTATGTTCAGGTTTGAAGAACCAGTTTAAGGATCAAAATTTGTGAGGATTGATCAGTTTAATCGAATCTGTTCAGGCAAGGTAAAAATTGGGTTAGTTTTCATTCGGAGACTTCATGCTTTTAGAAAATTGTTATTTGATTTCAAAATGATGTTTTAGAATTGATAGGTTAATTTCAAATCATGTTTTGGTGTATTTTCTGAAAAATTCAATATATGTATGTGGACTGTACGTGAATGGGTTTTCTGTGATTTTTACATTGGCATGAGTATGTTTAATCGTATGTTGAATTATGTGTATGTAAGCCACTGTATAGGTGGATGTGCATTTACAAGAATATATTTATGTGTTTGTGATTATATGTATTTAAGTGTAAAAGAGAATTTGTATGTATAATATATATATATTTGCGAATCTGTATGAAAAAAGAATTCTATTTGTGGTTTGTATATATGATCACATATGTAATATGCGTAGGTGTTGATTTTATGTATGTTGCTGTTTGTGCATGTACATGTAATATGAAGAGTGTGTATGTATGTATAAATTATTTGTAGAATGTATATGCGAATAAAGTATGTATAAGTACATGGGACTATGCATGTAAGTTATCTGGTGTTTGAACATATAGTTATTTCAAATGGTGTATATAAATATGTGAGTATTGTTTATATGAGTTATATGTTGAATACGTAAGCATTTAGGGAATATATGTAAATGGCATTAGAATGAGAATCTAAATAAGAATGTGATGGTGTGCCTAACTTCTGGGTATAGGAGTGTGTCGATGAACAATATGGCGGTGTGTTTATAGCCCTTCAGGGATTATGAGTGTGATGATAAGAATATAATGGTGTGCCTATAGCCCCTCGGTGTATAGGAGTGGTTGATGAACAATATATCGGTATGCTTATAGTCCTTTGAGGAATATGAGTGTGATGATAAGAATATGATGGTATGCTATAGCCCCTAGCAGTATAGGAGTTGTTGATGGATAATATATCAGTGTGTGTATAGCCCTCCAGGGAATATGAGTGTGATAATAAGAATATGATGGTGTGTCTATAGCCCTCGTGGTATAGGAATGTGTTGATGAAGAGTATGATGATGTGCCTATGGCCCCTCCGAGGAATAAGTGTGTGTTGATTTAGAATATGATAGTGTGCCTATGGCCCTTTAGGGAATAGGGGTATATTGGTGAAGAATATGACGGTGTGCCTATGGGCCCTTCTAGGAATAGGGGTGTGTTGATGAAGAATATGATGGTGTGCCTATGGCCCTCCAAGGAATAGGGTGTTTTGATTAAGAATATGATGGTGTGCCAATAACCCATCGGGGAATAAGAGTATGTTGAGTATTCACATGTAGAGAAAACCCCAATAGGCCTTAATGGTAATAGTGAAACATTAAAATAAGTTGAAAGAACAATGTGTAAATAACTGAAAATTGTACATAGTTGAATGGTGTTTGTGATTTTGACAAACCTTGTGTAATTGTGTTTGAAATTCTAAAAAGTATTATGTGAATTTGAATTGGGAATATTCGAAATGTTGAGAAATGATGGTGGAAATGTGGAATTGGACATGTAAGGAGAGAGAAATTGTGATTTAAATATGGAATATGAGATAGGTATCCATGTGGAAGAATTGAATATGCGAAAAGGTAAAAGAAAAATGATAATGATTATGGTTGTTTTTCTAGTCTTACTTTTGTGAAAGTGTTAGTATTGATGATTATGATTGTTTTCTTTCGAATAGTGAGATGATAATTGAAAAAAGATGATAGTTGTGGTTGTTTTTCAAGTTTTATTCTTTTTACGAGGATGACAATGATTATGAATGTTTTTCACATTGAAATTTTCTTAAATAAACTCTACATTGTTTTATCCATATGAATGTTTATTGCATATCTCTGTTGTGGACGATGCCCCTTTTCTTGTTGAGGTAGTGGAATCTTCACCCCAAATTTCCACAGTCATCGTAGATTAAGAAAGGTTTGAATCAAGTTCAAGATTGAGTAGAAGACTTTTAAAAAATTTCTTAGTTTAGTTATTTTGATTGTAAAAATATAATAGAAATCAATATTAATTATAAAGAGATTATATAGAGTTTCATGCGTTGTAATTTTGTACAAGGATGAAATGAGTTGGCATTTTTATTAGATTGTTATGCTATAGGTGAATGTTATATTGTGATAGTGTTTCCTTCTTTGAGGAGGAGTTGAGACATTACACAAAAGTGACCCAACAGAGTTGGAATGGCCCAAATTTTGTATGGAAGCACCTCAAAGGAGGATAAAGTGGTGGGAGGAGTTTTGATGAGCTTGAAAGCCTCTAGAGCGGGAAGAAACCCTAAAATAATGTGTGATAGTTAAGATCCAAAAATCACACATCGATTAAGAATTTTAGAATGACAAAAGTCCCACACCGGTTAGAAAAATCATAACAACAAAAGTCCCACATCGATTAGGAAGTTAAAGTTACAAATATCCCACATTTGTTAGGAAGTAAAGTGCAAACCAAAATGTCCCACATTGGATAGGCAATCAACACCTTGGCTTTCCTCTCCTATTGATCGGGGGTGATGGAAAGCATATCTCTCTCATTTTAATTCGGTTTTTCTTTAAATTTTGAGAGTAGTTTTATATTAATGTGAGAGATATTTTTGAGGTTAGATATTTCTCAAAAATATCCTGAAACTCTGTCGAATTTCTAGGTGAAAAAAGTTAAAAACTGAGTTGGGACTTTGCCAAAATTAAGGTTGCGGGTGATATAAGGTAAGATCATTTAAACCCTTTTTTAGATATGTGATTTCTATATCAAGAAGGAATTTTTGAGTTAAACATTATTAATATTTTTAAGGGGAGACTCTATTGCAATTTGGGTAGAAAATTGAGAAAAACTAAGGGGAGACTTCGTCAAAATTCTAGTAAAAAATTGAAATAAACTAAAGGGAGACACTGCCCATTTGAAAATAGGAAATTGAAGTATTCTTAGGGGGAGACTTTGCTAAAGTAAATAAACAGATTCAAGGATTGTGTAAGTAGAGACTCTCTTTGAGTCTAACTTTGCATAGGACTTAAGGTAAGTAGATATTGTGATTGCATTAGTATAGGTAGCTTTGAAGTAATTTTATATATATTTACATGGATTTGTGATTTACATGTATATTGATGATGATAAAATTTAATCATGTGATGCTTTTATTGAGACTGGGATATTGTGACTTTTATGATGAATTTAGTTTTGAGGGTGCATCACCTACTGGGGAGAGTGCTCGGCTCCCACCTATAGCATGCCAGGTGGGTGTAGTGAACCTAGACAATATGTTAGGGGATTTGCACGGGCTACACATTGAACCTAAGCAATGAGATGAGGAATTTGTGTTAGTTGGAGCTATACAGCAAACCTAGTCGATGAGGCAGGGGATTTGTAGGAGCTGGGTACCTGACCGACAATGAGTCAGGGGTATCAATGGATTATGTGACATCCCATTACCTGATGGGTAAAAGAGTCTGATACATTAATAGATATGAGTATAAATTAAATTTATACAGCGGAAGAAAAAAATCATCTCTTACAAAATATTTGATGTTCAAATACACTAGAGACCAAGAAGATAGCTGACCAAAATATATACAACATGTGTCTAGCCACTTCTAACACTACAAAAAGAATAGTTCATCAGAGTACAGTCATCAATTGCATTCAAATGTCCACTACAGATCTGTAAATGGATCCAAGCAAGCTTCAAGGGGTAGCTCAAGAAGTGATTCCTCACTATCATTATCATCTGTGGGGAAATGGATTGGGGTGAGTTCTATAAAATTTAGTAAGGGAAGTAGTATTTAAACTACACTACTAAAGTTTTAAAAGTTATTAATTTTGAAACCATGTCATTACCTTCGAAATCCGTGACTTACCTCTAGGCTTGTCGCAAAACATATTCATTAGAAAATATTGAGAAAATATTTACTTTCTAAATTAAATAAAAAATATCCGATTTCTATTCTCAATTATCAGAAGTAAAGCCAGAGTAGTGCAACATCAAAGAACCAATGACACAATAGAACAACGAGTAATATAACAGAAACTAGTTAAACTAACTAAACATGAGATGATATGACAGAATTGTGAGTAACATAACAAAACTAGTTGAACCAACGAAGGCATGGCATGACACGAAAGAATAGTAAGAAACATATTCGATTGAAGGAAACTGATGCATTCTAGACAATACTAGCAAGTGCACTAGTCATATAAGTAATACACATATGTGAATTCGAGTATCGTCTTACGAAGATCAAATTTTATAAATTAATTATTATACCGAAAATTATTTTTTGAGAAATAATAATCGAATGAAAGTAAATTAAAATAAATTATAAAACAAAATAATATTGCATAAAAATAAATAACCACAGTAAATCAAAGATACATCAATCAATAAAACAATGTTAGAGTTCACAATCTTCCTAAACTTGCCTAGATATAAATATTTATAATGAAATATAAGTTAAGATTGACGGGTTAATTCTAAAGTTTGGTTAACCTTATTTAGGGTAATAACTATTCAGATTTAAATTGAACATCTTATTCAAACACTTTAATAAAAACTTGCATGTAATCAATCTAATTATTCGACCTTATTCAGGAACAAGAATATATGCCATAAGTCAATTTCAGATTATCTATTCGAACAAATTTGTTATTAAACCTATTATACAAAACACTAATAATCATGCATTGAAATTCCATTGATTAAAAATTTTAACTTCTCTATTCGATACATCATTAAGGAATTTAATCAACAAAATATCAATACAAGCATTAAATTCAATAAATTTGCATAAAGCTAACTCAAATATCATTAAGCAAAATTAATATCCATTATAGTTTAGGGTTTATGTTTTTCTTAACAAAAACAAATTTACTCCATAATTAAATACAAAAAGCAAAAACAGAAACTAAAAGAAAATATGATAAAATAAAAATAAAACTTTTCATTGTTTCTTTGTCTTGAGCTTGATCTCCTCTTCAATGGAGTTTTGGGTCTTCAAGGAAGAAGAAAAAGAAATTATCTAATTTAGAACAATCTCTCCAATAATAAAGAGTAGCTGAATAAGTGTCCTATATATATTAGGATAAATAACAAAATACACTAAATATAAATTTTAAGTAAAATAAGAAAGAAAACAAGGCATCCTAAGTAATTTAGAAAAAATAAAATTTCTACTTTTTCCATGCATGACCATCTGCATGACCGTGCACCTACTCGTGGATTACTGCCTTCAAAGTTCTGTGTGGAGAGACTCCAAGATGTATGTGCATCACTACCTGCATGAGCATGCATCTACTAGTGCAGGTTGCTTCCCTTTTTTGTCTTCATCCAAAACTTTTTAAATTCTCCCAAAATTACTTAAAATTCATAAAATAAATTAAAATGACTAAATAAATTAAAATAAAATGAAAAAATAATTAAAATTAGTCAAAACTAATAAAAAATAAAGCAAAAACAATCCTGATTGTGTATAAAATGCACAATTACCAAATCACCTCACACCTAGCTCTTTGCTCGTTCTTAAGTAAAGTTAGAATTAGACCAACATGAAGAATCATCTCAACACAACAATTGAACTCTTAAAATTAATAACATAGGTCTCATACTCAACTTCGGTCATTTAAATTCCATCGAAACTCAATTAAATGAAAGTTAGAGGATGAAAAGATTATATTAACATAGAAGAAAAGCTTCATTCATCCATAAGACTATAAGAATTGCAAATCATTAACAATCATGGCCTCTAACCTCCAAAATTGACAATTTTCTTTATTTTGATGTCATTTTATTTATTTATTTATATTTTTAGCACCTTATTGGTTTGCCTAGAGTGTCATCTGACCTTTTGACGCGAGCGTAAATATTGGTGATTTCGGCACCCAGTTACTCAGTTAGTCACAATTCTAGATGGCTACTAGCTTTATTCATAACCACCATTTTATTTTTTGAGCCAAATCAATCTATTAAGGTGCACTAAGATGTAAGCCCTCCCTACCAAAGGTAGCTGTGTTCCTAGGGCTCAAACTTGAGACCTCTGGTTAAGCTAGCATGGCGCCGAACCACTAAGCAACGCCACTTGGTAGTGTAAAATTGAGTGATCAGTGAATAGGTTTTTATGGTGCTTTTTTTATTTCATTTTTCTCTTTCTGAGAAAATTGGGACAACTAAGAAAGTATAAAGAACACAAAAGTTAGTAAAAAACATAACTAATACTACTTATAGTGTTCACAAGATTAATCTCCATATCAATATAATACAAGAAATTCTAAAACTTTCAAAAAATTTAAGTAGTATAAATAAAGATCATCCCAGATAAAGTAATAAACTTTTCCTTTGTTGAAAACTAAAATCCTTTGGTATCCACTAGAAAATTAGCTATATCAGCATGCCATGGCAATTTAGAAGAGCTGGAGAACACAACATATAACTTTTTATCAAGAAAAACTTTAGAAATCTCATCTTTTGTAGGTAACAAATTCTCTAGGCTTGATAAATGGTCAGTTATTAGATTCTCCACTCCTCTCTTATCCGTAATCTCTGCATCAAACTCTTGTAGTAGCAACACCCAATGGATCAATATTGGTTTAAAGTCTTTTTTTAGCAAAAAGATCCCTCAAAGCTGCATGGTCAGTGAAATCAATTATTTTTGAACCTATTAAATATGATCTAAATTTCTCAAATATAAAAACAATTGCTAGGAACTCCTTTTCAGTTGTAATATAATTGAGTTATGGGCCTGTGAGAGCATGACTATCATAATAAATGGTTCTAAAAACTCTCTCTCTTTTGCCCCATGATAACTCCTACTACATAGTCACTAGTATCGTACATAACCTTGAAAGACTCACTCTAATCCAGTGCTACAGTCACAAGGGTTGTAACTAGCTTCGCCTTTAATATGTTAAAGGCCTGCAAATGATCATTTTCAATGTTACATTTAGCATCCTTCATAAGCAAACTTACTTTTAAAGGTTTGGCCATTTTAGAAAAATCCTTGATAAATCTTCCATAAAAACCCACATGGTTTAAGAAACTCCCAATAATTCGGACATCTGTTAGTGGTGGCAATTTTGCTATCACCTCCACTTTTGCTTTGTCTACCTCAATTTCTCTTTTAGAAATTTTATGTCCAAGAACTATTCCTTCTGTCACCATGAAGTGGCATTTCTCCCAATTCTGCACCAAGTTTGTCTCATCACATCTCTGCAAAACTAACTCTAAATTATATAAACAAGAATCAAATGTTAGTCCATAGAGAGTGAAATCATTCATAAAAATCTCCATAAATTTTTCAATCATGTCATGAAAAATAGACATCATACACTGCTGAAACGTAGCTGATGCATTACATAACCCAAAAAGGCATATGCCTATAAGCAAAAGTACCATAAGGACAAGTAAAGGTTATTTTTTCTTGATTTTTCAGGGCGATAGGAATATGAAAATACTTGGAATAACCATCTAAAAAGCAATAAAACTTATTACCTACTTGCCTTTCCAACATTTGATCTAAAAATGGTTAAGGAAAGTAGTTTTTTCTAGTGGGGCCCACTTGGCATGGCCAAACATGGTCGGCGGGACAAGGCAGCAGTCGTCCCGTTAATGGTCGGCCGACAGTGGCCAGCTATGCGCTGTGAGCGGCCATGTTATGCATTGTGCACACACAGGTGGCCCTACTGCTCACAATCGCACCCAGTGCGCGCTCGCGGGCTTGCCCGAGCATGCTGACCTCGCGCCAGGCCGCAATCACGTGCGTCTGCGGACTACAGGCTATGGGCATTTCTCTGCTTTTTTGCTTTGCTAGTTTCACCAATTCCTATCATTTTTCCTAAAAATATTATTAATTTGGAAATAATTTTGGAAAACATTAAAAATGAATGAAATTTATATAAATTAACATAAAGCAAAAATATCAGTAATTTTAAATACTAACAGAATTTAAATGGCCATGAGACCTAATTAATGGAGATCGACACATGTTAAATGCAAAGGATTTCCAAGTGTTACAGCAGGTCTTCAAAATGTTTGGACTTGCACCTTCCAATGATGGCATGGCATAGTCTCTTATGGTGCGAATAGTTTGAGCATCTCTAGCACCATTATTGTTCCCGTCTCCTTCAAGAAGATTGTTTTGATTTTCCACCATGTTGAGTTGACGGTTTACTCTTCTTCTTAAATGAAGAGTTCGTTCAAGTTCCAGATCAAATTCTGTTAATGGCTCCTCAGAATTCCTGGTCATAGACTAGCACAACCTGAAACAGAAGAGAAACAAATTAAAAATTAAAAATCTTAAATTAATAGCTAATAACAATATAATATTTCTAAATAAATCTTTGGTCCCCGATAATAGCGCCAAAAACTTGATGCATCCTAAACAATACTAGCAAGTACACTAGTTGTATATGTAATACAGATATTGGAATTCGAGTATCGTGCCACGAAGACCAAATTTTATAAACTAATTATTATATTAAGACTGTTATTTGAGAAATAATAATCAAATAAAAGTAAATTAAAATAAATTATAAAACTAAATAAAATTGCAGAAAATTAAATAACCACAATAAATTAAAAATAAATAAATTAATAAAATAACGTTAGAGTCCACAATCTCCCTAAACTTGCCTAAATATCAATATTGATAATGAAATCTGAGTTAACATTGGTGGGTTAATTCTAAATCCTGATTAACATTATTCAGGGACATAATCTTTCAATTTAAATGAAACTTTTATTCAGATACTTCAATAAAAATCTGCATATAATCAACTAAATTATCCAGCCTTATTTAGGAATATTAATACATGTCACAAGTCAATTTCATATTATCTTTCGATTAAAATTTGTTATTAAACTTGTTATACAAAATACTAATAATCATGCATTGAAATCCCATTGATTAAAATCCCTAACATCTCTACTCGATACATCATTAAGGAATTCAATCAACAAAATATGAATTCTTATGTTTCGTTATTCTTAAATGTTCTCACTATCTAGCAAACACATTTAAAAGAGTACATAAAAATATCAAGATCCCTTACCTAATTTCAAAGCTTTAGGTTTTTCCACAACGATATTGTTTATTTATTTTGAAGGAGACGAAAAGGTCATTCGACAACTGTAGGTTTTAGAAGAGATTTCTAAAAATTTAAGGAAACGAGATTCTAAGAAAAGGTCTTTAAAAGAAATGAAATCGAGAAAAGGAGGCTTATTGTGTGGATGGAAAAGTTTAAGGAGGCTTATTGTGTGGATGGAAAAGTTTTCTCAGTTTCTTTTTGGTTTTGTCCCTTTCTCTCTAGTCTTCTCTCTTTACTCTCTCTCTCCTCTCACTTGGTCAAATGGAGAAGATGAAAAATAAGGAAAAATTGGTGGGAGAAGTGGAGAGGAAAGGCTTTAAATAGCCAAAGGGGAAAATTTGTATACGCGCCATATGGCAGCAGGCATGCGTGCCATATGGCAACTGGCGGTGTAGTACAGGTGATTGTTGATGACTGCAGCATGAGGGGATGACAGCTAGGGATGCAACGTGCGGCAAGCGGTGTGCAAGTGGCTATGGCCGGTGAGGTAGATGCGCATCATGCATACAACAGGCATGCACGAGCGACATGACAACGTGCGCATCATACAGGACGTGCTGGTGTGTGGGCAACATGCGTGTGGGCGATGGGACGGGCTGCAGCGTGCTAGTGGCGAGCTCAGGTGTGACGTGACGTACGCATAGGGCGCATGTGTGATGCGACGAGTGCTATATGCGCATCCCACAGCCGTGCGGGCAGCGTGCCATTATGAAGTGCGAGCGTGCGTATAACACGTGGACCCGCACTTCACAATGGCACGCTGCCCGCACGGCTGTGGGATGCGCATATAGCACTCGTTGCATCACACATTGTGAAGTGCGGGCGTGCGTGGGAACTCCCCCACTGGCTTGTCCACGGGTTTTCTCCCATTTTTGTCATTTTAAATAAATTTATTTCTATTTTTAATTATTTTATATATCCCTTTGCTAAAAGCACACATTAATTCACACAAAATATTTTGAATATTGAAACTCAACAATAAAAAAATATGATAAAATATTTGCAATACCAAATTTAAGAAAATTTTGTAAAATAAAACCAATTAACATTACAACATTAATATTTAAAGGTTCAAGGGTATCAAATCTTCCCCTTATAAAAAATTTGGTCTTCGAAATTTATAGTTAAATTTTCAAAACAATTCGGGATGCTTATCTTGCATTTCATCTTCGAGTTTCCACATGGCCTCATCAAGGGGTGTGGTATTGCCATAACACCTTGACCATCAGAATCCTTCTGTTCTTTAAAACTTTATCCTTTCAATCAACGATCTCGATAGGATACTCTGCGTAGGTCATTCCCAAATTGACTCGGAGTCGCTGGTGCAGAATGATGTGAGAAGGATCATGGTGCTACATCCTGAGCTTGAGACATGGAAGGCATCGTGTAGACCCCTAAATTCATGTGGCAAAGCGACATGGCAAGCCACGGGGCCAACACGTTCTAATATCTCAAAAGGTCCCACAAAATGTGGACTTAGTTTCCCTCTCTTTCCAAATTGCATTTTTTTCTTGTATGGAAAGATCTTGAGGAAAACATGATCATCTACAGCAAATTCCAAGTCCTTCCTCTAATTGCTTACGTAACTCTTCTGTCGAATTTGGGTGGTGATGAGATTCTTGCAGATGGTGGTAACCTTGTCTATGATTTCTTGAATGAGATATGTTTCCTGAAGACATATGTTCCCAACTTTGTTCTAACAAAGGTGATCAACATGGCTCGTCATAGAGGGCTTCATATGGAGTCATACCAATACTAGAATGATAACTATTGTTGTAAGTAAATTTTGTTAAGAGTAGATGCTAGTCCCAACTATTGTCAAAATCTAGTACACAGTCTCGTAACATATCCTCCAACATCTGAATAGTTTGTTCAGATTGGCTATTAGTTTATTGATGGTAAGTAGTGTTGAAGTAAAAGTTAGAGTCAAGAGCTTATTGGAAGTTATCCCAAGAACGAGAAGTAAAACAAGGATCCCTGTCGAACACTATAAAAGTGGGCTAGATATGAATTTGGGCAAGGTACGCACCCTTGCCATAATGATTCAACTAGAGGTCCTGAACTATCTCAAGCATCCTCCAACCAGAAACCATCATCTGTGCTAATAAGGTTGAGTTCATCTTGCTAAGTGCATCCATGACTACATTATTCCTACCTAGGTGGTATAGAATCTTGCAATCATAGTTTTTCAAGAGGTCCATCCAATGTCTTTGTCTGATATTCAATTTCCTTTTAAACAATAAGTAATTTAAACTTTTATGATTTGTATAAATCTCAAAAGTCTGACCATATAAGTAGTGACACCATATAAAGATTATGACGGCAAGCTTAAGGTCGGGAGTGGGGTAGTTCCACTCACACGGCTTCAACTGCTTGGAAGTATAAGTGAGTACTCGACTATGTTGCATGAGCACACATCCTATACCAACATGAGATGCATCACAATGCACATGAAATCGATCAGTATTGTCAAAAACAATCAACACCGGAGCAATGGTAAGTCGACGCTTGAGTCTGACAAAATTTTCTTCATAGCTAAGGTCCCAATAGAAGACAACATTCTTCATAGGATTGGTGTATGACTTGGTCTGATAGAGCTTTTTTTTCTCAGTTCTGCAATCTGATGACCCAACTCTCAAACTTCTGCTCGACCCATCCAGTAAATGGTCTTGAAAATGGGGTGTGTCCCAGGGACTAGGTCAATGAAGAACTTGATCTCTTGCTTAGGTGGTAGACCTGAAAACTCCTCAGAAAAAATATCTGGGAAGTCACAAACAATAGAGATTGTCTACATTGAATTTTCAGGGTCCACATGCCTATGCATCAAAGATGTTAATGTACCTTTTTAAAAACTTTGTCATGCATTTCATATAAAATGTTAAACATGCTTAATTTAAAATTTTCAATTTTATTTACAAAAATATAGCTTCAAACAAAACAGAATTTCCTATTTGCCTTGGCTTTACGATTGTTTCTTTTTAGGGGAACAGAGGGTTACAGTTTTATCACAATAGTCGATTATGGCATGATAGACCTCTAACCAATCCATGCTCAAAATAATGTTAAAACTAGAAAAATCTAGGAGTATAAGATTTACGGTGAATTGTCTCACTAAAATCTTCACCCTACAAGATGTATATACTACATGGGTTTTTAAAAGTTCTCTAGATGGTATTTCCACAATCAATGTTTGTACTAAAGGTGCAGGCTCAATTATCAAATTGTTATCAAATTTACAAGATACAAAAGAGTGGATGACACTAGTATCAAAGTACGAGAAATAGAATTATGAATTTAAAGTGTACCCTGAATGATAGTCGATGTTACCATGGCATCAGACTCGTTGAGGTGGAAGACTCTTCCTCTAATAACGGGTCTAGAAGCATCCTTAGACTTCTGGGGATAATCCTTAATGTGATGCTAGACATTCCAAAATTAGTTCTAAAGATGCAATCTTCCCACAATGAAGAACGTCCAAAATAGGAAAATAATTTCATCCCTAAACACTTTCCTAAATGGTATTATTCCCAGGAATGGGCCAAGTTTGTCCAAGGTAGAAGGTTTAAGGCCCATGTAAGATTAATAAGCTTGAAGAATTGAAAGAAAAAGCCCACTTTTGGCCCAACCCAAGATGACTTCAAGATCCTATGACAAAAGTGGGCCACGGGCCAAGAAGATCAAAACAAAAGGCAAAAGGCAAAAGGCCAGCCCATGCCGCGCCTTAGGAAGAACTGTTCAAATATGAGGACAAGGCTCCCAACAAGCATGGTGCACGCACAAGGGGAAGCCTACATGCGCGCACTAGCTCGCATGTGTGCTGACAATCTGGCCCACACCCAGCAAGGGCACTCACGTGTGGCCCAAGCCCACATCCCGCACGACCAACAAGCCCACCTCGCATGCAAGCCCAACCTGCAGGCTCGCTTTGTGTGGCCTGTGTAGACTAGCCGGTTCAACTCGCACGAGTTGCTCAAATCTGCCCTCACCCACCTTTTTAATTAATTAATATTTTATTTTTAATTTTTAAGGCTTTTGGACACCACCTTTTAATTCTCACATGCTCCTATGTGTTTTACATGGAAACCACATGGATAAAGCCTATCATATTTTTCATTATTATTTTAATATAAATTCTGTTAATAAGATTAGTTAATTAATTATATTGTATTAGATGGATAGAATAAATATTTTATTATGTAATTATTATAAAATTGATAGAATTTTATTTAGCATATTATTTTATATTCTTCAAGAGATTGTAATAATCTAGAATTATGTCGGAAAAGGCTATAAATAAGCATTTGCCCATAGGTTATAGGCACACACCAATTACAATCAATTTGAGAAAAATTCTTGAAAACTTAAGATTTTCTTCTATTAACATTTTTGCTAATTTAGTTTCTTCAAGTTCTTTAAGGAGCAAGAGTCTTTAGAAGTCTTGTTGAGTCAAGGAGCGGGGATCAACTTATCGGTAAGTTCGAGACGTCTTTCCTTTCTTTGTTTTATTTTTCTTATTCTTTATTTTTTCATTCATTTTAGAATTGTAGATTCAATTAAAGGGAGAGGTTTTCTACGTGGTTAAATTTCGGTATTGCATAAGGTTAAGTGGGTTATAAAAATTGATTCGATCATCCTCATACCCTCCCACGTCATCTGGTATTAGAGCTTAGGCTCCTAAAACCCAAATCTATCTATATTGCTTTTAGCAATTTTTTTTGTTCTTCCATTAACAATTCAAATTAATTTTTAATTTGTTAATTCCTATTGCATCCCGTTTGAATTTATATCTATCCGTTGAATTCAAGTGGTTCGTATTTATTATTGAAAAAAAATTATATATATCAAAAATACCAAAAATATCCCAATTACATCCAATAAGGTAATTGACATGTTGTCTGCATTTTTGCGTGACAAAAGTAGAGTAACTGCCTATCAGATTATCAAAAAACTATTGAGAGGCAAAAGAAGAGTAATTGCCTATTAGATTGTCAAAAAATTATTAAGAGGAAGAGTAAGTCATCCATTAGGTGAGAGTGAAAACTTTTATTTTTTCATTATGCTTGTATAATTCATATTGCATTTGCATTGTTTCAACATTACAATTCTTTATTCGTGAGCTTAAATTTTGAGCTTTAGAGTCAGCATTCCTTTAGGATTCCTTGCTAGTGTCTTTGAGACTAACGTACAGGTCCTGATTAAGGAGATCCAATTCCAAAAGCTCAACTTAAAACATGAGTGTTGAGGTAATATGTGCTTAAACACGAGTGAAGGTGAGGGAGAGATTTCTTTCATTAACCATTACCTTGCAAGAAAATTCACTATGTTTCAATAAAGTGGCATACTTTTCTTATGAGAAAGCAACCTTGTTGTTTGAAGTGTCGCGAACCTGCAAACCTAGGGATAAGACAATGAGCAGAGGGAGAACATATTCTACACCCAATGCCTTTATGATAGTAAGGTATGTAGAATAGTCATTGACTGTGGTAACTGTGCTAATTTGGCAATCACTCTATTTATGGAAAGAGTAGGGTTGACATGCATTAAACATCCAAATCTTTACCCATTCCAACCAAGTCATAGTGTCATTTTTCATTGGAGAATATCATGACTACTATGTTGTGACATTGTACCTATGCATACCAGTCACTTGATACTTGGGAGACCTTGGCAGTTTGATAGATATGTACAATATAACAACAGTACCAATCGATTTTCATTACGAAAGGATGATCTAAATAATATCCTTGCGCTTCTATCACCAAAAGAGGCACATGGAGATCAGGTCAAAATTAAGCAGTCTTTTGATGAATACTCAAGAAGGGCAAAAAAGAGAAAAGAGGTCGAAGAGAAAGTTAATGGTCCATTGAGCATAAAAGCTGCCCAGCAGACATCTAAAGATGGTCCACTAAGGGAAAAATAGAGAAAGAAAACAAAAGAGTGTTTTGGTGACAGGGACAAAATATTAATGATTCTCTCTTGTGAAAAGGGAAGTTTCATTGTACTTACCTATGGAGAGATTCATTTTGATCTTAAACACTATATGCATAGTTGTATTGTTTTCCTAATGTAGATAATTACCATGAAAAGTGGACTACGAAGATTTAATCCAGATCTTGGAGGAATTGTGAATCAAGTCATGACATTCATCAATAACGGAGTAAACATGTCGAGAAAGTATGGTGTGTTTTCAATTGACTAATCTTTTCCCCTATGATGAAGGCCTAGATTCGAGGATGAATCTTTTTGAAGAAGAGGGGGATGATGTGATCCTAGACAGTCCAAAAATAATTTTAAAACTGCAATCTTGCCTCAATGAGGAACGTCCAGAACAAGAAAGTAAATTTATCCCTAAATGCTTTCCTAATTGAGATTATTCTCGGAAATGGGTGAAGTTTGTCTAAACTAGTAGGCTTAAGGCCCAAGTAAGATTAATGGGCTCGAAGAATCGAACGGAAAAACTCACTTCTGGCCCAACCTAAGATGACTTCAAAGCCATACGACCAAAGTGGGCCACGACATAAGAAGATTAAAGCCAAAGGCATAAGGCCAGCCCATGTAGCCTTAGGAAGAACCGTATGCACATGCGGAAAGGCTCCCCGCACGCTCGGTGTGTGTACAGATGCGTGCAAGGGGAAACCCATATGCGCGCACCAGCCCGCATGTGTGTTGGCCATCTGGCCCACGCCCGACAAGGGTGCATGCATGTGGCCCAAGCCCGCACCCTGCAACAACCCTACGCGGCCCACAAGCCCACCCCACACGTAGGTCCAACCTGCAGGGCTGCTTTGTGTAGCCAGTGTGGACCAGCTGGCCCAATCCGCATGGGTTGCCAAACAGGCCCTCACCCACCTTTTTAATTAATTAATATTTATATTTTTAATTTTTAAGGTTTTTGGACCCCATCTTTTAATTCCCTATGTTTTTAATTTAATTCCCATATATCTAAATTAATTTTCTCATGTGTTTTATATGAAAACCACATAGGAAAGCCTATCCTATTTTTAATTATGATTTTAATATAAATTATATTCCTAAGATTATTTAATTAATTATCTTGTATTTAAATGGAAGCGAATAAATATTTTATTCTGTAATTATCCTATAATTAAATAGAATTTTATTTAGGATATTATTTTATTAATTTCTTTAAAAGATTATAATCAACTAGAATTATTCTAAAAAAGACTATAAATAGGACTTTGCCCAAAGGTTATAGGTACACACCAATTAAAATTAATTTGAGAGAAATTTTTGAAAGCTTAGGTTTTTTTCTACTAGAAGTTTTACTAATTTAGCTTCTTTAAGTTCTTCGATTAGTAAGAGTTTTCAGAAGTCTTGTTGAGCCAAAGAGTTAGGATCAACTTATCGGTAAATCCGTGATATTTTTTATTTTATTTTTTTATTTTTTCTAATCTTTATTTTTGCATTCCTTTTCGGATTGTAAATTTAATTAGAGGGAGGAGTTTTCTAAGCGGTTAAGTTTCGGTATTGGATAATGTTGAGTAGGTTATAGGAGTTGATTCGATCCTTCCCATACCCTTCCATGTCATTTGTTATCATAGTTTAGTCTCTTGAAACCAAAATAATCTTTATTTGTTTCATCATTTTTTTTTGTTCTTCAATTGACAATTTAAATTAATTTTTAGTTTGTTGATTCGTATTGCATCCCCCTTGAATTCATATCTATCCGTTCCATTCAAATGGTTTGTATTTATTATTAAAAAAATTATATTTATAAAATATCTCAAAAATATCTCAATTGCATCCTATAAGGCAATTGACACGTTTGTATTTTTGCATGACAAAAGTAGAGTAACTGCCTATTAGATTGTTGGAAAGCCATCAAGAGGAATAGTAAGTCATCTACTAGGTGAGACTGAAAACTTTTGTTTTTTCATTCTGTTTGCATAATTCATATTGCATTTGTATTGTTTAAGCATAACGATTCTTTATTCGTGAGCTTAAAGTTTGAGCTTTAGAGTTAGCATTCCTTTAGGATTCCTTGCTAGTGTCTTTGAGACTAATGTATAGGTCCAGATTAAGGAGATCTAATTCCAAAGGCTCAACTTGAAACATGAGTGTTGAGGGATTGTGAGGTTAAGCACGAGTGAAGGTGAGGGAGAGATTTTCATCATTAACTTTTACATTGCAGGAAAATTCACTATGTTTCAACAAAGTGCCATACTTCCTTTCGACGAAAGTATCCTTGTTGTCTAAACGATAGCAAACCTGCAAGCTCAGGGAAAGGACAACGAGCAAATGGAGAACATATTCCACAAGACGATGCCTTGTCAATGGTAAGGTTTAAGGAATGGTTATTGACGGTGGTAGTTGTGCTAATGTAGCAAGCACTCTCTTCGTGGGATTAGCAGGGTCGACATGTAAGTCATAGTGTTGTTCTCCATCAGAGAATATCACAACGATGTATGTTGTGACATTGTACCTATACATGCCAATCACCTACTACTCGGGAGACCTTGGCAATTTGATAGAGTGGTATAACATAATGACCATACCAATTGATATTCATTGCGAAAGGACGGTATGAATCATGTTCTTATGCCTTTATCACCAAAAGACGCAAATGAAGATCAAGTCAAAATTAAATGATCCTTTGATGAATACTCAAGAAGGACAAAAGAGAGAAAAAAGCCTGAAGAGAAAGTTAATGGTCCAATGAGCATAAAAGCTGCCCACCAGACATCTAAAGATGGTCCACTAAGAGAAAAATGGAGAAAGAAAACAGTGGAGTGTTCTGGTGGCAGGGATAGAATGTTTAGGATTATCTCATGTGAAAAGGAAAGTTTGATTGTACTTACCTACACGGAGATTCATTTTGATCATAATCACTATTTACATAGTCGTACTATTTTCCTCGTACAGATAATTACCATGAAAAGTGGGCTACGAAGATTTGATCCAGATCCCGAAGGAATTGTGAATCAAGTCATGACATGCATCAACAACAAAATGAACATGTCGGGGAAGTATGGTGTGTTTTCCATAATAATCACTAATTTTCTTCCTTGTGCTGAAGGCCCAGATTCGAGGATGAATTTTTTTGAAGAAGAGGGGATGATGTGATTCTAGATAGTCCAAAATTACTTCTAAAGATGCAATCTTGCTTCAATGAGGAATCCTCAGAAGGCTTAAAACCCAAGTAAGATTAATGGGTTTGAAGAATTGAAAGGAAAATCCAGTTTTTGGCCCAACCTAAGATGACTTCAAGGTTATACGACTAAGGTGGGCCATGGCCCAAGAAGATCAAAGTTAAAGGCAAAAGGCAAGCCCATGTCGCACCTTAGGAAGATCCGTACACATATGTGAACAGGGCTCACGCATGGTGCACGCGCACATGCACATAAAGGGAAGCCCACATACGTGCACTAGCCCACATGTGTGCTGGCCATCCGGCACACTCTCGGCAAGGAATCATGTGTGTGGCCTAAGCCCATGCCCTGCAGCAACCCCTCGCGACTCACAAGCCTGCCCGACGCAGAAGCCCAACCTGTGGGCTTCCTTTGCGAGGCCCGCGTGGACTATCCAGCCCAACATGCACGAGTTGCCCAAACAAGCCCTCACCCCTCTTTTTACTTAATTAATATTTTATTTTTAATTTAAGGCTTTTGGACCCTACTTTTTAATTTTTATGTTTTAATTTAATTCCTATATGTCTAAATTAATTTTTCCATGTGTTTTACATGAAAAGCACATAGGATAAAACCTATCCGATTTTTAATTATTATTTTAATGTAAATTATATCCTTATAATTATTTAATTAATTATCTTGTATTTAGACACGATAAAATAAATATTTTATTATGTAATTATCCTATAATTAGATAAAATTTTATTTAGGATATTATTTTATTAATTTCTTCAAGATATTATAATCATCTAGACTTATCTCGAGAAAGGCTATAAATAGGCCTTTGCTCGTAAGTTATAGACATACACGAATTACAATCAATTTGAGAGAAATTCTTGGAAGTTTAAACTTTTCTTTCATTAGCATTCTTGCTATTTTAGCTTTTTGAATTTCTTCGAGGAGCAGGAGCCTTTAGAAGTCTTGTCGAACTAATGAGCGAAAATCAACTTATTAATAAGTCCATGGCATTTTTCCTTTCCTTGTTTTATTTTTTTTTAATCTTTGTTTTTGCATTCATTTTAGAATTGTAAATTCAATAAGAGGCAGGAGTTTTACTATGCGGTTAAGTTTGTATTACATAACATTAAGTGAGTTATAGGAGTTGGTTCGATCCTCCCTATACCCTCCCGCGTCAGTCTTTCACGAAATGTTGGGTACTCTTGCACTTATAGCAAGCATTGTTTAGTTTAAAATGTGGCTGGTTACCATGGTTTCTACCACAATGTTAGCATGCTTGAGCAGATTGAAAGGGTTATCAAGAGGTGGAGGTGGGGCAACAACTGCTGTAGGGGCTGTTCTAGATCACTTGTCAATTTGACCCTGGTTGTTATGCTTCCTCTTTTGTTGGTGTTGGATTTAGACATTGTTGATGCGTCGGTGCCAGACAACAAGAAGTTCTTTAGCTAATTAGGAATGCTCAAGGGCTTCAGCATAGGTTTTTGACCTCATCATGGCCACTCGATTGAAGATGTCAGCTCTCAGACCCTTGAGAAACTTTCAGGATTTTTTTCTTTGTGGCAATGATATCCGAGGTAAATCTAGATAGTTGAATGAATCTGAAAGCATATTAGCTCACTGTCATACTTTTCTAGCGCAAATTTTAAAATTCTTCTTCCGAAAGTAAATTGGCAAGGAGCTCTTGAGAAAAGCATGATAAACTGGTCCCAAGTAGTCGGTGTAGGCAGGGTGTCTTTTTTGAGACACCACCAGTGCTCGGCTTCTCCTATGAACATAAAATAGCAAGGTAAACCTTCTGCTCTTTTGTGAGCTTGAGAACAGAGAAAATATATTCCATCTGCATGATCCATGCTTCGACAACCATGGGGTCTGGTCCACCATCAAAATGAGGAGGGTCCAGTCTTCTAAACTCTGAGATATTGTGGGAGATAGTATGATCATTAAGATGATGATGCCATTCACAAGAGGCAGCTGGTCGGTGTTATGGGCAAAGTTATGGCCTACAGCGGCTATAGAACCTTGAATTGCCCAAAACAATTCAGTAAACTCTTCCTGGGTTAGAACATCCTGGGCATCGGGATTTTTTACGAAAGATCTCCCCTGAGTCATAATTACCTACAAAAGGGAGACAAAAATTTAGAAAAAAAGTTGTTTGCTAAGGGGGGGGGGGAGGTTATTTCTAATTTCAAGAAATTTCTAGTTTTCTAAACCTAAACCCTAGATCTTAGTGTAAGAGATGTCCGAGAATCTTGCTCAGATACCAAATTGTGACATCCAATTACTCGATGGGTAAAAGAGTCCGATAATCGAACAGATATGAGTACAAATAAAATTTATACAATGGAAGAAAAATCATCCCTTACAAAATATTTGATGTTTAGATACACTTGAGGCCAAGAAGATGGCTAACCAAAATATACACAACATTATTCCAGCCACTTCTAACATTACAAAAAGAATAGTTCATGTGATATCCCAAATACTTAATGGATAAAAGGGAATCAACTACTTAAGTAGTTACTAGTGCTAAAAAGAATTTTTGACATTGAAGCGGAAATTAGAAATCCCTTACAGAACAAACTAAGTTTTAAGGACTTACATCAAAGACCATAATTTGGCAGTCTTAATTAATTGAATACAAAAGTGGAGTTCTTACAGAATTTTTACATCAGAATGCAGAATAACTATTATACTCGAATTATATCGTAAAAAATTACTAAGGATCCGTGGATGGTTCTAATCAAACTTCGAGATAACTCGGAGAGTAAATCCTCAACTTACTCAGTATCTAGGGGGGCACGAATTAGGAGCGAGTTCTCTATAAACTCAGTAAGGGAAACGATATTTACATCACACGGCTAAGTTTTAAAAAGTAAACAACTTGAATAATACTTTATGTACCTCCTACTTCGGAGAACTGTTGTGGGATAAAGATATTTAATTATTCAGAAAAATCTTTTATTATTAAGGAAATCCGGTGAAACAATTACATAACTAAGCTATGAGCACCATTATTCAACATCTAGGCAGGCATGTTATAGCACATTTGGCATAGCCAAAGATATCAAATAATTCAATAAAAATCAAACAAATAACACACTTCATAAGTAGAAGAACCTTTATATAAATAATCCTGGAGATTCAACTAGTACAAGCAATAGACTCAGAAAACAGAAGAACCATCGTACAAATCATCATAGAGATTGAACTAACACGAGTAACATATTTATTAAATAGAAGAATCATCATATGAATTATGATCAACACCCTTAACTGCAACTAGGTTTTATTAAGTCATTACTAACCTTCGCGTAAAGCTGTTGCGACATATATCTACTGAGGGCAGAGAGGATTCCTGGCTACCATTGTGAATGACCCAAACATTTTATCATTATTATTCTCCATTGGGGCTTTTTTATTTCCCATTTTGGGATAGTTCCATAACTTTATGAGATATAGTTCCATAACTTTCTAAGGTATAGTTCCATAACTTTCTAAGGTATAATCTTATTACTTTCTGAGATATGGTTCTATGACCACCTCATTTCGCAGGTCCACTCTCGTTAGAGGAAAATACGAATCATTCACAGGGAGTGGTTCACCAATAACAAATTCAGAGGAGGGAGAAACAAAAATCCCTCAGAGATAACAGTTAAACGAATTTCTTCATTCTTTTCACTTGTTTAATTCATGCTCATAACAATTTCATATTCTTTCATATGCATACTACATGTTCAATGCAAACATTTCTGAATCCACAGGGATTCCATAACTTATCCAGCCCGTAGGCCCCTTTTACACATATCTCACATTCCACATATCCGGCTCGAAGGCCCATCTTACTCAGACTTGACCTTTGGGTAATCCTCTTAAACCAAGGTCCACTAGAATAACCCTCTTCACCATTACTAAGGTAAGGCGAAGGGCCAAACTTTCATGTAATTTTCAATCATCATATTTTCAAGCATCATGTTCACTATTTCAATGATTAAACTATGATCATTCATCGTAGAGATTTATACCTCAAACCAACATATTCAACAATACCAAACATCAGTCTTTGTAGGAATTCATGCATCATAGTCATACGACACGCTATCATATATTGTACCTCACATCCAAAACCTGGTGGGGGCTTCAATAACATATTTAGCCAAAGACCCATTATGCTTGGATTTGACCGTCTAGATATTATTTAAAGTTAGAGCTCCTTATAACAACCCTCTTTGCATTACCAATGGTAAGACAAATAGTCAATCTCACGTGTATCTCAACTCGTTATTATAACACATTTATCGTAAATGATTATAAAAAATAAATCACCAAACTAGCACAGAAATCCATTTCAACAATTATCCAATTTCACTAAATTAATTAACTAAAAAGAGCACTTAGTATTGTAGGTAAAAATACTAAAGAATCCCTTATTATAATCATGTCAATTTAGTCTTTTAGAGGGGGAGAAAAGAACTTCTACCACTTCTTGGTCAAGCTCTTTAAACTCCTACTTTTTTTTTCCTTCTTTCTTGCTTCTTTCTGTCTCTAAAATTCTTTCTTGAAAGTGAAAAATGGAAGAAGTGAAGTGTGGGAAATGAGGAAAAAAAGAGTCGTTAAATAGGTATGGAGAAGGCTTGGATGTGCGCCACATGACAAGCATCCAAGAAGGAAGAGTAAACGTGGGGGTGTTCGTGGGACCCATGATGTAGGGGAGGTATGGGGTTTTTCCTCTTTTTTGGTTTCCTTTCTTTTCTCTCTTTTCCATTTCCTATTTTTTAAATTCAAAAATATAATTTAAAGATAAGATCATAATTGAAAATTTTAATTAAACAAAAACTTATTTTATTTTACCCTTTAAAAATTCATAATTATAAATTAAAGATAAAATCAAATTTAATTATTTTAAATAATCAAATACCAAATTTAAACAAATACCAAATTTAATAAAATAAAACACGATAAAAATTAAAATGCAGAAATATTAATAATTTAAAATACAAAGAAATTAATTAGTGATGAAAATTTAAAATGGCTATTATGCTCAAATTAATAGAGTTTTGCACATACGTTAAAGCACAAAGATTCGGGATGTTATAGTTCATCAGAGTACAATCATCCAATTGCACTCAAATGTCTGCTACAGCTCCGTAAATGGATCCAAGCAAGCTTCAAGTGCTACCTCAAGAAGCGATTCTTCACTATCATCATGTAGGAGAAATGGATTAGGGTGAGTTCCATGAAACTCAATAAGAAAAATAGTATTTAAACTACACTACTAAAGTTTTAAAAGTTATTAATTTTCAAAACATGTCATTACCTTCGAAATCAGTGACTTATCTCTAGGTTTGTCGCATAACATATTTATTTGAAATATTGAGAAAACATTTACTTTCTAAATTAAATTAAAAACATTCAATTTGTAGTCTCAATTATAAGAAGTAAAGACAGAATAGTGCAACATCAAAGAACCAATAACACAACGGAACAACGATAAATATAACAGAAATTAGTTAAACCAACTAAACATGACATGACATGACAGAATAGTCAAAAACATATTTGATTCAAGAAAACTATCCAAGCATGGAAATCAATTGAGAATTCTAACTATACAATCAAATAGTTTGATTCGTTTACATCTTTTACACATCTTCGAGCGAAGTTGTTTTAACTTTTATCAACGTAAGACAGAAAGGATACCCAACTACTAATGTGAATGGGAAATAGTTCAATTCAATATTCAATATAACAGTTAAAAACTAATGACCATGGTCGTACTTTGCCATTGTGACCCCTATAATCAGTTAAAGACTAATGAATATGGTCGTATTTCACAAGGAGTGGTTCACCAACAGTCAGTAGCAGTCAATTTGGTAACCTCTCAATGGTAATGGTCAAAAGAATTTTCTCATCTTTCCATATTTCTTATCGGTTCTAATCCAATATCAAATTTATGATCCAAACTTGGTGGGGGTCCACAATCCAATCTTATCTTGGTAAGGGCCTATATACCCGGATTAGACTATCAGGTTACCCTCTTAGGTTAAAACCCAAATGAGTAACCATTTAAACCATCGCCCCTTAAGTGAGGTCGAGGGTATGACCCGCATACATGGCATATCATATAAAACAATCTCAATATGCAAATAATAACTTATATATGCTACGAAAATAAGCACTTAAAAATCATGCAATTTACGATCCTTAAAATACAACATCATTTTATGCTACAAAACCAATCAAGCATTCATATGTTTCATTATCCTTAAATGTTCTCACTAACTAGAAAACAAGTTTAGAAGAGTACGTAGAAATACCAAGTCCCCTTACCTAATTACAAAGCTTTTGATTTTTCCACAACGAGGTTGTTTACGTATTTTGAAGGAGATGGGAAGGTCGTTCGACAACCATAGGTTTTAAAAGAGATTTCTAAAAGTTTAAGTAAAGGAGAGTCTAAGAACGAGTCCTTAAAAGTTTTTAGTGACGAAACAAAATTGAGAAAAAAGAGGCTTCCCATGCGGATGGAAAAGCTTTCTCAATTTCCTTTTGGTTTCGTCCCTGTCTCTCTCTAACTATTATCTCATTCTCCTCTCTCTTGGTCGAATGGAGAAGAACAAAAATAAAGAAAAATGGGTGGGAGAAATGGAGAGGAAAGGCTTTAAATATCAAAAGGGGAAACTTTGGTAGCACGCATACATGCCACATGGCAATTTGCAATGCGATGCAAGCGGTTGTCGGTGGCTACAACATGACGGTACGACAACTGGCGACATGACCTGCGATGGGCGATGTGTTGGCGATTGCTGCAGGCAGAGCGGATGAACATCATGCATGTGATAGGTATGTGCGTGCGATGTGATAGCGGGCAGGCGCGCAGATGGCATGCAA
This sequence comes from Carica papaya, assembly GCF_054855325.1. Taxonomy (NCBI): domain Eukaryota; kingdom Viridiplantae; phylum Streptophyta; class Magnoliopsida; order Brassicales; family Caricaceae; genus Carica; species Carica papaya. Next base: position 17,132,268 of record NC_142314.1, read on the forward strand.
GTAACATGCGCGAGCAGGCAACATACGCGCACAGAGTAGCCTGCATCCGCGCCAGGCTTAGCTTGCCGTGCAATAGACTTGGACAGCCTACGCAGTGCCTTGAGCACTACGCGCTGCCCTCTTGGAAGTCGTGCTCCTCCATTGGCCGACTGACTTGGATGATGCAATAATGATGTCATAATTTTCTCTCTCCTCATGGATTTGTGACACTTCTTGCAAATCCAATGGTCCTCTTTTTTTATAAATAAAGACCTTCTACACCCTTCTTCCTCACCCTTTTTCACCCTCAAGAACAAAATTTTAAAGAGAGAAAGAGTTAGACTGAGAAAGAAGAAAAAAAAAGAAAAAAAGGGAGATGGCTAACTTACAAAGAGTCGTCGATAATCGGTAAGGGATTCAGTATTTTCTTGCACATTGTAAGTTGTATTTCTAGAAAAATATAACAATGAATATTAATTTTATTGCATGACTTGTGATATGATTTTGAGTGTGTAATGAGTTATTAATTATAACGATGTTTTAAATACATGCATTGTGTAAAGGCTTACATTATTATTTCGTGAACAAGAATTGAAATCAAATTGAAACAAAAAGGGATTATGTGAAATTGTTGGCATGGTAAGAAAACATGAACGGATACATGAAACATAAATTAATCTGTTAGACTATTATATGTACTTCTGTTGTCCCCATCTTGTCTGAAAAGACGTGAGATGACCACTCATTATGGATGACAACTTGAAAGCGCGTAGGAAATCTTAGGACCACTGTGGCGAAGTATAGTTGTGATCATAGTCTTTAGGACCACAATGGTTGGAACGGTCGTGGTCATAGATCGTGCTATGGTGTTGCGAGCCATAAATCTTTTATGGTATGGCAAGCCACAAATTTGTTATGGTGTAGCGAGCCGCAAATCTATTGTGGTTGAGCAAGCCATTACTTGCCGATAGTGTCACCACAGTGGTAGTTGGGGGTCTATACTAGCAAGTAGATGAAAAAGTTGTAATGGATTTCACGTAGAGTATGGTAAAAGACTTCATAGCAATCATTATATTGATTTATTTGATTTTCTCTCTTGGTGTGTTATCTGTATTACTACATTATCTTGATGATCTTGATATTTCTAAATAAATATTTTTGTTATATTAATCCTACTCCCATGGATCGCTACAAGGGTAAGTGGTATCAGAGTAGAATACACATAAAAGTCCCTTACACTGAGGCCAATCTAGAGTTAGGAAAAATCTTAGAGTATAGGAAATTTCTTCTTATAAACCTTATTTAGAAGCTTCCTTGAAATCCCTACTTATTGTCTCCCTTTCACTTTGTATGAAATGGAACAAGGAGGTCGTTAGTAGAGAGAATCGAAGCCTAGGATACACCAATTAGGGCCGAATTTACTGAGCTATTTTGAGCCATTCAAGGCTTGACAACAGTTGCCATGCACAATAAGATCAACAATGGTCAGCCTTATCCACCTTCTGAGTGTCATTCTGTGACATCTCAAATACTAATTAAGGCATAAAGGGTGCCAGATATACAAATAGATTACGAGTGTATAGTAGTTAATTGTATGCAATGAAGCAATTTATTACAAATCTCTTATAAAATATATGAGTTTCCAATTACATATATGTCTGAGGTCAGAAGTGGTAACAAAATACAAAATATCAAAACACAAAAAGGGTCACTTCTATCATTATGTAAAAAGAGTCATCAAAGTGCATGACTTGAAGGTTTATAGATACACGAGATTCAAGGGGTAGGTCAGCGATCGGTTCTTTACTATCTTCCTCATCTAGAGAGGGATATGAAAATGGGTGAGTTCCATATACTTAGTAAGGAAAACAATATTTAAATAATATCATAAGATTTTAAAAATGATTAATTATGTCAATATTACTTACCATTAAGAGTCATGTCAGGGTTCTTAAATTATAAAAATAATTTATTTATTAAAAAAAATATCAAATCCATCATGCCACAATCATATCAAATCAAATCAATCATGCTGATAATAGAAAAAATCAAACAAATCAAAATATGCACAATTTTTTGTGAAGTCATTTTGACTTTTATCTACTGAAGGCAGTACAAATTTTCAGTTACCTATGTGGAATGACCAGTTCATTTATAATAGCAATTTGCAGCTTGCTAAACCAACAGCACATTTACGGCTTTCCAAACCATGAGAGATCTAAGACCACAGTCATGCCAACCATAGTGGTCCTATAAGTTAACTATGACCACAATCGTACTTCACCAACAGTGACCCCTATAGTCATGTTGCGTCACCGCTCTTGTCAGAGGATACATCGTCATCCACAAAGAGAGATCCTCTCACATCTTTTCATACTAGATGGGGGAGAAACAGAAACTTTTCAAAAATAAAAAGCCTAATGAAATACTTTATGAATTATGCATGTCAATACCAATACATGTTTCTCATGTCTATACACTATTTCTTGCCTAATCACTTTTCCACTGTCAATTGCATCATATATCAATATCAATTTCAAGTATTAAATCTTTTAAATCACATGCAAATTGACAAGATCATATATAATTATAAAGAATTCATTATCATATAAAATTACTTCGTTTAGGCATAAAATTCAACCATGCAAAAAATAAATTTAAACATCATAAATTTTCATTATAGAAATGCTCCTTAGGATATTTAAAAGTAATTACTAAATTCTTTACTAAAACTTTGAAGTTTCTTATACCTTTTCTTCTTCTTCTCCTCTTCCTCTCTCTCTAGATCACTCCCTCTCTCTCTAAGCTCTTGGAGGATAGAAGAATGAAATGAAAGTTATAAGGAAATGGTGAAAGAGGGTCCCTATTTATACAAAATAGAGACCATCAGATTTGTGCCAAGTGGTGAACTCTAGTGAGGAGAGACAAAGTTAATGGAAAAAGAAGTGATGTGACGACTGATGGATGTGATCGACGAACAAACGATATGATGTGATGGCAATTTGAAAAATGAAGGCACACCACGCAACGATGGTGGCACGTCATCCAAGCAATAGTGGCACATCGCAAAGCCGGTGACAGTTCACCACCCAATCGGCAACGCATGCCACCTAAGGCAGCACACGACACCCAAAGGGCAGCATGCACTACCCGAGGAAGTTGCACACTACCCCAGTCGGCCGCGCGCTACAGGCTTAGCTTGTAGGTGAGTTGGCCTAGCCTATTGAGCGAAGGGCTCTGCGCGCCATGCCTACTGTGTGAAAGGCACGCACACAGGGCGCACAGAGTCGCGCTCGTCTATGCATGATGGGATGCGCACGTAGATCAGGCCTCACGCCCCGCACAGACGGGATGTGCGCACAGTGCGCACATCTTGTGCTGGTTATGCGTGCGTGGTGTGCGGTGCCTGTGCGGGCGGGATCCTTCTTGAGGGATTTTTCTGCCTTTTCTCTATTTTTTTTCCTGAAAATTATTTTAAATAACAAATACAAAACATAATTTTTCTACGACGAACTAAAATAATAAATTTTAAGAATTATAAAATTAAAAAATTTAAAATACAAAATAGATATTTATCCGAAAATTAAAATTACAAAATATTTAAGGAGTTTAAGCGGCCTTAGAGCCCGAATAAATAGGTGTTCGTATTACAAATTAAGCACAAAGGTTTTTGAGGTATTACAGTCCCCTTGATCGTTCTATCTCCCAACACATCGCAGAGTTTAAGAGGTTAAACCCTCCTCACTTCGACGGCGGTCCCGATCCTTTGGTCGTCGAAGCCTGGACCCAGGAAATAGAGAAGCTCTTCATAGTACTGGAAGTAGAAGGTTTTTTTTGGCTACTTTTATATTTATTAGAGAAGCGGCTCACTAGTGGTAAAGTGAAGAAGGATTTATTGCCGACTCCCACCACCTGGAAAATATTTATGGATGCCTTCTATTAGATTTTTTTCCCAACTTATGTACAGGATTAAAAAGGAAGAGGAGTTTATAGAAGTTTGACAAATTCAGTTTTCAACGTTTACTCCACTGTTGGTATCCATCGAAGCTTGAAAGGTCTGAAAATTCTTGAAAGGTCTTTGCCCAGATATTTTTGATCAAGTTACTATGGCTAAGCCCAATTCCTACGGTGAGGTGCTGGAGAATGCCTAGTTGGCTGAAGACCTTATCTTGGCCTACAACCATTGCATCACCCATTTCTGCAGTCAACAACAATAGCAGCAAAAGAGGAGAATTCCTAAACTTCGCCCTAACTGCTCAAAAAAGAGACCCCGTGTTATCCCAGCCCCTACTGCTTTGCCTCCTACTAGAGATCCTATTCGAACTTCTCCCCTTTTGTTGACATTGTGGTCGCTACCATAAGGACCAACCCCGTCAACATTTGAACCACTCCTATTACAAGTGTGAGAATGCACAACATTTGTGAAAGATTTCACACAGAGACCCAAGGACCTCACCAGACTAGTTGCTTAAGGACGTGTTTATTACTTGGATGAGCTCGATGTCCCCACCACTCCTATTATCATTCAGGGTATACTTTCTATTCATTATTGTATTGCACGTGCTTTTATTGATATATGTGTTACTCACTCTTTCGTATCTTGTAATTTTACTTGTAAATTAGACCTTAAGCCGGAACTCTTAGAAGAGATTTTATCTATAGAGACACCCTTTAGGAGATTATTACAAGCCTTTTGTGTGTATAAAAATTGTAAAGTAAATACCTCAGAGAAAGAACTCACTGTAAATGTAATATTATTAGACTTTTCAGGGTTTGATGTAATCTTAAGTATGGATTGATTGGAAAAATGTAGTGCAATTATTGATTATGAGACTAAAATTGTAAGAATACATTCACCTAGGTAGTAAACTTGTTTTGTTTTGTAAAAATTATGTAAAATGAATAAAAAAGTGTTTTCTTCCAAAACTTTTCGTTGCTTTGCTCATCTTGTGTTGAACAGGAACATGGATTACGATCGGACAATTTTTTCGATCCTTGTTGTATACAATTTCCTGGATGTCTTTCTAGAGGAGCTACTAGGCCTACCTCCCAAATGGAAGATAGAGTTTTTAATTAACATGATTTCAAGTACTTGACTTATTTCAAAAACCCCATATCGCATAAGTCATGTTGAACGTGCAGAGTTGAAGCACCAACTTTTTGAACTATAAGGACTGAGGTTCATCTGCCTCAGTCATTCCCCTTGGGGTGCACCTGTCTTGTTCACTAAGAAGAAGGACAGATCCCTCTATATGTGCGTTAACTACTGCGAACTCAATCAACTGACCATAAAGAGTAAGTACCATCTACCCCATATAGATGATTTGTTCGACCAGTTGCATGGTGCTCCTATGTTTTTGAAGATTGATCTACAATCTGGCTACCATCGTTAAGAGTGAAGGAAAATGACATTCCTAAGATGGTTTTTTGCTGTAGGTATGGTCAATTTGAGTTTAAGGTTATGCCATTTCAACTGACCAATGCCACTGCAGCATTTATGAACTTGATAAATAGAGTTTTTTACCATGCACTGGATCAATATGTCATTGTCTTCATTGATGACATCCTATTGTACTTAAAGAGCTCGAAGGAGCATGCCGATCACCTGACCTATGTCATGATCACTCTTCGTGAACACCATCTCTACGCTAAGCTTAGTAAGTTTTCCTTTTGGTTGAACCAAATATCTTTTCTAGGCCATGAGATCTAATGATGGGGTTTCTGTCGATCCCTCTAAAGTCGAGGCAGTAGTGATTTGTAGCCAGCCGACCAATGTCGTCGAGATCTAAAGCTTCTTTGGTTTAGCTAGTTATTACTGGCATTTTATTAAAAAAATTTCTAAGATTGCGACCCCTTTGACTCGCCTTACCAAGAAGGGAGTGGTCTTCAATTGGGACGAACAATGTGAAGAATCTTTTATGGAGTTGAAGCACCGACTCTACACTACTTCAGTGTTGGTCCTCCCCAACAACACAAGAAGGTTTAGGTATTCTGTATGTTTCCCATGTTGGTTTGGGTTGTGTTCTTATGAAGCATAGACGGGTAGTCGCATATGGTTCCAGATAGCTCAAATCTCATAAGTACAACTACTCCACTCATGACCTCGAGTTAGGTGACCATTGTGTATGCCTTGAAAATTTGGTGTCATTACCTTTATGGCCAAATTTGTTATATCTACACCGACTACAAGAGCCTGAAGTATCTATTCTTGCAAAGAGAATTAAATATGAGGTAAAGACGTTGGATTGATCTGTTGAAGGATTATAACTGCAAGATCCTTTATCACCCCAGTGAAGGTAATGTAGTCATTGATGCCCTAAGTTAGAAGGAATCAGTCATGTTGGGTCAAATGATGATGTCTAGTTGGAAGTTAATAAAATCAATGTTGTCTCTCCATCTAAACCACTATGGTAAATGTGCTAACCTTGCCCAGATTCGCACCCTACCAGATCTTTTTATGAAGATTTTGAAAGCCTAGTACACTGATCCTAAGCTTGTGCAAAACCTCACTAAGTTCACCTCGGATGAATTTCCTAATTACATGATGTCAGACAATGACCTATATCGGTTTTAAAACTATATTTGGGTTCCTCCGCATTTAGGAAAGATGTTCTTCAGGTAGCTCATGCATCCCAACTGTCTATCCATCCAGAAAGCACCAAGATATACCATGATTTGAAGCATCGGTACTGGTAGCCAAGAATGAAGAGGGATATTGTGAATTATATCTCTCGGTGCCTCACATTTTAGAGGGTTAAGGCTGAACATCAGAGACCCAGTGGGTTATTAGATAACCTTCCCATTCTTGAGTGAAAGTGGAAACACGTGACCATGGACTTCATCACTGGTCTACTAAGGATCAATAATGGTTGTGATGCTATTGGGATCATTGTGGATAGATTTACCAAGATAGCCGATTTCTTTACCATCAAAATCATTGATCTTGTAAGTAAGTTAGCCTGCTTGTATGTTGACCAAATTATTTGACTTCATGGTGTACCCTCTTCTATTGTGTCATGTAGAGATTTTTGATTTACGTCCCGCTTCTGGGACAGTTTATAGGAGGCCCTAGGCACCCACTTATGTTTCAGTATTGCCTATCATCTCCAGACTGATGGGTAAGCAGGGCGTACAATCTAGATACTAGAAGATATGTTGGGTGCTTTTATTCTAGATTTTGGAAGTAATTGGAATAAACACCTCCCTCTTTATGAGTTTATCTATAATAGTAGTTACCACTCCAGCATCTGTATGGCTACATTTGAGACTTTTTATGGTAGGCCATGTAGATCTCCTACCTGCTGGAATGATATTGGAAACAGACAGTATACAGGGATAGAATTTATCTAGGAGACTATAGATAAAGTTGATCTTATCTGGAAGAACCTCCTCACTAACCAAAGTCTCTAGAAGAGTTACGCTGACAACCGCAGAAGACCTTTGGAATTTGCTGTTGGTAGTCGAGTATTTGTTAAGGTCTTTCTTTTCAAAGGAGCAATGAGGTTAGAAAGGAAGTTGAACCCTTGATATGTTGATCCTTAAAAATTTTGAAGCGTGTTGGCCCTGTGGCATACCACCTTACTCTGCCCTGAGAGTTCAACGGTGTGCATGACGTCTTTCATGTCTCCATGTTACAAAAGTACCACCCTAACCCTTATCAAATTGTCCCAATTCAGGAAACTCTTGTCAACTCCAACTTCGCATACGCAGAGTACACGAGAGAGATACTAGGATGGACCAAGAAGATGCTGAGAAACAAGAGGATTTCGATGGTGAAAATACAGTGGCAACATCACACCCTGGAGTAGGCTATGTGGGAGTTGGAAGATGAAATGCGGAAGAAATTTTTGCACTTGTTCATGATAATTTTGGGGGACTAAAATTTTTAAAGGTGGGAGGAATGTAGCACCCCGCACCTTTGTGCTTCATACAGTATTAAGACTCCATTTTATTTGGGCCTTTGGCCATTAAACTTCTGTGGAGTAATATTATTTTATTTTATTTTATTTTAAATTTATGTTATTTTTTCTTATTTTCAAATATTATCGAAAATTTTATTATATTATTTTAATTTATTTTATGTATGAAAGATATTCAAAAGGGGTTGAGGATTCCAAAAAAGGAAAATTAGGAAGAAAAAAAAGGAGAGGTTGATGCCACGGGAAAGCTAGCCCACGTAGGATGCCCGTGCGCCATGCGTCGTGTGCCCATGTGAACGAGTGTGGGGACTGCAGGACGTGCATGTAGGCGCACATCCCATTGACCAAAGCGCCCATACCGTGCCCAATCTGCGTGCGCGAGGTGCGTCGCCCAGCGCTCGCCCAATGAACGAATCTCGCACACGGATCCTGCACACAGACGTTTCACATCAGGCGTGGAGCTCCACACATGCTTATGCGACACGACAGTGCGAAATGGCCTGTGCCTGTATGAACCCCACCCTACGGGCATATTAGTGTGCCATTCGAGCGTGCACTGTAGCCTGCGCGCATACTAGGCTTAGCTGCCACGCAGTAAACTTGAACAGCGCATGTGGTGCCTTGAGCCCCATGCACTGCCCTCTTGGAAGTCGTTCCTCCTTTTGTCGGTTGACTTAGATGACATAATGATGATGTCATCATTTTATCTCTTCATGGATTTGTGACACTTGTTACAAATTTGATGGTCCTCTTTTTCTATAATAAGGACTTTCTTCACCCTTCTTCCTCACCCATTTTCAACCTCAAGATCAAAATTCTAGAGAGAGAGTTAGAGAGAGAAAGAAGAAAAAGAGAAGAAAAAAAGGGGAGGGCTAGCTTACAAAGAGTCGTTGGTAATAGGTAAAGAATACAGTATTTTCTTGCACATTGTAAGAGGCATTTCTAGAAAGATATAAAAGTGAATATTGATTTTATTGCATGACTTGTGATATAATTTTAAGGGTATGATGTCATGCATTGTGTAAAGGCTTACATCATTATTTCATGAACAATTGAAATGAAATTGGAACAAGAAGGGATTATGTGAAATTGTTTACATGGTGTGAAAACACTAATGAATATATGAAACACAAGAAAAGGTGTAGGAAAAACTTTGAGGTTTCAGTAAACAATTTAGTATTTACTTTAAAACGTCTTAAGGAGCATTTATAGAGTTAAAATTATGAAGCTTGAAATTATGATTTGTATGATTACGTTAAATGTCCAAATGAAGTAAATTTTACTTGGTAAAGCATCTTATACAATCGTAGATGTACTTGATTATTTGCATATAATTTAAATGATATAATATTTGTGATCAATTACTGAAATGTGAAAAGGAGATTAAGTATGAAATGGTATGAAAAATATATCTGTATTGACATACATAATGCATCAAATATTTCGTTCCACTTTTTATCTCTAAGAGGGATTTCTATTTTCTCACTTCCCGATCTGGTCTAGAAAGCATGAGAGGACTGCCCCCTATGAATGACGGCGTACCGTCTGACAAAAGTGGTAACAGAAATTATTTGTTATGGGTCACCTTTAGCGAAGTACGACTGTGGCTATAGACTATCTTATAGGATCACTGTGGTTGGCACGACCGTGGTCATAGATCGTGTCATAGTTTGGCAAGCCGTAAATATTTTGTTAGTTTAACAAGCTACAAATTGCTGTTATATCCGATCTAGTCATTCCACATGGGTAATCAGAAATTTGTATCTATCCTAAGTAAATGGAAGTCGGAACAACTTCGTAAAGTATGACACGAAAACTTATGCACATCATGATTTATTTGATTTTTTCTATTATCGGCATGATTGATTTGATTGATATGACTATAATGGATCTAATATTTTTATAAATAAATAAATTATTTTCATAAATTAAGAAATGACTCTGATGTGACCCCTGACGATTAATGTTGATAACATAATTATTCACTTTAAAAATCTTATGATGTTATTTAAATACTATTTTAGTTATTGAGTATATGAAACTCACCCCTTTCCATGTCCTCCCCATATGAGGAAGATTGTGAGGAACTAATCACTAACCTACCCCTTAAAGTTTATAAGGATGCCGTGGATCCACAAATCTTGAGTGCATAACTTGTCACGTACTCTGTTGAGTCCGTTTACATAATGTAAGAATTGGTCATTCTTTTTGTATTTTGATATTTTATATTTTATTGGCTCAATTATATGTGTAATTGGAACTTATATATTTTGTAAGAGATTTGAAATAATTTTCTCCACTGCATACAAATTATCTATTATACATTCGTAATCTGTTTTTGTATTTGGCATCCCTATGCCTTAATTAACATTGAGGTTGTCATAGATGGTATCAGAGCAATTATGCGGACCAAATCCCTTACAACTGAGGCTGTAGGTAGAAAACCCTTTAGGATACCCTGTCGGCGTATTAATCACGCTTGCTATCGATGTTGAAGCAGCCAACACCTTATTAAGGACTGTCTCAGCAACCGAAGGACATGGCCAAACCTGTAGTCCAGGGTTTTGTGTATCACTTTGATGAACCTGGTGCCCTTCCCACTTCTGTCCTTTTCCAGAGTATGCTTTCTATCCATAACACTTCTCCCAAAGCTCTTATCGATACAGGTGCTACTCACTCTTTTATCTCTTGTGCATTTGCTTATAAATTAGATATTACGCCTAAACCTTTAGGAGAAATACTAGCTGTAGAAACTCCCTATAGGGGATTATTAGAAGCTCACTATATGTATAAAAATTATAAAATAAAATCTTCAGAAGTTGAAATATTAGTAGATCTGATACTCTTATATTTCTCAGGGTTTGACATTATTCTAGGAATAGATTGGTTGGAGAAATATAAAATAGTTATTAATTGTGAAAGTAAAGTTGTAACCTCGCGATCCAAAAAATGAAATAAAAATCTACTTTTATCATTATCTAACTATTGAATAAACATGATGTTGATCTTGTTGTGCATTCCATTTTTACTATTTGCAACTTTCCAAAAATCTTTTCGGAAGAACTACTAAGTCTATCTCCCCCAGGGGAGATAGAATTTTTTATCGACCTGCTTCTTAGAACACAACTAATATCGAAACCTACCTATCGTATGAGTTGTACTAAGCTTGTAGAATTGGAAAACTAGTTTTTCAAACTTTTTGGGTAGAAATTCCTAGTCATTACCCTTGGGGCACTCTGGCATTATTTGTGAAGAAAAAAGACGGCTCCCTCAGACTATGCATAGACTACCAAGAGCTCAACCGGGTAATAATAAAGAATAAGTATCATCTACCTCGTATCGACGATCTTTTTAATAAATTGCAAGGAGCCACGGTCTTCGCGAAGATCAAACTTAGATACGGGTTGTACGAGTTTAAAGTTATGTCGTTCGGACTAACTAATGCCCCTGCTACATTCATGGATCTTATGAATAGGGTTTTTCGGCATGCAATGAATCAATACGTCATCGTATTCATTAATGACATTCTAGTGTACTCTAAAAGCACGAAAGAGCATGCAGTCCACCTATCTTAGGTACTAGAGACACTTCGTCAGAATCAGTTGTTTGCTAAGCTCAGCAAATGCTCCTTTTGGTTGGATCGATTCTCCTTCCTTGGCCATGTAATTTCAAGCGAAGGAGTTTCTGTGGATCTGACTAAGGTTGAAATGGTGATCAATTGGAGCTTACCTATCAACGTAGCCGAGGTGAATAGTTTCCTCAGCTTAGCAGGTTACTATCGACGTTTCATTGATGAGTTCTCTAAGATTGCTGCTCAATTGATCCCTCTCACTTGGAAGGATGTACCTTTTATTTGGGATTATGAATGTAGTGAAAGTTTTATAGAATTGAAGCATCATCTCACCTTTACTCCAGTATTGATCCTCCCCGACAACACTGAAAGATTTCAGGTCTATTGTGATACATCTTACATTGGTTTGGGATATGTTTTGATGCAGCATGGTAGAGTAGTCACTTATAGATTCAGACAGTTGAAGTCTCATGAACGTAACTACCCTACTCACGACCTGGAGTTGGCAGCCATAGTCTTTGCCTTGAAGATATGGCATCATTACCTGTTTGGTCCGACCTTTGAAATTTATACTGACCACAGAAATTTAAAGTATATTTTCTAGTAAAGGGAATTGAACATGAGACAGAGACGTTGGATGGATCTCCTGAATGATTATAACTGTAAGATCATCTACCATCCTGGTAGAGGGAATGTAGTCCCAGATACGCTGAGCTGGAAGGAGTCCATTGTGTTGGCCCAAACCATGGCCTCTAGTTGAAATTTAATTGATGCTATCCAGGCACTTCGCCTCAACTAGTATGGCAATGGTGCCTATCTCAACTAGATCCGAGCTTTGCCTGATCGTTTTGTGAAGATTTGGGAAACTCAATCCACGGACCAGAAAATCACCAAAAATTTGAGTAAGTTCACTTCTGACGAGTTTTTTTATTTCAAGCTTACCGAAGATTGGTTACGTAGATTTTGGGACCGTATTTAGGCCCTGTCACTGTCAGGAAGAATCTTTCAAGGCTGCCCATGCCTCTAAACTGTCCATCTACCCCGGGAGTACCAAGATGTACCAGGAACTGAAGCGTCAATATTGGTTGCAAAAAATGAAGGACATTGTCGACTATATCTCCTGATGCCTTACTTGCCAATGAGTTAAGGCAGAACACCAGAGACCCAATAGTTTATTGCAGGGCCTTCTGATTCTGGAATTGAAGTAGGAGCACGTAACTATTAATTTTGTCACCGATCTACCCATATTGGTCATCGTTGATAAATTAACCAAGATTGCCCACTTCTTACCCATTAGAATCACTGACTCCACCAACAGATTAGCCCACTTGTATGTCGATGAAATTATTCGACCCTATAGTATTCCCTTATCCATTGTATTCGACCAAGATCCTAGATTCACCTCCTACTTTTAGGAAAGTTTTCAAGAAGCACTTTGGTCTAGATTGTCCTCCAACACTATTTATCATCCCCATACTGATGGTTAGTCTTAAGGCACTATGCAGATGTTAGAAGACATGTTGCGTGCATGTGTCCTCGACTTTGGTAATAACTGGTATGAGTATCTTTCCCTGTATGAATTAGTTTATAATAACAGTTATCATTCCAGTATCGGCATGACTCCTATGAAGCCCTGTACGGTAGACCCTGTCGTTTTCCCACTTCCTTGAGCAAAGTCATATGGGGTCTGACTTCATCCAAGAGACTATAGAGAAAGTTGCTATTATTTATAGGAACTTGGCCACTACCTAGAGTCGCCAGAAAAGTTACATTGATAACGGTAGAAGACTTTTGAAATTCGTCCTTGGTGACCAAGTCTTCTTCAAGATTTCTCCCTACAAGGAAGAAATGTGGTTCGGAAAAAAAGAAAAGTTGAGCCTCGTTATATGGGACTGTTTTGGGTCGTGGAACGTGTTCGACCTATGGCGTACCACCTTGCTCTTCCTCGAGAGTTTGCAGGTCTACATGATGTTTTTTATGTCTTCACATTTAAAAGGTACCACTTTTCATATAATTCCTCATGATAAGATGCAGGTGCAAGCTGATATGACATACGAGGAACTCTCTGTGGAAATCATTGATTGGACCGACAAGGTTTTATGCAATAATAGGATCCCCATGGTGAAAGTGTAGTGGTAGGACCACACTCTAAAGGAGGCAACGTGGGAGTTGGAGATTGAGATGAGAGAGAAGTTCCTACACTTATTCATCACAAATTTGGATACCAAATTTTCTAAGGTGGGGGGAATGTAACACCCCGCAAAATCTTCGTGCATCATTTGTAATTGAGAATCCCTATTTATTCAGACCTTAAAATCGTTTAAACTCTTTAAATTATTTCGTAGTTTTAATTTTTATCACATTTTGTAAATTTAAATTTGCATTTTTATTTTATTTAAATTATTCTTAAGATTTGTATTTTTATTTTTTTATTTTAAAAATAAAATTTCAGGAGATAAGACGAGAAAATGCGAAAATCCCATGGGAAAACGCCCGCAGAAAAGGGTCTGCCTGCGTAGGAATTGCACTGCACGTGCTTGTGTGCACATAGCCAGCACAGGACGTGCACCCTGTGCGTACATCCTATCCGCGTGAGGCCCAAGGCTGGTTTGCGCGCATATCCCAACGCGTAGAAATAGGCACAGTCTGTGCGGGTCCCATCAGGTGTAGACTGGTGCAACGTCGTCCGCTGTGTACACATGCCTTCTGCGCAATAGGCCTTCACAGTAGGCATGCGCACATGGGCCTACGCGTAACACCCTACGCGCTATAGGTCCTCTCCCGCGCAGGCTAGTCCTGCGAGTGGCCGACTGGGGTGGTGTGCTGCTACCTCGGGCAGTGCACACTACCCCCTTGGGCGCTGTGTGTCGTCTTAGGTGGTGTGCGCTACCAGTTAGGTGGTGAGCTGCCACCATCTTTGGTGGTGTGTTGTTGTTATTGGGCAACGTGCCGCTGTCGTTTGGGTAGCGTACCTCTATTTTTTGCGCTGCTGTCACATCACATCATCTGTCCATCGGTCACATTCGTTAGTCATCATATTATTCTTTTTCCATTGACATTCTCTCTCCTTGCCAAATTTTGCCACTTGGCGCAAATTCAACGGTCCTTATTTTCTATAAATGGGGACCTTTCCTTCACCATTTCCTCATCACTTCCATTCCATTCTTCCATCCTCTAAAGCTTAGAGAGAGAGGGAGTGATCTAGAAAGAAAAGGAGAGGAGAATAAGAAAAAGTGTAGGAAAAACTTTGAGATTTCGGTAAAAAATTTAGTATTTATTTAAAAATATCTTAAGGAGCATTTATAGAGTCAAAATTATGAAGCTTGAAATTATGATTTGTATGATTATGTTAAATGTCCAAATGAAATAAATTTTACTTGATGAAGCATGTTATATGATCGTATATGCACTTAATGATTTGCATATAATTTAAAAGATATAATATTTGTAATCAATTACTGAAATGTGAAAAGGAGATTAAGTATGAAATGGTATGAAAAATATATATTTATATTGACATGCATAATGCATCAAGTGTTTTGTTATGCTTTTTATCTATGAGAAATTTTTATTTTTTCCTTCCTCATTTGGTCTCAAAAGATGTGAGAGAACCACTCCCTATTAATGACAGTATACCCTCTGACTAGAGTGGTAATAGAAATTATCTGTTATGAGTAACCTTTGGCGAAGTACGATCGTGACCATAAACTATCTGATAGGATTGTTGTGGTTAACATGGCTATGGTCATAGATCGTGTCATGGTTTGGCAAACCGTAAATGTGCTGCTAGTTTAGCAAGCCACAAATTGTTATTATATCTAATCTGGTCATTTCACATGGGTAGTTGAAAATTCGTATCTGCCCTCAATAGATGGAAGTCGAAACAATTTCGTGAAGCATGACACGAAAATTGGTGCATATCATGATTTATTTAATTTTATATATTATCAGCATGATTGATTTAATTGATATGATCATAACATTATGGATCTGATATTTTTATAAATAAAAAAATTATTTTCATAAATTAAGAAATGACCCTGACGTGACCCCTGATAGTGAGTGTTAATGACATAATTGTTCACTTTTAAAATCTTATGATGTTATTTAAATACTGTATTTCTTACTGAGTATAGGAGACTCACCCATTTTTGTGTCTCTCTAGATGAGGAAGATAGTGAGGAACCAATCGTTAATCTATCCTTTGAAGTCTATGAGAATCCTGTGGATCCACAAATCTTAAGTGCATAACTTATTCTGCACTCTGATGAGTTCGTTTACATAGTGAAAGAAGTTGCCCTTCTTTTTGTATTTTGATATTTTTTATTTTGTTGCCACTTTTAGCTTTAATTATGTGTAATTGGTATTCATATATTTTGTAAGGAATTTGTAATAATTTGCTTCGTTGCATACAATTATCTATTATGCACTTATAATCTATTTCTGTATCTGACACCCCTGTTCCTTAATTAGCATTGGGGATGTCACATGTTTTGACCATGATTTCCTTACATTTGTGCCGGATTTAAGTGCGTGAACACTTTTGTGGTGATTTTCGGTCAGTTCGTGGTGATTTCAACAGCGGC
This sequence comes from Carica papaya, assembly GCF_054855325.1. NCBI lineage: Eukaryota > Viridiplantae > Streptophyta > Magnoliopsida > Brassicales > Caricaceae > Carica > Carica papaya. The sequence goes on from NC_142314.1 coordinate 17,148,323, forward strand.
ACGTGGGAGTCTAGTGACTTTCGGGTGGTGGCATGTTTGGTGGTGCGTGGTGCGTGGGGCCTTCGACAATCGGGATCACGTGTTCAAGGTTCTTATCAATATGCCTTTGTGTTAAATTTATTTTCGAAAATTTTTGGCATTTAATACACGTGTTTTTTTGTTTTTAAATGAGAGAAATATTCAAGTAGTAACCAAGATGTAGAGAGGACTATAAATCCAAACTAATAAAGATTCTAACACCTTTTCTAACCAGATTGTAGGTAAGGGATTGAGTTAGTCTAATTTAAAGGGCCTCATTTTTTGTAATATTTTTTTCCTTAAATTGAATTATTTATTGATATCACAACGTATTTAATTTTTTTGCTGGCATTTTCGTAAATTTATCATATGTATGTATATTTATTATATGCAGGTGCTTGGTGGACATGAAATTAAATGCATTGCTTTTGTCTATGTATATGCATGTAAAACTAGATATTGTAAGTGAGTGTGGGCGCATTAAATGTATGAATCTTACAAAATTGTATGTATGTGTTTTGAGATTTAATATATATTCATTTAAACTATACACGTATAAATGTTAAAGTTAAGGTATGCTTAATTTATGAAATTGAATTGCGAAATATAAAAAGTAAAAGAATTAGTAAAATATGTGGAAAGCCCATTTAACTATTATCAAAGAGAGGTCGGTGTGTGGGTGTCGCCAATTTGGCATGTGACTGTGGTAAACCCTACCAATAGGTATGGTCTCGACCACGTGTGGCTGGAAAGTCTTTTCTTTGACCATTCCATGTTCGAGTGAATTAGAAAAAGTGATAAGTTATAAGTACTATGTGAACTTTGAACTGTAATGTATTCATATAGTAAAAGGGATCCTTACTGTCCTTGTTAATGCCGACAAAAATGGCATTGCACGATAAAACCCTTAAAAGACATAAAACCAGAAATTGTAAATCATAATAAAAATGTTATTGAAAATGAAAATATAAACAAAAGGTGATGAGTGCAAAGTGAAAGTGACATTGACATGTGTAATGAAAAGTGTAAGTGATTGTCAAAAAATGTAAATACAAGTGTTATAAAATTAGTAAATTGTATTCCAGTGAAATTATTATTTTATGTGAATGTGATTTTAAGATATTTGTGATATTTAAGAAATCATATGTTAGTGATGAAATTATTGAGATATGTGAAAGTATTGTTACTGTATTGTTTTCCATGTTTGGGATTTGGTTTTAAATAAATTTGAATATGTTTTATTGATCTTGTGTGATTGAGTGTATGCATATTTTTGTTATGTACGCTGCCCCTTTTTTTTACTGAGCCCGTGATGTGATATCTCAAGTGCTAATTAAGGTAAATGTGGTATCAGATACAGATTTAGAATAACGAGTGCATGATAAAATTTATGCGGTAGAATCAAATCATAACAAATCCCTTACAAATATATATAATGTTCTAAATACATACATAAACTGAGGCCAGAAGTGGCTACAAAATACAAAACATAAGGGTCACTTCTTTCATTATGCTACTGGATTTATCAGAGTGTAGATACAGTCATGCACTCAGACTTGTGGATCTACGGGATCCTCATAGACTTCCAAGGGTAGGTCTGTCTGCGGTTCCTCATTTGTGGGGGCATGGAAAGAGTGAGTTTCATATACTCAGTAAGGAAAACATAATTAATTTAACATCGTAAGATTTTAAAAGTTTATTATTTTATCTTACTATTTAGCTTCCTCGTTTACTTAACTCACCATTATGAAAACCATTTATTTGAATACAAAAATAATATATTAGCTGAAAAAATCAAATATACATCATGCCAAATAATAGGAAAAATAAAATAAATCATAAAATGTACAGATTTTTCATGTCATGCTTCGAGAAGTCGTTACAAACTTCCATCTCTAAAGGCAGATACAGATTTCTAACTACTCAAGTGGAGTGACCAGATCATATACAGATGCAGTAATTTGCTTATGCCCACTTTCGGCTGACCAAATCATGGTACAATCTACGACCATGGCCGTACCAACCATAGTGACCCTAACAGATATATATAGTCACCATATTACTTAGCCACAGGTGACCCCTATAGATAGTACGATACCACTCTCGTCAGAAGGCACGCCGTCATCTACTAGGAGCGGTCCTTTTATATCTTTTCAAACCAGATAGGGAAGGGAGAAACAGATACCTCGAAGGGAAAGGAGAACAAATACCCCTCAAAGAGAAAAAGCTCAATGAGACACTTGATGCAATATGCATGTCAATACAAATACACTTCGGACCATATAAGCTTCATTCAACTTTTTTCTTTTTCTTTCCTTTTTACTTTTACTATTACGAATTACATATTATGTTTATTACATGCAAATTTATTAAGTGTCAATAATTCACATAGCATGTTTGAAAACCAAAACAATTCGACTCATTTGAACATAGAGGCATACAAAACAGGTAAAATAATAATCATATTAAATTTTCTTATCTAAAAATACTCCTTAAGACTTTAAAAGTAATACTAGATTCCTTACTGAAACTTTGATGTTTTATTTTTCAGCATTTTCCTCTTGTTCTCTTCTTCTCTCACTAATTTACTATTTTTTTTCTCTCTCTCTCTAAACCTTTGAAAACCGAAAGAAATGAAAGTGTGGAGAGGAAGGGAAGGGGAAGGAGATTGTTCGACTAGTAAGTTAGTCCAATTGTATGTTAAGGAGATTGTTCGACTCCATGGTATTCCTGCTTCCATGTTTTCAGACAAGGATCCTAGTTTTATTTCTCACTTTTGGGATAGCTTCCAAAAAGCTCTTGGTTCCAACTTGTACTTCGGCATTGCTTATCACCTCTAAACTAATGGGCAATCAGAACGAACCATTTAGACGCTAGATGATATGTTGCGCGCCTATGTACTAGATTTGGTGGCAGTTAGGATTAGCTCCTTCCCCTTTATGAATTTTCTTATAACAACACCTACCACTCTAGCATCGGTATGGCTCCATTTGAAGCTCTCTATGGTAGGCCTTGTCGATCTCACCTATTTAAATGAAGTTGGAAAAAGGTGTCTCCCTATATCGGATTATGTTCAAGAAATTGTTGAAAAAGTTGATGTCATTCAAAAACACCTCATCACTGCACAAAGTCGTCAGAAGAGTTATGCTAATAACCGAAGGAGACATGTGGAGTTTGCTATTGTGACCATGTTTTTCTAAAGGACTTTCCTTATAAAGAAAGAATGCGGTTTGAAAAGAAAGAAAAGCTGAGTCCTCACTTTGTTAGACCTTTTGAGATCGTGGAACATGTTGGGCCCATGGCGTACCACCTTGCATTGACCCCAGAATGTGCCAGCCCGCATTATGTTTTCCATGTCTCCATACAAGAAGTATCATCATGATCTTTCTCACATCATTTCGCATCCAAAAATTATAATCTGCACAGACATGACTTATGCAGAGTATCCTATGGAAATCATCGATCAAACGAAGAAGATTCTATGCAGCAAGAGGATTCTTATGGTCAAGGTGCTATGGCAGTATCAAATTCCGAAGGAGGTCACATGGGAAGTAGAAGAAGAAATGCATGACAAGTTTCCTGAGCTATTTTAAAAATTTTATCAGTTTAAAGGACTAAGTTTTTTTAAGGTGGGAAACGTAACACCCCCAAAGCTTTGCATTTAAACATGATGTTAAAAAACTTTATTATTTTAGGTCTCTTGTTCATTTAATTTATGTCCGTATTTAAATTTCCCAGTATTTTTACTTTACAATAAATTTAATTATTCTTATTTTTATTTACTTATTTTTATTTTTAAATTTTTTTTTGTTTAAAATTATTTTCAGAAAAAACAAAGATGAGAGAAATCAGAAGAAAAATATGAAAACGAAAAACAGGGGAAAAATCTCCTCAGTCCATAGGAAAGCAGCCTGCAAGCCCGCGACCACCCGTCATTGTGCCCGCGCGCTCACAAGGGCACTATGCGTGCACTGACACGCACGCTAACGCTTATCAACGCGTTGTGCCCACATGTCCTGCCATTTTGTCATCAGTTGCCATGTTGACTTGTCCCATCGACCATTTTGCCACTAACTGCCTCTCTCTCTCTTCAGCACGTATCCTCACGGATGGACACCACGTGGGGAGCATCCAAGGTCTCTTCTATGGCTATTTAAAGAGGTTTCCTTTTCATTTTTCTTTATTTCCATTTCTTTCTTCCATATTTCCAAGAAACTTTAGAGAGAAAAAAAAAGCAAGAAAGGAGATAAATGAGAAGGAGTTCTCAAAGACCATTAAAAGCCTTTTCTTCCCCTTCCGAAAGACAAATCAAATTATGGTTACAATAAGAGATTATTTTGGTATCTTCTCTTACATTTCTAAATGAGCTTTTCTAGAAAGATAAATTGAAATGTTGAATGATTTTGATGCATGAATCTTTGTTGTGATTGACTATTTTTTATTTAAATATGAAATATGGAATGTTGAGCATGATATATAAAAACACAATGATTGGAAATGCATGCAGGTTTGGCCTTTTGCCTTACCTTTGGTAATGATGAAGAAGGTTACTTTAGTGGGTCTTGGCTCAAGAGGATGACCAAAAGGTCAAGTCTTTTTGGTCAAGTCTGAGTAAAATGGGCCTTAAACTGAAACGTTTATTAGATCCCCCATTAGGTTATAAACACATGACTGTTATGAATGAACATTGAATATGGAAGAGAAAAGAATGAAAATTTGTTTAACTATTATTTCTGAAAGGTTTTTGTCTCTCCTTACTCTGAATATGAAATGTTGGTTAACTGCTCCCTGTGAATGGTTGGTGTTCCCTCTAACGAGAGTGGATTCACGATATGATATGTAGGGCCACAGTGGTGATGTACAACCGCAATCATAGATTATAGCCAGCAGGAAAATGGAACTGATTGGTTATTCATAGTGGTAGTTGGGGATCCCCTCTGTACTTAGTAGATATATGTTGGAATGGTTTCACGTGAAGGTCGATAAAAGACTTAAATAAAACACAAACATGACTAAGATAGTTGTTGATACTCTGTGGTGATTTTGTATGATGGTTCTTTTATTTTATCCTGATCTTATCGTATTTTTAGTTGGTTCAATTAGTTTATATTACAATACCTTATTATGATTGACTATGATTTCTCTGCCTTTATTATTCGATATGTTGATGATGTCTATTTAGTTTTTCTTAAAGAAAAATGGTCTTTTCTAAATATTTGAATTGAGCTCATCCAGTGACAAATTTTGAGGTAAGTTATTTGATTGAGAAATGACGTTTTATTTTAAAAGTTAATCACCTTTATAAATCGTAGCTGTGTAGTTTAAATATTGTTTTCCTTATTGAGTTATATGGAACTCACCCTAATTCATGCCCCCTCTAGATGGTGGAAGTGGTGATTTGCTCATTGATTTACCCTTGAAGCTTATTTGGATCCCTTCTTGGATCCTTAGGATGATTACGAGTGCTTTATTTTGTCTGCACTCTGATGACACCTTTTTGTAATTATTGAGGTAACTCTTTACTTTTGTATATTCATATTTTGGTAGCCATCTTTTGGCCTCAAGTGTAAATTGAACCTTTGGTTTTGTTGTAGGGGATTATATTTTCTGCTGCATATATGTTCTAGTATTTGCACTCATATATGTTTATGTTATCAGACTCTTTTTTACCATACTAGGTATCTTGTACATTATAATTAACCATTCTTCTTTTTCATTTTTAACTTTATTGATCAGGTTTTTTTTTCTCTTGGATGCTTTTTGCAAGGAAAAAGTAAGTATTCCTAGCCTCACACTTTAATAAATCAATTCTCAATCTCTAAACTCATAGAAGGTCATTCTTTTTTGTGTAATTAATCCAGTTCCTTTTCCATTGCTCTAAGCATCTCCATGTCTACTCCTAACCCATTTTGTTGTTACAACCTTGTCATATCTTATTTTACTTACATGATGTGATTTTTAGTACAACCTACCACATTCTTATCCCATTACTTAAATCTTTAAAACATCTTTTAATTTCTTATTCCAAACTCAACCCAATGCCTTAATATTTGTACCATAACAAAGTACGTGTTAAATAGAATATGTGGCCAATAAATTTAGCCAACTAGAGTTAGCCACAAATTAATTTAAATGTTAATGAAAATGCTCTCCATTCCATTCTAGCTGTTACAATAGGTAAATTTTGAATCCCGCAACCTCAAGTCATCAAGCCAAAATAAAAATCATGTTTCTAATCTCAAAGCATATACTCATCTTTATTTTACCTTATTTCTTCTTTTGATTGTATAATTTTTCTTTAAAATTACCATTAATCACCCAATGCAAATTAAACTCTTGACTTTAAGTGCAATACCTAAACTAGAGTCTTATTTGTTTGGCCACTTAAATAATGATGTAAATCTCTAACATGAATCCCTAATCCCTTCAAGCATCACATCAATTTATTGGGATAAGAATGTGGAAATCATAATCCCAAAGCAAACTTAACTCATCCCCCTTACTACTTTCAATGACATGACATTCAACATAAAGTCCACTCTTTTGCTATAAAGATTTTTTTTTTATTTTTTCCATTTCTAGCTTTACTTTCTTAGTTTCATTACAAACACAATTCAAAAAAACAAAAGTAATATTAATTTCCTTGATGAATCAATCACTACCTTCCTAAGCCACCAATTTAATCATATTTAGCTCATTAGGTTTAGTGGGATTGCTGGCAATTATAGAGTGTTTTTATTACTATAGTTCCAAGATAAGTTTTGTTAGTTTTTACATTAAATGGGCATTTATTTTGTGTATTTTATTTATTATAGATAAATTCTCCTTCTTGAACCCTTACGCATGAAAAAGAAGCAAAAGAGAAGAAAAAAGACACGAAGACCTAAATCTAGGTGTTAGAGCTTGAAAGTTTTTACCCACAATGAAGATCTAAGAACGAAATGGACCATAAACCCAAACCAATTGCACCATAGTGAGCAATCCTTAAGTTACAATGCCAAAATACAAAATAAATAAAAAAATTCTTAGTTTTAACTGGCTACTTGGGGCTACGACGAGAATTTTCTGAGTAGTGCCAAAATGTTGGGATGCAACTAATATATGCTAACAAGCACATTAATAATTCAAGTAACTATATTAGTGAGTGAGATATCCTCCCCATGAGGATTGAATTGATTATGTTATTAGTTTGTCTATATTAATGATGTCATTTGATAAATTGAAATCTTCATAAGTTGAACTTTTAAGTAAATAATGCAAGTAAGAAAATAATAAACTATTTGTAAGAATCTTTTGAGAATAAAATCAAATAATAAGAGAACATTAGGAATTGAATTCACCTACATCCACAATGTTAAAAATATTGAAAGAATGAAGTCAACTTCTTTTCATGTATATGATGATAGAACTCTGAATTATTTAATTATCTATTTTTAAATTAACTATCTCAACAAGTATTAGTATTCAAGTATCCATAGTTTTAGGTTAGTTCTTATTAATCCTTATTAAGATGATTTATCATCTCGTACAGTTAATCATGTTTTTAGGTACAATTAAGCTTACATACAAATTGTTGAAGAGAGAAGAAAAAACTGACTGATAATGCACATAAACAACATCTTTACCACTTATTTTGAAGACGTAACTAAGCTGCTTATTGCCTCATATAGATGGTTTTGTCAGTTTTGGTGCAAGTCAAAGGGATAAAGCTCAAATCCAAAAGAGTAGCCCAACATAAGCAAATTTTGTGCAGAAGCTATAATTAATTCTGATGTAAGCCTCAGGTAAGGCTTATACTCTATCAAAGGAAACAGGTCTCAGTTCACAAGCCTCGGGCAAGGTTTGTATTCTTGTAGTAGAAAGACGCACCAGTCAATACATAGGCAAAGCTAATGCCTTGATAGCCATAGGAAATACCAAGTCATACACAGATAAACCTTGACCAAGGTTTAAACTTTGGCAGGAGTAAATTTGAAATCTAGGACACTTTTAAATTTAAAAGATAATATCATGTTGCATCTGAGAGGTGGGAAATCAAGAATCAAATAAGAGAAAATTTTATAATTGAGGAAGAAAGCGAAATCATCATGGAAACCCTATCTTCACAAAGAGATTCCTTGATCCTCTTGGCCTTTAAATAGAAAAAGAAATGGAAAAGAAAGGAGGCTGCTAAGGACAACAACGAGCTTTGTTTTTTCATATTATTCTTTCTTTCTGTAAACATTGAAAATATTATTTTTGTGTATCCGACTCTTGATGAGTGACTGATTAAACACTCTTTCCACTCACAGTTTTGGTTGAAGTTCCAGTTTTATATTGTGAGATCTAATTGTTTTATTTCCATTCTTGTTTAAATTTCAATATTTACATATATTTCTGTATATATTATTATTGTTGTCCATTAATCATTTAAACAGGGTCCCGTTACACGTGCAACACAACAACATATTACCATTCGAAAACATCGAATTCGTAATTATTTAGGTTGCTTCAATGCTTAGTGGTGAATTAGTTTTTATACTAAGGGAATATGGAATCTAGTATGAATGGGTCATGCAGTTGAATCCATGAACTAGAATCAAGTCCTTCTAGTTATTGAAGTTGTTGGTAAAATAAACTCTCGGATCATTTTCAAGATTGTTTATTAAAAAAAATTAATTGACAAATGTTTCTTGGTTGATTTAACAGTAAGGAAGGATTGGTTGTGAGAACGTTTCTGACAACTAGAACTATTTTACTGAGGTTTAGAAGAATAAGCCATTACATCAATGATCAATTTGATAACTAGAATTTAGCTACTTCTTTAACCGGAATCACTTCATATCTACTTGTTGCTTTAATTGTTTTTGGACAGCACCTTTTGTTTTCCTATTTAAAGTCTAGTATGTTGATATATTTTTTTGCATTGAATTGAAACAAACGGCCAACTTTTACTTTTTATTTAGTGGCCATAGAAGAAAAATGGTTCTCAATTCCCTGAGCATTTGACTCTATTCACCACTACTACAAATTTAGTTTGTTAATAGAATAAAAAAAAATTATTTTTGGTGGATTCGACACCCATCAAATTTTGGCACTCTCGTCGGGGAATTAAAGTAACTAACTATGTTATTTCCTTTTTATGACGAAGTCTTATCTTGGAGAACCCCCCCTCTATGATCCAAAGATAGAGAAAATGGCCAAAGACTTGAGAAAATAGACCAAGCTAAAAAAGAGATCGTGTCAATAGGATACGGGCTTTAAAGAAAACAGTGCTGAAGAAATAGAATAGATGGCATAGGAACGTACTTTGAGAGAGTCGGCTACTCCACCTGCGAATCAGCAGAGTCTCTACATCACCTGCCTTGACCTAGACGTTGCTTTCGAGCTAAAATCTAGCCTGATTCATCTACTATCTAAGTTTAAAGGTCGAGAGAACGAGAACCCGCATAAGCATCTGAAGGATTTCCATGTGGTATGTTCAAGTATGAAGCTGCAAGGGGTATAAGAGGAACAAATCAAACTAAAAGTGTTCCCTTTCTTTTTGATGATGCAACCAAAGATTGATTATTCTACCTACCTCAGGGCTTAATTACAACCTGGACAGGTTTTCCCTCCTTCCCAAGATGTCAGGATAAGAAGGGAGATACATGGGATTAAAAAAAAAATGTGGAGAGCCTTCATGACTACTAGAGAGGTTTAAATAATTATGTGCGAGTTGTCCACAACACGGTATATCATAACAGTCCCTCATCAACTATTTTTATGAAGGGATGCTTCCATTGGAAAGAAAAGTGCTAGATGCAGCCAGTGATGGTGCAATAGTAAACAAGACACCACGTGAAGCTAGGGAGCTGATAGAGATCATGATAGCCACCTCGTAGCAGTTAGGGACCATATGGGACACTCCGAGGAGGGAAAATAAGGTAAGTGTTTCCTCCCTTGAGTCTCAGATTTCCCAACTAGCCCATTTGATTTAGAACATGGTTATAAAAAATAACCCACGAATAAGAGTCTATGGAATATGTGTGCTACACTTCAAGAGAACGACTAACAGTATGTTAATGCAGTGGGAGGATTCCCTAACCAGTAGCAGAGGAGGTACGACCCATTCTCCAATACATAGGATCCCGGATGGAGAGATCACTCAAACTTTAGCTATCGGTCAAGATAGCAGAACATTCAGCAATATCAGTTAAGGCTATCTCAGTAGCAACAACCTTCACCTCCAAAACAAGGTATGTCTCTTGAGGAAATAATCAAGTCTCTTGCCACTAACACCCAACATTTTTTAACAGGAGACAAGGGGTAGCATCCAAATTTTGAAAACCCATATGAGTCAACTAGTGACATCTATGAGCAAACTAGAATCCCAAAATTAAACTACCCTCCTAGACAAAAGTGAATCCAAGGCCCAACGTAAGTGCATTCACACTACAGAGTGGTAGATAATTATAGGAAAATCCTCGTGATGTAAGCCTTGGGCAAGACTTACAAAAAACACACCGCCAGAAGCCTTAGGCAAGGCTCCTGAAGTTGTCGTTGATGGCAATCTTACTAAACAAAATGGGATCTTGATTAACCGAAGCCGTTCACAGCCATTCCACCCTTCCTAGAAAGTTTATCTAAACCAAAAAAGAGAGGGAGGACAAGAAAATTCTAGAAACTTTATGCAAAGTCAAGGTGAAGATTCCCTTACTTAATGCAATCAAACATGTGCCTCTATATGGTAAGTTTCTAAAGGAGCTATGTACTAACAAAAAAAAGCTGAGCTTTAACAAAAAAGTAAGTGTGGGAGAAAATGTCTCGACCATTATACAAAAGAAATTGCCTCCCAAGTGTAAAGACCAATGTATGTTAGCCATCTCATGCACAATAGGCACCTTAGGCATAAGAAAAGCCATGTGTGATTCTAAGGACTTCCATAAATATAATGGCATTATCCATCTACTCTAAGTTGAACATTGGATCATTGAAGAAGACCAATGTCATTATCTAGCTAGTTGAAAGGTCGGTTGTTTACCCAGAAGGAGTCTTAAAAGATGTACTAGTTTAGGTAGACAATTTTATTTTTCTAGTTGATTTCTATGTACTAGATATAGAGGATGATAAATCCTCGAACTCATTAGATCTTTTGTTAGGTAGACCCTTCCTTAGCAGTGCTAAGACAAAAATAGATGTACAAGATGGTACCCTCACCATAAATTTGATAGAGAGTTGGTTAAATTTAATGTTTATGATTTCATGAAGTATCTCACTAATTTATCTTGTGCATACGGTGTGGACATCTTAGATTCCTTATAATAGAAACATTTTGATTTATGTCATGGTGATGAGTTGAAAATTGCACTTTGTGATGATTTAAATGTTGATAGCTTAGGGACTCTAAAGGCAGACTATGTTGCTGATAAGAATCTGTAGGAGGTTGTTCAAGTTGGAATCACTTACAGTTAAAAGGCAATGCCCCACACATTGATCTACCTTTTTCTCACATGAGACTTCCACCTTTTGTTGTGCAGGAACTCAAGCTAGAGCTAAAGCTATTGTCGGGCAACTGAAGCACATGTTCCAAGGAGAGGGAGAAACTATTTTGGTAATAATCTCCAATAAGTTGAGCAAACTGAAAGAAGAAAGGCTAATTAGGGTATTCTAGGAGTATAGGGAAGTAGTCAAGTGGACTATCGCTAACATTAAAAGGATATCATCTTTTATTTGTATGCATCAGATACTAATGGAGAAAAATAGCAAGCCTAGTAGACAAGCAACAGAGGCACCTAAACTCACCAATGATGGAAGTTATGAAAAAAGATGTTTTGAAGCTGTTTGACACAATAATCATCTACCTGATCTCCTATGGAAAATGGGTGAGTCCAATATAAGTGGCATTAAAGAAAATGGCGATAGCGGTGGTAGAAAACTAAGATGGTGAGAAGTTATCAACCATGATACAGAATGGATGGAGGGTTTGCATAGATTACATGAAGCTGAATGCTTCCACCATAAAGGACCACTTTTTCCTACCTTTCATCAACCAAATGTTAGAAAGGTTGGTTGAACGAATGCATTATTGCTACCTGGATGGTTATTCAGGCTTCTAGCAGATCCTAGTTGCACTTGAACATCAATAGAAGACCACCTTCACATGCCCCTTTGGCACCTTTGCTTACAAGAAAATGCCTTTTGGACTCTATAATGCCTCGACTACATTTTAGTGGTGCATGGTCAACATCATTTCTGATTTTATGGAGCGCATATTAGAAGACTTCATGGATTACTTTACATTTTATGGTGACTCATTTGATGAATGTCTCGCTAACATCACAAAAGTGTTAAAACGATATAGGTGGATAAAAAAATGTATCCTTTGATAAAACGTATTCTTGAAATATAAAAAATGTCACTTCATGGTCAATCAAAGGCTAATCTTAGACATGTGGTGTCTTTGAAAGCGATATAGGTGGATAATGCAAAAGTTGATGTGATTAAATCCCTCCCTTACCCCACGAGTGTGCGAGAAGTGCGATCCTTCCTTGGGCATGACAGGTTCTACAGGAGGTTTATCAAGAACTTCTTCAAGATCACCCAGCCTCTGTAGGCTTCTTCAAAAGGAAGTAGCCTTTGAATTTGATGCATCCTAGAAGGAAGCATTTGATGTACTAAAGGAGAAGCTTGTGTCAGCACTTGTCATGCAACCACCAAACTGAGAACTATCATTTGAAATCATATATGATGGTAGCAATCAAGTCATAGGTGTAGTCCTTGGGTAAAGAATAGGCGGAGATGTACATGCAATTTACTATCCCTCAAGGACCCTCGATAATACTCAAATAAATTACTCAACCACAGAAAAGGAGCTGTTGGTTGTCGTGTTCACCTTAGAGAAATTTTGCGCCTACTTTCTAGGCACTAAGGTCATTGTGTTCTAGACCATACAACATTGAAGTATCTACTAAAAAAGAAAGAAGAAAAATCAAGGCTCATTCGGTGGTTACTCCTACTACAGAAATATGATCTAGAAATACAAGATAAAAAAAGTATAAAAAATCTAGTTGTTGATCACCTCAGTTGACTGCCATTGAATGAGGAGCCTTTACCATTGAAGGATGAATTCTCATACGAGTATTTTTTCTTTGTTCAACAATTGACACCTGGTATGTTGATATTGTCAATTACTTATTTATTAACACACTAGCTATCCAGAACGCAGGGGGATAAAATCAAGAAAGAAGTTAGGTAATATATGTGGGATGAACCCTATTTATGGAAATACTACACAGACTAGATCATTCATTATTGTACTCCTGAAATATAAGTCTCCTCAATCCTGAATTTCTATCACTCTCATGCTTGCGAGGGGCACTTTGGTCCTAAGCCAATAGATCGCAAGGTGTTGGAATGCAGCTTGTTTTGCCCCTTCTTGTTTCATGACACATATACTTACTAGAAAACATGTAAGAATTGCCAACGGAGAGGAAACTAGGTCACAAAGACTAAATGCCACAGACCCCCATTCTAGTTTGTGAGATCTTCGATGTATGGTGGATATAGATTTCATGGGACCATTCCCATCCTCTTTCGGCAACTCCTATATTTTGCTTGCATTAGACTACGTCACCAAGTGGGTGGAAGTTAAGGCAACCAGAAGCAACGATGCTAAGGTTGTTGTCAGCTTCATCAAAACTCACCTTAGGCTTAGGATGCCTCATGCGATGAGTCGACGAACACATTTTTATAACCCAGTCGTGGAGGCCCTCTTCAAAAAGTATCATGTCACCCACCATATTTCCACTGCCTGCCATCCACAGACCAATGGGCAAGCAGAAGTCTTCAACAGAGAGGTAAAGTCCATACTAGAAAAAATAGTTAATCCTAACATAAAGGATTAGAGCCTACAATTGGATGATGCTTTATGGACCTACAAGACAGCCTTCAAGACCCCCATCGGGATGTGACCCTAGGTAACACCCCTCCCATCACTGTGCTTAATTTATTTAGAAAACACTATTTATTCAGGCCTTTAGGCCACATTGAACTCATTTAATTTACTCCACAAATTATTATCATAATTCGTAAATGATACCGATTTTTATTTATTTTGATTTTATTTATTTTATTTGTTTTAGTCTAATTATTTATTTTTTTAAAACAAATTTTGGAAAAAAAAAAGAAAATCCCACGGGAAAGGGCTGCCCGCGCGGGCGCTTGTGCATTGTGCACGCGCACGCGCCCATAGTAGGCGCAGGTCGTGCACACAATGCTCACATCCCACCCGCGCGCACGGCATAAGGTTAATCCTGTGCACGTGGTAGGGTGGGCATTACGCCTGCTGGCTAGCCTATAACGCACCGGGCAGGGAGGCCACTGCTACCTTGGGTAGTGTGTCGTTGCCCACCTCGGGCAGCACGCTACCATTGCTGGTGGAGGAGATCTTTCTCTTTTGTTTTTCGTACCCAACATTTTTTCTCTCTCTTCATTGCATTTCATCACCTACTGCAAATCCAACGGCTCCCACTTTCTATAAATAGGTGCAATTCCTTCTAATTTTCTCCACACTTTCATTCTTCCCCTTTCAAGAATGAGACAAAGAGAGAGAGAAAGTGATCTAGAGAGAGAAGGAGAGGACAGAAAGAAGAACGGTATGGAAGAAATTATCAAGGTTTCAGTAAGAAATTTAATATCTCTTTAAATGTCTTAAGGGGTATTTTTAGACAAAAAGAAAATATTAAATTGATAATTTGCGATTTTATATGTTTTTGCATGTTTTTATGTTTGTAGGCTTAATAAGTTTAATTATTCTTGATTTCAAGCATGCTATGTGATTTATAGACACTTGATGATTTGCATGTAATTAAAATAATATGAAACTGGTAAGGTTACCTGGAAAATAAAAAAAAAAAAGAGAAAACTAGAATGAAACATGAATGGTCTAAAGTATGTATCTGTATTGACATGCATAATGCTTCAAGTGTCTCATTAGGTTTTTTATCTTTGAGGGGTATCTGTTCCCCTAACCCCAACTGAGGTATCTATTTTTCCCTTCCTCATTTGATCTGGAAAGACGTAAGAGGATCACTCCCTGTGGATGATGGCGTACCCTCTCACAAAAATGGTGACGCAAATATCTATTAAGAGTTTCCTTTGGCTAGTACTACTGTAACTGTAAATATCTTATAAGACCACTATGGTTGGTACGGTTGTGGTCATAAATCGTACTATAGTTTGACCAGCTGGAATTTTGCCTGAGCAAATTTTCGTTATCTGTATCTGATCTAGTCATTCCACCTAAATAAGTTGAAATTTGTGTTTGCCTTTAGAGATGGAAGTCGTAACGACTTCGCGAAGTATAATACAAAAATCTGAGCATTTCATGATTTATTTGATTTTCTCTATTATCTGATATGATGTGTGTTTGTTTTGATTATACTAATGTGATATTTTCTCTAATAAATAAATTATTTTCATAAGGTAAGATAGGTCTACGAATTAACCAAATAGTAAGTATAAATGTTAGAATAATTTACCTTTAAAACCTTACGATATTATTTAAATATTGTTTTCCTTACTGAGCATATGGAACTCATTCTTTCCATGCCCTCCACCCAGATGAGGAAGAAAATGAGGAACTGTCAGCTAACCTACCCATTGAAGTTTATAAGGATCTTGTGGATCCGTAAAATGTGAGTGTATGATTGTTCCTGCACTCTGATGAGTCCAATAGCATAGTGAAAGAAGTGGTCCTCTTTTGTATTTTAACTTTGTATTTTGCAGCCACTTCTATCCTAAGTTATATGTATGTAATTGGAACACATATATATTTATAAAAAATTTGTATTAATTAGCTCTGTTGCATAAAATTTTATCATGCACTCGTAGTCCTATTTCTGTATCTAAAACTCACATGCCTTAATTAGCAGTTGGGATGTCACATATAGTATCATAGCACAGATCGAGTCCTTTACATTGAGACCTTAGGTAGAAAAACCCTTGGAGTACCTAGGAAGAATAAGTCCTCTTTTCAAAAATTAGACCACCAATTCGTGTCTTCCTTTCTTTTATAGGAATAACGCGAGAAAGATCATTCATAGAGCTACCGAGCAACTTGAAGCCTTAGATCACCTGACCAAGGCTGAATTTGTCGAACTCTTTCGAGCCATTCAAGGATTGATTGCAGTTGTAGGATAAAATCAAGCCAACCCTTGTCCACCTCATGCCCTAGAATATCGAACAACCGAAAGGTCTATTTCCCACAACATAGTTTAAGAAGCTTAACTTGCCATATTTTGAATGTGGCTCTAATCCCTTAGTAGCCGAAGCCTGGATCCTACAGATAGAGAAGTTTTTCTCTGTATTAAACCTGACTGAGGAACAGAAAGTTCCCCTATTAGCTTTTATGTTAAACAGTGAAGTAGAATACTAGTGGCAACTTAAGAAGGAAGTCCTACCTACCCCTACCACTTGCAAAGTTTTCATGGATGCATTCTTTAATAACTTCTTCCCTGCCTATGTTCGAAAAAAGAAGGAGAAGGAATTTCAAGATCTCCGCCAAGAAAACCTAACCGTTATCCACTATGCTGCATGTTTTGTCCAACTATCTAGATTCGCCCCTCTAATGGTCACCCCCGAAAGTCGAAAAGCTAAGAAGTTTTTAAAGAGCCTTCGTGTTGACATTTATGATCAGGTTACGACGCTGAGACCCAGCTCGCATGTGGAGGTGTTAGAACATGCCCAGTTGGCTGAAGACCTCATCTCGGCCAAACACCAATGCATTACCCGAGACTGTACCCAGCAACAACAACTCCAACAGCCTAGAAGGAGATTGTCTAATCCAATAAGTAGCCACCCTGATAAACGAACTAGAGTTGCCCTTTTCCCTACCTTGCCTCCACCTACAGCTGAGCCTACCCGACCTAACCAACCCTATCAGTGTTGTGGTCACTCGCATGGTGACATGTCCTGTCAGCGCATTAATCACGTCTGTTATCGGTGCAGAAGCACCCAACATCTTATAAAAGAATGCCCCCAGCGACCGAAGGACAAAGCCAAGCCTGTAGCACAGGGTCATGTGTACCACCTAGATGAACCCGACACTCTCTCCACTCTTGTTCTTATTCAGGATATGTTTTCTATCCATGATATTTTTGTCAAGACTTTGATCGATACAGGTGCTACTCACTCCTTTATTCCCTATGCATTTACTTGTAAGCTTAGAATTAGGGCAGAAATTTTAGCAGAAATATTAATGGTAGAAACTCCCTCTAGGAGAATATTAAAAGCTCACTATAAAGACTGTAAGATAAAGGCTTCAAGAATAAAAGTGTTTGAAAATCTAAAATTGTTAGATTTTTTAGGATTTAATGTGATATTAGGAATGAACTGGTTAGAAAAGTATAGAGTAATAATCGATTGTGAAAGTAAAATTGTAACTTTAGGATTCCCAAACAAGGAATAAAATTTATTGTTATTATTTTCCTAACAATTGAATAAATAGAAATATGGGTGTTGATCCTGTTGTGTGTTCCATACCAATTGTTTACAACTTTTCGGATGTCTTTCCCATCGAACTTCCTAGTTTGTCTCCCCTGCAAGAAATAGAGTTCCTAATTGAATTATTTCCTGAAACCCAGCCAATATCAAAGCTCGCCTATCGTATAAGTCATGCTAAGTTAGCAGAGTTAGAAAATCAGCTTTCTGAACTAATTACCTAAAAGTTTATCTGCGCTAGCCATTGTCCTTGGGGCACTCCGGTGTTATTTGTAAAAAAGAAGGATGGTTCCCACAGACTTTGTGTGGATTACTGAAAACTCAACCGAGTGATAGTTAAAAGCAAGTACCCCTTACCTCGGATTGATGACCTCTCTGATCAACTACAAGGAGCCACGGTCTTCTCTAAGATTGACCTTAGGACGGAATATCACCAGCTGAGAGTTAAGGAAGAAGATATTTTAAAGACTGCCTTCCGGTGCAGGTATGGTTTGTACAAGTTTAGGGTAATATCGTTCGGGTTAACCAATGCCCCTACAACCTTCATGTACCTCATGAACAGAGTTTTTCAACACGCACTAGATTAGTACGTTATCGTTTTTATTGGTGACATCTTAGTATACTCCAAGAGCCTAGAGGAACATGTAGTGCACTTGACTGAAGTGTTAGAGACCCTTCACCAGAACCAATTGTATGCTAAACTTAGCAAATGTTCTTTCTGGTTGGATCGAGTTCCCTTCATTGGTTATATAATTTCAGGTGAAAGAGTGGTCAACTAAAATCCGCCCACTAATGTAGTTGAGGTACGTAGTTTCCTTGACTTGGCAAGTTACTATCAATAATTCATTAATGGATTTGTAAAGATTTCTGCTCCATTAACCCGACTCACCCAAAAGGGTGTACCATTTGTCTATAATTACGAATCCAATGAAAGCTTCATGGAATTGAAGCATCGTCTCATCTTTGCTCTTGTATTGATCCTTCCTAACAATATTGGAAAATTTTAGGTCTATTGCGATGTATCCCATATTGGCTTGGGATGTGTTTTGATGCAACATGGCAGAGTAGTCACTTATGGGTCCCAACAACTGAAACCTCACGAGTGAAACTACCTTACCCATGACTTGGAGTTGGCAATAATTATCTTTGCCCTGAAGATATGGCATTACTACTTGTTTGGTCAAACTTTCGAGATTTACACTGACCATAAGAGTTTAAAGTACATTTTCTCGCAGAGAGGGTTAAACATGAGATAGAGATGCTAGATAGATCTTCTAAAGGACTATGGCTGTAAGATCATCTATCATCTCAGTAGAAAAAATATAGTCGCAGATGCACTAAGCAAAAAGGAATCTGCAGTGTTAGCCTAAACCATGGCCTCCAGTTGAAAATTAATGGATATTATGCAATCTCTCCACCTTAGCTACTATGGCAAAAGCACTTATCTCGCTCAGATCCAAGCTTTATCATATCTCTTTATGAAAATCTGGGAAGTTCAGTCCACGAACCTAGAACTCACCAAAAATCTAGATAAGTTCTATTCTGACGAATTTTCTGATTTTAGGATTTCAGATAATGGACTATTTAGATTTTTGGACAAAATTTTTGTTCTCGTCACTGTAAGGGCAGATGTTCTCAAGACCGCCCATTTTTTAAGCTATCCATCCATCCCAGGAGTACCAAGATATACTGGGACTTGAAGTGTCAATACTGGTGGCTGATAATGAAGAAAGATATAGTCGACTACTTTTTCTAATACCTCACCTGCTAGAGGATTAAGGCAGAACATCAGAGACTCGGCAATTTGTTACAAGGTCTTCCGATTCCTAAGTAGAAGTGGGAGTACGTAACCATGGATTTTATCACAAGATTGCCGAGGACCTATTCTGGTCAGAACGTTATTTGGGTCATTGTTGGCAGACTACCAAGATCGCTCATTTCCTACCCATCAGGACCACTAACTCCACCAACAAATTAGCCCGCCTATACGTTGATGAGATTGTCCGACTTCATTGTGTTCTCTTAGCCATTGTATATGATCAAGATCCTCGATTTACCTCCCACTTCTGGGATAGCTTTCAGAAAGCTCTAGGGTCTAGATTGTATTTTAGCATCTTTTATCACCCCTAAATAAATAGTCAGTCAGAACGTATAATCCAGGCATTGGAAGACATGTTGCGCGCTTGTGTCCTTGACTTTGGTGATAACTAGTATGAGTATCTTCCCTTGTGCGAATTCACTTATAATAACAGTTATCATTCCAACATCGATATAGCTTCGTATGAAGTATTGTATTACCCCTTGCCGTTCTCCCACTTATTGGAGTGAATCTGGAAAATAGCACTATTTGGGACCGGACTTCATACAAGAGATTATTGAGAAAGTCGCAATCATCTACAAGAATTTGGCTACCGCCCAGAGCCATCAAAAGAGTTATGCTGATAATCGTAAGCGACCCATGGAATTCACCGTGGAAGATCAAGTTTTTCTCAAGGTAAGCCCTCATTATGTGGGACATTTTCGGATCATTGAGTGCATTGGACCCGTGGCGTACTGCCTTACTCTACCCCGCAAGTTTATAGGTTTATATGATGCTTTTCACATCTTGATACTTAAAAGGTACCACCCTGACCCTTCTCATGTCATTCCTCACAATGACGCATAGATACAAGTTGATATGACATATAAAGAAACCCCTGTGGAGATTCTTGGGTGGGCCAACATGGTCTTGCGCAACAAGACGATTCCCATGGTGAAGGTACTACGGCAACATCATACCTTGGAAGAAGCAACATGGTAGTTGGAAAGCGAGATGAGTGAGAAGTTTTCCGACCTGTTCGAGACAAATTTGGGGATCAAATTTTTCTAAGGTGAGGATATTAACACCTCGCTCATTACTATGCTTAATTTATTTAGAAAATCCTATTTATTCGAGCCTTTAGGCTGCATTAAACTCATTTAATTTACTTCATAAATTATTATCATAATTCGTAAATTATAAAAAATTTTAATTATTTTGATTTTATTTAAATTTTTATTTTTAATTAATTCTATTTAATTTTGTTTTGATTAAATTTATTTTGTTTTATTATAATTAAGTGGAAAAACAGTAAAATGAGAGAAATCCAGTAGGAAAGGGTAGTTGCCTGCGCGGGCGCCTGCTCACTGTGTACGCGCACGTGCGCACAACAGGCACAGAACATGCGCATAGCGCACACGTCCCATCCTCGTGCGCAGCGCAGGGTCAACCCTGCGTGAGTATAATGCGCCCAAGCGGGGTCGTCCATACATCACCTCGCGCGCGGATACTACACATTGTATGCACACTATCCGTGCAACAAACCTACGTAAATAGGCTCCTGTGCACTTGGGGCTTGCGTGCAGTAGGCCTGCATGCATGGCTCCTAGCGTGCCAAAGCCCAACATGCAGGGCAGGGAGGGTCGTGTGCTTGCAAGCTAGCTTACAGTGCGCCGGACGGGCTATTGCTGCCTCAAACAGTGCACCGCCATCACCTCGGGCTTCGCCGCTGATGGAGGAGATTTTTCTCCCTCATTTTTCATGTCGAGTATCTTTTTCATCTCTCTCTTCACCAAATTTTACCATTTTGCACAAATCCAACGGCTCCTAATTTCTATAAATAAGGGCCCTTCCTTCCCATTTTCTCCACACTTTCTTTCTTCCACATTTTAAGACTTAGAGAGAGAAAGGAAAAAAGTGAACTAAAGAGAAAATGAGAGGAAGAAAAGAAGAACAGTGTATAAGACATTATCAAGGTTTTGGTAAGGAATTTAGCATTTCTTTAAATGTCTTAAAAAGTATTTTTAGACAAAAGAAAATTATTTGATAATCTGTGATTTTGCTTATTTTGCATACTTTTGTGTTTATAGGTCTAATAAGCTAAATTGTTCTTTATTTCAAGCATGCTATATGATTTATAGACACTTGATTTGCATGTAATAAAAATAATATGAAATCGGTATTGTTACCCGGAAGATAAAAGAAACAAAAAAGTGAAAAAGAGAAATGTAGAATGAAGCATGAATGGTCTGAGTATGTTTCTGTATTAACATGCATAATACATCAAGTGTCTCATTAGTCTTTTTATGTTTGAGGGGTATCTGTTCCCCAAACCCCATCCGGGGTATCTATTTCTCCCTCCCCCATCTAGTCTAGAAAGACGTAAGAGGACTATACCCTGTGGATGACGGTGTACCCTCTGAGGAGAGTGGTGACGCAAATATTTGTTAGGGGTCACCTTTGGCTAAGTACTGTCGTGACTATAGAATATCTTTTATGGCCATTATGGTTGGTACAGTCGTTGTCATATATCGTACTATGGTTTGGCCAGCTAAAAATGCGCCTGAGCAAATTGGCGTTAGATATATCTGATCTGGTCATTCTATATAGGTAGTTGGAAATCTATATCTGCCTTCAGATATGGAAGTTGTATTCACTTCACAAAGCATGACATAAAAATCTGAGCATTTCATGATTTATTTTATTTTCTCTATTATTTGGTATGATGTGTGTTTGTTTTGATTATATTAACATGTTATTTTCTCTAATAAATAAATTATTTTCATAGTGTAAGAACGGTATACGAAGTCACCAAATGGTAAGTATTTATGCTAGAATAATTCAACTTTAAAAGCTTACGATGTTATTTAAATACTGTTTTTCTTACTGAGCATATGGAACTCACTCTTTCCATACCTCGTCCTAGATGAGAAAGAAAATGAGGAACCGCCAGCTGACCTACATATTGAAGTTTATGAGAATCCTATAGATCCATAAAACTTGAGTGCATGATCGTTCCCGCACTCTGATGAGTCGAATAGCATAGTGAAAGAAGTTGTCCTCTTTTGTATTTTGACTTTGTATTTTGTAGCCATTTCTATCATCAGTTATATGTATGTAATTTAAAATCTTATATATAAGGATTTATATTAATTTGTTCCACTGTATAAAATTTTATCATGCACTCGTAATCCTATTTCTGTATCTGACACCCACATGCCTTAATTAGCATTTTGGATGTTACATAAACTCATTTGGAATCAATAGCCTTTTTTAGGAGGTAAAGGTTCTAAAGTCCAAGTATTATTTGCTTCCAATCCAGAAATTTTGTTAACCATTACATCTCTCCAATGCTAAAATTTGATTGCTTGAGAAAATGATTTTAGCTTATCATTAAATGTTATGGCCGCTAAAAAAGCAGTGTTAGTAGCAAAAAAAGTTTGAATAAGAAAAAATTGTGAAAAATGATATACTGTCAAGTTTGCTTATGGAAGAAGAGAGAGAGATGTAGGATTTATGAGAGGGGGCAAAGTATACTCACAACCAACAAATGACGTGAGACATATCTTTGTCATTTGTATGCTCTTAGAGTAGATTTCGAATTAACATTATGAATCTCATCATGTGATTAATTTTGTGGAGATAATGATCTTTCTTCAACACTTTCAATCTCAACAATTTCTGGACTTGTGGTTAAGACAAGGTAGAAGTAATTCGTTCGAGTTTTTAAGAAGCATCTATTGATATTGAAGTACAAGCAATTAAACAATGATCATAAGATGGATTCAAACCTAATTTTGAGAGCCCAAAATTCTCTATTACAGATCTGGTATCATTTAATTTACCATCAGAAACATCAAATATATTTAATCTGCAAATGAGAATATTTTTTAAAGAATTGTATGTCTCGAGAAACATAAATCCTTTTACTTTCAAGATCATAAATTTTGTATCCCTTTTATCCTCTTCAGCAATATTTCATAAGGAGTTTTATCCTTTAAAACAAAAGGTGGTATGTGATTGATTAAATATATTGCATTAAGGACACACTCACCCTAGAATGAAATTAAAAGACTTTCTTGAAACTGTAAAACACGTGCCACCTCCACAAATCGTGTATGCTTGCGCTCGACGACTCCATTTTATTGGGGTGTATATATGCAGCTAGTTTGATGCTCAATTCCATGATCAAAATAATAACTCCTTATATCATCATGTGTGAACTAAAGTCTGTTATCTATTCAAAAGAGCTTAACTCTAAAATTAAATTGAGTATAAACCCAATTAAAAAACTGTATCAAATATGCTTTGGTTTCTGATTTATTCTTCATAAGAAACAACTATGTTGTTCAATTGAAATTATCTACCAAATTCAATAAGAAATGACATCCAGAATAAGATTTTATTTTATACGGGCCCCAAATATCACAATAAACTAAATCAAATAATAAAAGCCCATTTTGTTCTCTACCCATTCTAATCAGCTTCCTTGAGGCTAAGTCCTGAATCACAAAACAATCTGCCAGAAAGACTACCAAACAATTTAAATCTTTTGTCAATCTATTACCAGATAGTAAATTAAAAGAAAAATTAAGAATTCCTAAAACTCGTGCAAGTATTAGTTTGTTACCAAGGTCTATTTAACCCATGGCATGAAATTTTAACAATTGCACCATTAGGAATTTGTACTAGTGGCATATTGGGTTAAATAATAGGTTTGGACTAAGATTCCATGTCACAAGTCATGTGATTTGTGGCCCCTGTATCCACAACCCACTCATCATTCTCCTTACCCGAAAATTTGGAGGTTGTCATATTCATAAATGGATTACCTTCTAGTATTTTCAAGCCTTTTAAAATAGCTAACAACTAGTACTGTTGTGTAAAATAAAAACTAGGAATTGACAATTTTGTGTTGTCTTCTGATGTAACAAAAGCTGTGTTGTAAGATGTCCTTGTTCTAACAACATTCTAAAATTGAGTTCCACATGCACGAGACTAATCATTTTCAGTTTGCCTACCATTCTTCTTTCCTGGTTTGTGTCAATCTTATGGGTAACCCATCATCTTAAAAAAAATATTCCTTACTGTGGGTAATTTTCCCACAATGAACACATGGTAATTAATTTCTACTTCCATTGTCACTCTTCTATTATTTCAGTTTATTCCTTCTTACCAGTGTTGTAGGTCCTTTAATGATGCGAATTTGAGTTGCCACAGCTGATCGTTGCTTATCTCCCAAGGTTTGGAAATGGATCTACATTTAATATCTATAACCTGACAGTTGAGAAAAAATTATCAAGCCCCATTAAGAAATCAAATACCTTTTTTTCTTCATGTATGGACTACATCCGCTTTGTTGCACCACACTTGACGTGACCCTAAGAGGGAATTCCAGTTACCTGGGAACCCAACCATCAGATTTTATGCCAATTCGAACACAAGGCTTGGGAGAAGCCTGGACCAAGAAAACAGAGTCGAGATTCGATGACAAGTTCCAATATCATGAAGCCCAAGGATCCAATTCGTGCAAGCTTAGATCAGGTAGATGGATCATCAATGCCATCAAGATTGGGAAGCCTTATGGGCTGCCTAGACAACCAACCCAAGGAAACATCAACAATGATGAGTTGTAGGCTATCGAATTGATCCTATAAGACAAAGCTGGTGTGTCTGAGACAACGCACGAAGGAGAGGTACCCGCAGGCGGGCAACCTGAGTCACCCGGCCTGTCACCTGGCCCACTAGGCCCAACCCGCAGCCTAGCATGCCACGTGCCTGAGAAGAATGTGTAGGCCCATGTTGCGCGCCCCAACAGGTGGGCCAACCGAGGCCCATCAAAAAGACCCAACGGCTAGCCCTCATCCTGAAGCCTAATCCAGCTGACCCGCACCTGAAGGAGAAGAAACCTGACTAAAAACTTGGCCCAATAGCAACCGCGTGCATAGTTGAGGAGAGACCTGGGCGGGCCGCAAAGTTGTCAGGCCCAAAGATCGTGCATGTACGAACCCAACCTAAAGCTGTGTGTGCACATGCGGGCTTCCCTAGCCCACATGGGTGAGGTGTGTGTGTGGTAAGTTTTGGACTTCTTTCCTCCACATACCCCATATGATTTTTCAACCCAAAATCACAAAATTCACATGGTAATTATCACCTCATGATTTAATTATTATTATTAAAATTAAAGATTAATTATATAATATTTTAATTTTAGGGTCATCTGAAGCTATTATTTTATTATATTTTTAATCTTATTATTAATCTAATTATTTTAATTTGATTTTCACATGGAATTCAGAAGGGATAAATATTAACATATTTTAATTAATATTTTATAGTAAGTCTATCTCTTAAGATTATTTCATTAATTTATTTGCGATAGAATAATAATTTTATTATGTATTTATCCTAAATTTAGATAGAATTCTATATAGGGTACTATTTTATTAAATTATCCCAGGATTTTATACTTATCTAGATGCCCAAGAAATGTTATAAAAAAACCTTTGCCCGTAGGATGTAAATACAGCACATTTAACAATCAATTTGAGAGAATTCTTGAAAGCTTCGCCTTTTCTTCTTTTTTAGCATTTTTGCTAAAATTAGCTTCTTCAAGTTCTTTAGGAAGCAAGAGTCTTAAGAAATCTTGTTGAGCTAAAGAGCGGGGATTAACTTATCAGTAAGTTTATAGTGTTTTTCCTTTAATTGTTTATTTTTCCTAGTCTTTGTTTTTCTTTTTCTTTAGGATTATAGATTCAATTAGAGGGAGAGGTTTATTTTAGATGGTTATAGTTTCGGTAGTGCATACATTGAGTGGGTTTTAGGAGTTGATTCGATCCTCCCTATACCCTCCCGCATCAACACTTATACAAAAAAACTGAGAAAAAGAGGGACTAAAGTCTTGTGGTTCTTTTTTTGGCTTTATTTTTAGAGGATTATAGAAAGATTATAAATGGATTTTGGATCAATTTTTGCAGGCTATTCTCTAGTTTTCTTAGTTCGGTCATTCAAGAAGGATTTAGTTTTACTAGAGAGGTATTTATCTATTTTCTCCATTATTGATGATCTCAAGTGTGGATTGAGAATATTTTGTACTTATTTTCTTTGATAGAAGATTTTACTCAAATTTTGGCATGTGGTTTTCTCTCTACACTAGAGGATTTTCCACATAAAATTCTATGTCTCTTTACTTTACGATTATTTCTTTACTTACTATTGTTTTACTTAAACAAGTGGTATCATAGTCAAATTGATTGGTTTCCTCATTGATTTATGGTATGTGATT
The DNA here is from genome assembly GCF_054855325.1 of Carica papaya. Taxonomy (NCBI): domain Eukaryota; kingdom Viridiplantae; phylum Streptophyta; class Magnoliopsida; order Brassicales; family Caricaceae; genus Carica; species Carica papaya. Next base: position 17,174,884 of record NC_142314.1, read on the forward strand.
AATTATGTGAATTAAGATAGAGGAATTCTGGAGTACAATGATTAAATTGTCGATCTTAAATTATTCAATTTGGAAGTCAAAGATGGAGAACTTTCTTTATTGTAAAGAATTATATGACCCTATAAATTAGGAACTGCCAAGTTAACTAGGAAATCATAAGGAGAAAATGAAAAAAAAAGTTATAGGAATTATTCGGCAATAGGTGTATGTTAGTGTCTACCATCATATAAGCAAAAATGTTAATGCATGGGTCTTGTAGAAGAAAGTGGAAACTATTCATGAGAGAAAAAGTGTTTAGAATAAAGTTTTTGCTATTAGAAAACTCGTGAACTTGAAGCTACAAAATGGGTGGTCAATTATATAATATTTAAGTGAGTTCAAAACTTGGTAAATCAATTGAGCACTATTAAGATAACTATAGATGATGCATGCATTATTACTCTTAACCTCTTTACCAGATAGTTGGGAGACCTTGGTGGTGTCTCTTAATAACTCTATTCCAACCGGTTTTTTATCTTTATCTTTGATAAATGGTAGTCTGTATGATGAAAAGACTAAAAGGAAAGATATGGGCATTAATACTTTATTGGCTCTTGTCACAACCATATAAAGCAGAGGTAAAAATAAAAGTAAGGTCCTAAGGGGCATAATAAATATAGAAGCAAGTCACAGTCAAAAGGGAAATTAAGTTGTTATCGCTACGGTAGGGAGGGGAATTTAAAATGAAATTACAAGGCTTTAAAAAATAAACAGAATAATGAAAAAAATTTAAAAAAGGCAGATAATCAGAATACCACTGCAACTGTAGATGATGATAATAAAGAGCTTGTTGTACTTTCATTTGTTGAGAACTATAGCCATGTTACTAATCCTGATATTGAGTGTAGTTGATTCAACAGCATCCTACTTACTACACTCAGGAGGGGTAAGTCTTTACTATGTATAAAGCAGAGAATTCTTGCAAAGTGAAGATGGCTAACACCACCTATGCAGATATAGTGGGTGATAGTGATGTTTTCATACTAACAAATGTTGGTTGCATGTTAACTTAGAAAAACATGTGACTTATGCTAGATTTGCTCGCGAATACGATTTCTACTCATGTCATGGATCTAGAATTTAAACCTTTGTGATGATTATTTGCATGGCAAGCAACATAGAATTTCTTTTACTAGTTCATCTAAAAGAAAAAAAATATCATTGAGTTAGTTTTCTCTAATGTATATAGTCCCATTGATATGAAAATTGTAGGAGGTAGTAGATATTTTGTTACTTTTATAGATAATGTTTCACAAAAAGTTTAGGTGTTTATTTTGGAAACAAAAATTAGGTTATTCATTACTTTAAGCAGTTTCATGCTATGGTGGACAAAGAGAAATGAACATCTTTAAAGTGTCTTCGCAATGACAATGGAGGTAAATACACTTCACAAGAGTTTGCAAATTATTATATTCAGCACGAATTAGATATGATAAAACTGTTCCTGGTACTCTATAACATAATGGTGTAATTGAAAGAACAAACATAACCATTTTAGAGAAAGTTAGATGCATGATGAAAATGGCTAATTTACCAAAGTTATTTTGGGATGAGGCATTATGCAATACCTACTATTTAATGAATTGGTATCCATCAACTCCTTTATATTTTAATTTTCCTAAAAGAGTATGGTCTAGGAAGGATATTACTTACTCTCACTTGAAGGTATTTGGGTGTAAGGAATTTGTGCAAGTGCTTAAGAAACAGAGACAAAAACTTGATAACAAAATAGTTCCATGTATTTTTCTAGGTAATGATGTAGAGTTGGGTACGAATTATGTGATCTGGTGAAAAAGAAAGTCATCAGGTCCATATATGTAATTTTTCATGAACACAAGACCTTATTGGACTTTAAGACATCAGAGAATACTATAAAAAATGAAGATATTCCTCTTTTTATACTAGTCTCTACTTTAATCAAAGATGCCACAAATGAGGGAGAGTTACATAAACAACATGGGATTGATTATATATTAGCACTAGTGATGTCAATGATGATATTGAACATGGGAGTAACCCCTTCATCATCATACTGTAGAAGAACCTCAGGTTAGGAGGTTAACTAGAATACATCATCCATCTACTAGATATTCTAGTTCTGAGTATGTCACAATTACAAAAAATGAGGAGACAAATAGCTCCTAAGAAGTTCAAAATCGCAAAGAGAAAGTTTAGTAGATGAAAGTAATAAAGGAGGAGATGAGTTTGTTAAAGAAGAAGAATACCTATGAGCTAGTTGAACTTCCAAAAGGTAGAAAAGCCTTGAAAAATAAATGGGTGTACAAGCTTAAGATGGTTGGAAAAAACTAGAGAAGTATAAAACTCATTTTGTAGTAAAGGGTTACAATCAGAATAAAGGAGTTGATTTTGATGAGATTTTTTCTCTTATTTTGAAGATGTGCCTCATCCAAATGATTCTTGGTCTGATTGCTAGCTTGGATCTTAAGCTTGAGGACCTAAATGTGAAAACTGTATTTGTTCATAGTGATTTGGAGAAAGAAATCTATATGGATCAATTAGATGAATTTGAAATAAAAGAGAAAGGGGACATGGTTTACAAGTTGAAGAAAAGCTTGTATGGGTTAAAACTAACTCTAAAACAATGCTGCAAGAAATTTAACTCTTTCATGGATCATTGTGTGTACTTTAGGACATTCTAAGATGGTAAATTTTTCATTCTTTTGCTCTATGTGAATGATATGTTGATAGTAGAGTAAGATGCTAAAATGATTTTCAATTTAAAACAAAGAGTTGTTTGGCTCCTTTAATATGAAAAATTTGAGACCAGCATGACTAATTTTGGTCATGCAGGTTACTCGTGACGAGAAAGCTACAAAGTTATAGTTGTTATAAGAGAAGTATGTTAAGCAGATACTAAGCAGATTTAATATGAAGAATGCTAAGTCAATTAACATACCTCTTGCTCGTCATTTTACACTTCCCAAGAAATCTTGTCCCTCAACTCGAAAGGAAAATAAAGAAATGACAGTCATTCCTCACTCCACTGTAGTTGGGAGTTTCATGTATACTATGATTTGCACCCGATAAAGTATTACTTATGTTGTTGACTTGGTCAATGGGTTTCTTTCAAATCCTTGTAAAGATCACTAAGAGGCTATAAAATGGATTCTTAGGTATTTGAGACATATTTTTAAGATGTGCTTATGTTTTGGAGACTCAAAATCATTTCTAGAGGGATATATAGATGCGGATATGGCAGGTGACCTTGATGACAGGAAGTTAATTTTAGGGTATGTGTTTCTTTTTGTAGGAGGAGCTATCTCATGAGCAGTCTGAATTGTAAAAGTGTTTTGTTCTATCCACAACTGAGGCAAGGTACATAATTATGGCCAAAGTAGGTAAAAAAATGCTTTGGATGAAAAGATTTCTCAAAGAGTTGGATTTGAAGCAAGATGAGTATATGGTGAATTGTGAGAGTGAAAATGCTCTAGAAAATTTCACATATCACTGTTGAACTAAGTATATTGATCTAAGATATCATTGGATCCGTAAAGTAGTGAACAATCAAGAGATGTTATTAAATAAGATTCAAAATGATAAAAATCTAGCTGACATGTTGACCAAGGTGGTGACTCGTGGTAAGCATCAGTTATGCGCCAAGATGGTGGGATTAAGTGGCAATTGTGCAATGGATGTATGGACATCTCTCCATGGGTTAGAGGGGGAGATTTTTGGTCATGGCCTGGTGGGCCAATTGATTCTAGCCCATTAGGACTAATAAGAAACAAAAATAAGAAGCTTCTTTCAATAAAAAATATATATATAAATTTGGCTTTGTTGTTTCTCTTAACACATTCACGGGAACCAAGAGGGAAAAAGTGGTTGTCAAAAAATGCAAAAAGGAATTTTTTTTTTTTGTTTTTCTCAGTCACGTGAAGAAACTAAGAAAAAGGGGGACCAAAGTTTTATGGGTTTTTTCTTCGGCTTTATTGTTGGTGAATTATCAAAAAATTACAAGTGTATTTTAGATCAAATTTGGAGGGTTATTCTCTAGCTTTTTTGGTGTGATAATTCAAAAATGATTTAGTTTTACTAGAATTGTATTTATGTATTTTCTCCATTATCGGTGATCTCAAGTGTAGATTACTTGAGAATATTTTGTATGTAACACCTCGAAATCCTTTACACTTAACGTGTGTCGAACTCCATTAATTGGGTCGAATGGCCATTTAAATTTTGTTAATATTTAAAATTAGCAACATTGTTGCTTTACCTTAATTAAATAATTTTTATTCATTTTTATATTTTTTAATATTTATTTCAAATTAATAATGTTTTTAGTAAAAATAATAAGAGTCGGTAAAGTTGGCAAAGTGGAAAAGTAGAAAAAATCTTGGTAGCCCATGACCCACACACTCAGTTAACCCGCACGGACAAGCCTGCGCGCACACACTGCACACGCACTGCGCATGACTGTGAACACAGTATGCACGCACATTGTGAAGCATGGTCGCGCACAACTTGTAACTACAAGTTGTCAGTCGGCCATCGACGAGACGACTGCTACCTTGTCCCATCGGCCATGCTTGGCCATGCAAAGTAGGCCCCACTTTTCACCCACCTCTTCATTTGTTTTTACGGATGCCCCCCATTTGTCGCACATCTAGAAACCCCCAAAACTCTATTTAAAGGCTTCCCTTCCCCTTTCTTTCACACTTTATTTTCTCTTCCATTTTCCAATTTCTTTAACACTCTATCTTCCCTTCTATTTTTCCGCTTCCTAAAGGGAAAAACTTTGAGAGAGGAAGAAGGAAAAAAGTAAGAGTTTATAGAGCTCGACCAAGGAGTGCTAGTAGTTCCTTTCTTATCTTCCAGAATGCTAAGTCGACTCAATTTCGATAAGGGATTCTTTAGTATTTTCATCTATATTTCTAAGTACTTTTTTTAGTTAATTAATTTGATGAAATTAAAGAATTGTTGAAATGAATTATGTGCTTGCTTTGGTGATCTATTGTTGATAAATGAGGATCCATTTATGATAAATGTGTTAGAATGATGATTTGGGATACATGTGGGATTGACCCTTACACTTACTCTTGGTAATGACAAAAGAATTGTTCTAAGGAGCTCCAGCTTTAAAGAATATCCCGATTGGTCAAATCCAAGTATATTGGGCCTTTGGCCGAATACATTAATGAGCCCCGGCCAGTTTTAGAAGTGAAATACGAAATATCTATGATTATGTAAAGTATAATACATGGTAGTTGTACCATATGACCATGATGCATGAATTTCTATTAGTATTGATGCTTGTTCACATGTACAGTATTATTGAACATGATGATTTATGCATAAGTCTCTTCAGTGTTTAAACATTGTTTAAACCATGACATATGACGATTGATAAAATGCATGCGGGTTTGGCCCTCCGCTTTACCTTGGTAATGGCGAATATGGTAATTCTAATGGGTCTTGTCTCAAGAGGATGACCAGAAGGTTAAGCGCAAGTGAATGAGCCTACAGTCCAAACATAGAAAATGAGTCTTCAAGCTGGATGTGTGAAAAAAGGCCTGGCCTTCGAGTCGAATAGATTGTGGAATCGCTATTAGATTCAGAAATGGTTGCATTAAACATATAACATGCAAATGGAAAAGAATATGGAATTTTTTTGTGAATATGAAATAAATAAGAGAAAAGAATGAAAAATTTGTTTGACTATTATCTCTTAGGGATTTATGTTTCTCCCTCCTCTAAAAAGTATTAGTGAACTGCTTCATATGATGATCGACGATCCCTCTGATGAGAGAGGATATGCATTAGGTACATATAGGGCCATAGTGGCAAAATATAGTTGTGGCTATAGTTTAGATGGGGAAATGAGAATGACCCGAGAATTTGGTTATTCACAGTGGTAGCCGAGGATCCCTTTTGCTCTAAGTGGATATATATTGTAAGGGCTTAGTGTGGAGGTCAGTAAAAGACTTAATAAAATCTACATACGATTCAGAATATGAATTGTATTTCTATGATGATTTGTATGATGGTTCCTCTGTTTACTAAGCATGTTATTTTTTTTACTTTCATTGGATAATTGATATGTTTGGGTGTGTCAAATGTAATATAGCATGCCTACTTAAATGTTGATTGATGGTGCTGTTAGTTGGTTATATAACTGTCTCATTGGATTTTCTTAATAAAGACAAAACGTTTTTTGAATAATTAAATGTCTTCATACTGTGATGGTTCTTAAAGATAAGAGGTATATAAAATATTATTCAAGTTGTTACTTTTAAAACTTTAGATGTTTAATTTTAAATATTGTTTCTCTTACTGAGTTTACATAGAACACACCCTTAATCTATGCCCACCAGATGGTGAGGAAGTTGAGGATCTGCTCCCCGAGTTATCCCCTGGAGGTTGACTAGACCCATTCACGGATCCTTAGTAATTCTTTATGACATAATTCGAGTGTAATGATTATTTCACATGTTGATCTAAAAATCCTGTAAAGACTCTACTTTTTGTACTTAATACTTAAGATTGCCAAATTATGCCCTTTGATGTAAGTTTTAAATCTTAGATTGCTTTGTAAGGGATTTTTATTTTCTACTTCAATGTCAAATAATGTTTTAGCACTCGAAACTATTTAGATAGTTGGCTCCCTTCTACCCATTTGGTATTTGGGATGTTACATTGTACTTGTTTTCTTTGACAATGGATTTGACTCGAACTTTGACCTGTGCTTTTTCCCTCTACATTGGAGGATTTTTTACATAAAATCTTGTGTCTCTATACTTTGTGACTGTTTCTTTACTTGTAATTATTTTATTGGTTGTGCACTGAATTTTGATTTACGATATTGATTGGTTTGGATAATAATTGGAACTTATGCATTAATTTAGTGATTATTTTAATTTACACAAGTAATTATATTTCTTAATTGAGATTTAACAAAAGGTTCATTCCTTTCTATTGAGCCTTCCTTGAACCCTAATAGAGCTTTTAATTTGTAAATCCACTCTTTAAAAAAATAAATATGGAATTTCTTCTTCTACATCTTAGATATTGTAAGAAAAGTTTGGACAACTTTTAAGGGATTCTTATGTCAAGGACATATAAGTTTTTAGTGAGCTAGACACAAAAAACAACTAGTTTAATTTAAGAGGTTAAAGAAAGTAGAGGAATCTAAAGTAACTGCCTTGAAAAATAAGACATATGCATAAGTAGTAACCATTTCTCTATAAATCGGGTCTGCACTCCCTTTCCTTCACTCTTTAAAGTTTACTTTTGATATATTGTTATGTATTGCTCAAGTTTTCCATTCTTACACATGTTTTACATGTATATTTCGGTATTTGCATACAAATCAAGTTTTTTATATTATTTATGTAAATCTTATCATTGGAGATTTAAATACAAAGTAAGATTTTCATTATTATTTATATATTTCACATATATTAGCATTAAATTTGCATATAAAGCAAGTTTTTCATTCTTACTTATGTATTTCACATTATTATTAGACATTCAGATTATAAGGGTGAAATTTTGAAAATCTAAATTCATTCACGTCTCAGGTTGCCTTAGGATTTGGGTCGATAGATCTCTTATTCTAATTGAAGTCATTTTTAAATTGTAAGACATTGTCTCTAGTACATAAGTAATCTCTTGAATGTATTTTCTTACTATTAAAATGTGAAATACATTAAGGCTCCCAATAAGGAATGTAAAAACACCCAACTATAAAGGACATGATTCATTCTTTCTAAAATTTTGAATAGCTCAGCGAATTGAGGCCTTAATTTTCCTCATATCAAAAAATGCATCCCTCCTTTAATTTGGATATATTTAATAAGACATTATCACTATTTAAAACTCTAATACTATTTTCTATTACTTATATAACATTTTATGTCTACTCTAAACTGCACAAGAGCATTTTTTTATTGTAGGAATTTTTTTCTCTAATTTCCTAAACAAGCTCAAAACAAAAATTTTCTTTCATCTTAGATCATCCCAACGTAAAAGATGATTTATACTTCCTATCATATAAAGTCTCATAAAGAGTTATTTGAAGGCTTGTTCAACAGCTATTATTATGATAAACCTAGTCAATAGCATGTGATGTTTCTAAAAGTCTTTCATATTAATTGCACAAACTCTCAATATATGTTCTAAAGTTTCAATAGTTCACTCAGATTGTCCATTTATTTAAGCGTGAGAGGAAATGCTGAATTTCAAAATGGTCCTTAAGACTTTATGGAGATTATCCCAGGATTGAACTATGAATTAGAAATCCCTAATTGATATAATAGTCAAAGGAATGTTAATTTTAACAATTAAGTGGATGACCCACTAACTAGATGTTTTATTTTTCTCATCCATTCATAACAGTTAAATCTAACTAAAAAGACACCTAAAATAATAGATGACCATTATAAAAAAAATGTACATTGATAGAGTGGGTAACCATAAAATAAATTATAAAATTATTATATTTTATAAAAATTAAAATATAATAATATAAATGTTTATCAACACATTTAATTAGCATAAATGTGTTTTGGCCTCTTGTCTCATCTATAAAAAGAGCTCAAATTCATCTTTTATACGAGTCTTCCATCAGCTAAAGTTTTTCATTCTTGTGCATAATAGTTAAATAGAGAGAAAAAATTAGACAAAGAATTAAGGATTTTGTCAAGGGGTCTCTCAATCATGCTATGAATGCATCATCTTTGGATAGTATGTAGCTCTAAACTCCTATCACTTTTATTTCTCTTAAGATGTATTGAATTCAATAAAAATTATTTCTGCATCAAATATTCTTACATTTAGTATCAGAGCAAGATTGAATTCACACATCTTAAAATTTTATACTAACAATTTATATATATGTATATAATTTTATACTAATAGTTTATATATATATATATATATTAATTCACTAACAGTTTATATATATGTATATAATTTTATACTAACAATTTATATATACGTATATATTATTACACTAAGTTTATATATATATTATTACACTAATAGTTTATATATATATATATATTAATTCACTAAGAGTTTATATATCTGTATATAATTTTATACTAACAGTTTATATATATGTATATATTATTACACTAACAGTTTATATATATATTATTATACTAACAGTTTATATATATATATATAATTTTATTCTAATAGTTTTTATATGTTTATTATTACACTAACAGTTTATATCTATGGATCTAATTTTATACTAACACTTAATATGAATATATTAATTTACTAGTAGTTATATATATATATATATAATTTTATACTAAAAATTTATATATGTATATATTATTACAGTAATATTTTATATATATATTATTACACTAACAGTTTATATATATGTATATATTATTATACTAACATTTTATATTCATATATATTATTACATTAATAGCTTATATATATGTATATAATTTAACATTAATAGTTTATATATATGTATATATTATTACACTAACAGTTTATATTCACATATATTATTACACTAATAGCTTATATATATGTATATAATTTAACATTAACAGTTTATATATATGTATATATTACACTAACCGTTCATATATATATATTATTATACAGTTTATATATGTATATATTATCACACTAACAGTTTATATATATGCAAATGATGTGATCTTAGACAGTCTAGAATTAGTTCCAAAGATACAACCTTGCATTAATGAAGAATGCCCAGAACAAGAGAGTAGTTTCATCCCTGAACGCTTTCCCAATTGGGATTATTTGAAGAGATTGGCCAAATTTGTCCAAGGTAGAAATATTAAAGTCCAAGTAAAATTAATGGCCTAAAGAATTGTAAGAAAGCCCACGCCCCAAGAAGAGGTCCACATGCGCGCTGAACAAGCATGACCCGCGAACATGCTCATGTGCCTGCACGGACTGCACGCACGAGCACATTGGAGCGCCCATGCACGCGGCCCTTTAGGCTCGTTTGGAACCGACTATGCGCGCACAGCCCAAGGGGCTATATGCCCGTACCCCGCACGAATGGCCCAAACCCACCAGCCTACGACTCTTGCGGGTCTTCTCCCACGCAACCCGCACGGACCAGCTAGCCCAGCCCATCCAAGTAGTCCAAACTGGTCGACCCCCTTTTTCCCTTTTTAAATTATTTAATATTTATTTTATTATTTTAAAATCTTTTAAAAAGGCTTGGGCCCCGCTTTTCAAAATATCCATGTGTTAAAATTAATTTTCACATGTGTTTTAAATGAATTTCATGTGGGATAAATATGGATTTAAATTAATTATTATTTTAATATAAGTCTATCCCTTAAGATTATTTAATCAGTTTATTTGGGATAGAATAATTATTTTATTATGTAATTATTCTAGATTAATATAGAATTTTATCTAGGTTATTATTTTATTAATTATCTCAAGATTTTGTACTCATATTTGAGAATAAATTTGAGAGAATTTTTGAGTGCTTTAGTTTTTCTTCATTAACATTTTTTCTAAAATTAGTTTCTTCAAGTTCTTCGGGAAGTAGGAGTCTTCAGAAGTCTTATTGAGTCAAGGAGCGAAGATTAACTTATCGGTAAGTCCATGGCGTTTTTTCTTTCCTTGTTTTATTTTTATAGTCTTGATTTTTACTTTTCTTTAGGATTGTAGATTCAATTAGAGGGAGGAGTTTAATTCTAGGTGGTTATTGTTCCGGTATTGCATACGTTGAGTGGGTTTCAGAAGTTGATTTGATCGTCCCCATACCCTCCCACGTCAGTAAATGTATATATATATACTATACAAATTATGGTTCGTAGTTTTATAACTTAAGATTTATTAACATAGAGAGTTACGAAAGTAGCACAAATTGATGAATCTTGCGTTAGTTAAACTACATTAAAGAATTAAGGGAGACTTATAAAGCAATAATATATATTTTTATAATTATAAGATTGAGACTAACCCAAAGAAGAGTCACTTTCTACTAATTAAGAACTGGTAATTTATTTTGTGTTATTTAGATGGATACCCGAAGGTAACATGTAAATGATACAAAATATTAAGTATTTTAAACCCTTTTGAGTAAACACTAGACATACTAACGTTTTGCCCAAAAGAAAAACTATAGTGATATCAATAGTTCATTCTTTATAAATTTTAATTCTATATTATATATATATTTGAGGCCTTATTGTAAGCATTATTCTATTTTTTATAGTTCTCACTTCACTATATTCTCTTGCATCTGAAATGACAACTTATGATGGGTCAAATTTTGTGAACTGGTATGAAAGGGTCCAATTCTCACTGGGTTTATTGGATCTTTACCTGGCTTTAATAATTGAAAAATCTCCTGAAGCTACCAATGATAGTATTCTGGAGTAGATGGAATAATTGAAAGCCTGGACAAGGTCAAACAAACTCAATCTTGTGTTTATAAGAATGACCATTGCCCTAAACGTCAAAACTTCCCTCCCTCAAACTGAGATAGCCTCAGAATTTCTGAAATCTATGGAGGAGTGTTTTTAAACGCGCTGATAAGTCTCTTGTAGGCACATTGATGGTTGAATAGACCACCATGAAATATGATGGTTAGAAAGAAATTTAACACATTTTGAATATAATTAAAAAGGCTGCAAAACTAAAGGCATTAGGTATGAACATGGATGAGTCCTTCTTAATATACTTTGTCCTTAACTCACTTTCTTCGTAGTTTGCTCCATTTAAAATTCACTACAACACTAATAATAAGTATTGGACCATAAATGAGTTTATTAGTAAGTGTATTCAGGAGAAAATGAGATTAAAGCAAGATGGACATAATTTTGCCCCTGCAGTTACTCATAGAGATGTGAAGAATAAAGGTAAATCCTAAAAAGTAAAGAACATTCCACGAAAGAAATTGAGTAGACCTAGGGAGAATAACCAGAGTCATGATGGAAAATTTACTTTGAGTTGCTACTTTTGTGGGAAGAAAGGTCATGTGAAAAAGGAATGTAATAAGCATAAGGCTTGGTTCGAAAAGAAAGGTATAAATCTTTCTTTTGTATGTTATGAATCAAATCTTGCTAAAATTCCTTTTAATACTTGGTGGGTTGATTTTGAAGCCACAACTCATGTTACTAATTTAATGCAAGGATTCCTTACAACCTGAAAATCGAAAGAAAGTGAAAAGTTCCTCTATATGGCAAACCGTCTCAAAGTATAAGTGGTAGCTATAGGTACCCGCTTGCTATTAGAGACCGGTCATCATATGGATCTTTTCAATACTTTTTATGTTTCTTCGATTTGTAGGAATTTAATTTCACTATCTAAATTAGATGTTATAGGATATTCAGTTTATTTTGGTTGTAGAAAAGTAAGTTTAGTATTTAATTTAATGACAGTTAGTTTTGGTATTTTATATGATGGTTTATATAAAATTTATCTGAATCATTAATTTGCACATGTTTTCGTTATCTTGCATTTAAATATTGGTTTAAAACGTGGCTTAATTAATGAAAATTCCTCATTCTTGTGGTATAAAAGGGTAGGACATATCTCCAGGGAAAGAATTTAGAGATTAGTGAATCATGGAATTTTACAAAATCTTGACTTAACTAATTTCCAAGTATGTGTAGATTACATAAAAGGAAAGCAAACTAAACATACAAAAAAATGTGCAACAAGAATTTTGAGATAATTTATATAGACATTTGTATACCACTCTCTATTCCTTATTTTACTGGAGAGAGATACTTTATCACTTTTATAGATGATCTACCTTGGTATGGTTATGTAAATTTAATGCATGATAAGTCTTAAGTCATTGACATCTTTGAGGTATACATTATAGAGGTTGAGAGACAATTAGATAGAAAGATTAAGATTATGAAATATGATCGAGGTGGTGAATACTATGGTAGATATGATGAGACAAGACAAAATCTTAGACTCTTTGCCAAATTCTTAAAAAAACATGGCATTGGTGCTCAATACACAATGCCAGGTATGCCACAGCAGAATAGTGCTGCTGAAAGATGTAATCGCACTTTAATGAAAATGGTTAGGAGTATGATGAGTTACTCTTCTATACCTATTTCTTTATTGGGTGAAGCCTTAAAGACCATAATGTATATCTCAAACAAAGTTCCTAGTAAGGCAATATCTGTAGCTCCTTTCGAGTTGTGGACTGGTAGGAAACCAAGTTTAAAACATTTACATATATAGGGTTGTCCAGTGGAGGAAAAATCTTTAATCCTCATAAGGAAAAGCTAGATTCAAGGACAATATCTAGACTTTTTTTTTTATTATCCAAATAAGTCCAAATGGTATAGATTTTATTGTTCTAACCATCGTATGAGGATAGTTGAAACCAGCAATGACAGATTCTTAGAGAATGGCGAAATTAGTGGGAATGAAGAACCAAGAAAAGTAGACCTGGAGGAATAAAAGTAGATATCTCATCACCCTTTTTGCCTCAAGAAACAATTGTTGCTCAACCTTCTCAGCAAGTTATGGAAAATGAGCTATATAATGGAAATGGTTCACTACCACAAGAAGATATCATCATTGAAAATATTGTATAACAATCACAATCAATGCTTTTAAGAAGATGTCAAAGGGAAAGGAAATATGCTATATTAGATTATTATATGGCATATCTACAAGAATCTGATTTTAATATTGGTATAAGAACATATCCAGTTACATTTTTAGAAGCCCTGAAAAGTGATAATTCTAATAAATGGATAGAAAATATGAAAGAAGATTTGAAATCTATGAACCATAATGATGTCTGGGATCTTATCGAATTGCTTGATAATTGTAAAAGGGTTGGTTGTAAATGGGTTTTCAAGACCAAACGCGATACTAAAGACAGTATCAAATGACTTAAAGCCATACTAGTGGTCAAAAGTTTTACTCAAAAGGAAGGTATAGAGTATAGAGATACTTTTATTTCTAAAAAATACTCACTTAGAATCATTATGACACTTGTAGCACATTTTGATTTAGAGTTACATCAAATGAATATAAAAACTACTTCCTTGAATGGGAATTTTGGATGAAGATATCTAAGAACAACCTGAAGGGTTCGAAAAGAAAGGAAAAGAAAACCTAGTTTGCAAATTAAAAAAATCCATTTATGGTCTTAAACAAACTTTCAAACAATGGTATATAAAGTTCAATGATACCATTATATCTTTTGGATTTAAGAAAAACACTGTTGATCAGTGCATACATTTAAAAATTAGTGGAAGCAAGTTTATATTTCTGATACGATATATGGATGATATTTTGCTAGTTGTTAGTGATCTTTCTTTGTTATACAAAACCAAGAAATATCTGTCTAAAAACTTTCATATGGTTGATATGGGTGAAGTAACCTATTTTATTAAAATAGAAATCTTCAGAGATCGAACTCAAGGATTGTTATGTTTGTCTACAAAAGGATATATTACCGAATTTCATAGATATTCAATATGTAGTTATATTCAGTTAGTATTGCATTCATTATGAAAGGTGACAAATTAGGTAAAACTTAGTGCCTAATAAATAACTTAAAAAAGGAACGGATTAAGAAAATTCCTTATGCATCTACTATGGAAAATTGGATATACGCTCAAACCTGTACTAAATCAGGTATTAATTATTTTGTTGGTATGTTAGAAAGATATCAAAGTGATCAAGAATTAGACACTGGAAATGTAACACCTCAAAAGCTTTGCATTTTAATGTGCGTCAAACTCCATTATTTTGGGCCTCATTGCTAGGTAAATTTCCGTTAGTATTTAAATTTACTGGTATTTTGCCTTACAATAAATTAAATAATTTATATAATTTTATCAATCTTCATTATTTTCTCAAAATTATTTTCGATTTAATTTTTAGAGAAACGATAAGAATCGATGAAAAATCGGCAAAGGGGGAAGCGAAAACACGCAGCCCGCAGCCTGACATGCGGACAGCCTGCGTGGGCAATCCTATGAGCATGCATTGCGTACACACTGGGCACGATTGTGCCCGCAGTATGCGTGTAGAGTACATAGCATGGCCGTGACTACACACGCGGTAAGCAGCCTGCGCACGCACAATATGTGGCAAGGCCACCTATGCGCGCACAGCGTGTAGCATGGCAACCTGTGCGCGCAGCTACGTGCTGTCAGCCAGTCACTAATGAGATAACTAACTGCCTTGTCCTGTCAGTCATACTTGGCCAGGGGCCCCACTTCTCTCCCACCTCTCTACTTATCTTTATGGATTTTTTCCATTTGTCGCACATCTAAACCTCCTTTTGTGCCTATTTCAAGACCTCTTTTCCACTTCCTTTCACAATTCCTCCTCCCTTCCATTTCTCACTTCCTTTGGCACTTCATTCTTCTTCCATTTCTAGGAAGATATTTTAGAGTGAGAAAGATAAAATTTTAGATAAAGAAATGAACAAAAAAGAAGGAGAAAAGTAAGAGTTTCGCAAGCTTGTCAAGGAATTTCTAGAAGCTCTTTCCTTCACTTTTGAAAGCTAAGTCGATTCAGTTTCAGTAACGGATTCTTTAGTATTTTTATCTACATTTCTAAGTATTCTTTTCAGTTAATTAAATGGGTAAAATTGAAGAATTTTTGAAATGGATTCATAATGTATGTAACACCCCGTTGACCACTGTGCTTGATTTGTATTTGGAAAACCCTAATAATTCGGGCCTTAAGACCACAATGAACTCATTTATTTTATTTCGAAGCTTATTATTGTAATTCGTAAATTATGTCGATTTTAATTTATTTTGATTTTCTTTAATTTTATTTTAGTTTTATTATATAATCGTCAATTCTTAAAAAATAAACGAATTTTAGAAAAAAAAAAAAAAAAAAAAAAAAAAAAGGGAAAAAATCTCGCGAGAAAAATCCCAGGGGAATGGGTTGCCAAGGCAAGCACCTGTGCGCATGTGTGCACGCGCGTCTTCTTGCGCGCAAGCAGGATCCTTCCACATGAGTCACATCATGCACAGACAGGCAGCAGCACACACCGTGCGTGCGCCGTCCGTGCAACAGGCCTACGCGAAAAAGGCTTGTGCACCAACCTACGCTCGGTGCCTCAGCGTGCCAAATGTGCACAACAGGGTAGCCCAACGCCTGCAGGCTAGGCCTGCAGCTCGCATTTTGGGCGGGTAAGGCCACTCAAGTAGTGTGTCGTCGCTCACCTTGGGTGACGTGCCACTACTAGTGGTGCCACAGCCAGTGGAGGAGGGTTTTTTCCTCCATTTTTCATGTCAAACATCTTTTACTCTCTCTCTCTTCTTCACCAGATTTTGTCACTTGGCGCAAATTCAATGGCTCCTATTTTCTATAAATAGGGATCCTTCCTCCCATTTTCTCCATACTTTCATTCTTCCACCTTTTAAGAGTTAGAGAGAGAAAAAAAAAGAAAAGTGATCTAGAAAGAAGGAGAGGAAGAAAAGAAAAACGATGTAGAAGAAATTATTAAGATTTTGATAAGAAATTTAGTATATTTTTAAACGTGTAAAGGGGTATTTTTAGACAAAAAAGAAAAGATTAAATTGATAATTATGTTATTTCATCTATTTTGCATGCTTTGTGTTTGTAGGCTTAATAAGTTGAATTGTTCATGATTATAAGCATGCTATGTGAGTGATAGACAATTGATAATTTGTATGTAATTCAAAATAATATGAAATCAGTAAAGTTATCCGAAAAATAAAAAGAACAAAAGAAAAAGAAAAGTGGAATGAAGCATGAATGGTCCGAAGTATGTATCTGTATTGACATGCATAACGCATCAAGTGTCTCGTTAAGTTTTTTATCTCTGAGGGGTATCTATTCCCCTATCCCCATTCAGGGTATTTGTTTTTTCTGACCCTCATCTAGTCTGGAAAGATGTAAAAGAACCGGTTCTTGTGGATGACGGCGTACCCTCTGACAAGAATGGTGACATGAATATCAGTTATGGGTCACTTTTGGCTAAGTACTATCATGACCATAGAATATCTAATAGGACCACTATGGTTTGTACGGCCGTGATCATAGATCGTGTCATAGTTTGGCAAGTTGGAAATGTACTTGAGTAAATTGTCGTTATCTATGTCTAATCTGGTCATTCCACATGGGTAGTCGGAATTCTGTATCTGTCTTCAGAGATGAAAGTTGTAACGAATTCATAAAGCATATCAGAAAAATCTAAGCATTTCATGATTTATTTGATTTTCTCTATTGTTTGGTATGTTATGTGTTTATTTTTATTGTTAGCTATAACGTGATTTTTTCTTAAATAAATAAATTATTTTCATAAAGTAAGATAGATCTAAAGTGTAACCAAATAGTAATTTTTTATGTTTAAATAATTCACCTTTTAAAACCTTATGATATTATCTAAATACTGTTTTTCTTACTGAGTATATAGAACTCACTCTTTTCATGCCCTCCTTCCCCCTAGATGAGAAAAATAATGAGGAAACGTCAACTGACCTACCCATTAAAGTTTATGAAGATTCTGTGGATCCGCAAAATTTGAGTAACTGAGATCATCCTCGCATTCTGATGAGTTCAATAGTATAGTGAAAGAAGTGGTCCTCTTTTGTATTTTGATATTGTATTTTACAGCCACTTCTAGCCTCAATTATATATATATGTATAATTGGAACTCATATATTTGTAAGAGATTTATATTAATTTGTCCCACTGCATATAATTTTCGTCATGTACTCGTAATTTTATTTTTTGTATCTCACATCCACATGCCTTAATTAACATACGGGATGTCATAGTGTGTGCTCTCCTATTATTTAGGAAAGATGTAATCTATAAAAGTTCAAGTTGGATCAAGTGGCCTATTTTGCCTACATATTTGATGTTATATTATAGTCAGTAATAGTTTGAAAGTTCTTGTGAAGTGATGGCCCATATTCAGTATCCTTGTCTCATTTTCCATAATTTTGAATGTTAAGAAAAGGATACAATGTTGCAAAATTCATTTAGAGTATGCAATGCAAATTTCATAGTTTTTAAAGTTATGGAGAATGATCTATATTTATGAAATCCAATTGGAGTGAATGTTCAGGTTTTATAACTATGGGTCATTTTTTTAATAATTATGCAAATAATTTGTAATTAAAAGATTACAAAAATATACTATTTTTTTGTAATTTTCAATTAAATTTCAAAAATAAATAAAATTTTATTTGCTTTAAGATTTAATTTAATGAAAGAAATCAACACTATATTCATTAATATATACCATCTAAACAGATTAAATTACATTATACTAATGAAAAAATATATAAAATATATACACAAATATTTGAAAAAAAAATGAACATAAATATCATGTTATTTAATTAGAATAAATAAGATTTACTAGAAGAAAATATACTTTAATTTTTGTTTTTTTCTTCGGTAGATACCGTGCAATTTTTTCCCCCAAATAATGGAACAAAGAATAAGAGCCTACCTCTATAAAATGACAACGGGAGTTTTCTCTCCATGCTCTAACACAACGTTGTTAAAAGAGAAACATGAAGTAGCGCTCAAAGTTGGTCCAAATTGAACTTGATAAATCCAGAAGTCGACTTAACTCCATTCTCAAAGAACAGGAATTCAAATTACAGCCTCATAAAATAAAGCAAAGGAGAAAAAATACGGGAACTTCTCTAAAGATTTTACGTAAATCAAATGCATAATTGATATTTGATTTTGAAAATGTTGCATCTAAAGAAAGGTCTTTTCTTTCTTTTTTAATTTGCAGATAAAGAAGAGGAAGGAGAGAAGAGCGAACTCGCATCTTTCTAAGTGCTAGTATTTTTAAAAAAGAAAAATAAAAACTTCAATATTATTTTATAAGGAAAAAAAAAATTAGATGAATAAATGAGTAATTTATCTAAATTTTTATCCTTATTTCCAGCACAGCATGAGAATAATTTTAAACTTGCGGCTGAATAGATCAAAAGGAGCTTAGATAGTTAGCTTAAAAAAATAACATAATATTTTTGGTGTTGTTTGGCGTACACTCTTGACTAGAAACCTTATTGACTGCGTTATTGCCCCAAAGCCCCAAGCGAAAAGATTTAATTGGTATACACTTGAAACAAAGTATGCGTGAATCTTGACAAAATAAATGTCAATCTCTAGTTATTTATTCCCCTCTAATGTTTCTTAAAGTATATTTATTTTCTTAAAGACTACGAAATTATATAATTTTAAATTGAATAATTAGTTTATTAATTGTTTAGTTATAAAAATATTAACAGATTAAATCAAAAACAATCTTTAAATTATAGATATTTAATTCAGCACAAATTTAAATTTAATAAATGAAAATGAATTAGTAAAGATGTTTTATTATACATAAATTAATATAAGAGATTTTCCATAAAAAAAAATAATTAATGTAAAATTGATCATATCAGAACAACTTTAAAGAAACTTTAAATTTAAAAAACTTCATTTTTTTCTAGAAAAAGAACGGTTTTTCCCCTTCTCCCTTGATTTAATAGTTTTTACACTGTCCACACCTTCATTTTTCATCATCAAATATAAATCTAGATTCTTTCGAGTCCACATCTGTAATTTCTTGGATACTAAGCATTATCACAATGTAATTATATTTTTTTGTAAGTCATGTTAATTTTCAGTTATGCATTTATAATTTGCCGTTAATTACTTTTTTTAATGTAAAAAGGTGCGTGCAGAATGTCAAAGGTAGAGTATATAAGAAACTGAAGATATAGCATCTCTCTCATAATGTCAACATAGCAGAGCAAAAGGTCCAAAAATAACAACTGATACAGATACTAAGCCTACGATTAGACCAATAAATCAAGGATAAGTTAGGTGGATTAAGTTCACATTCTGGTTTGGTTATAGAAAGAAGTCACTGATCAAGAATCAACAGTTTCCAATCAACTGGATACTTCTATACCACAAACAAAAACAAATATACAACTCATCAGGTTTAATAGCAAACTTATTGTTGCCCTTATAAATTAACAAACACATTGAGTGAAAGACCACAAGTAAATGACAAAATGAAGTGAGCAGCAGCTACTTTTACCTGTTTACCTTAACTTGAATGGGAGGTTCAGAAGCATTTGATCAGAACTATCAGTTCAACAGATACAGGAAGCTATCTGATTTAATTATACAAAATTCAATGATAATCAGCTCATGACCTTAGTAGAAACACAGTTCTAAATAAATATATGGTGAACCGTAAAAGAAGAATATCGTGCTCAGGAAGCCATAATGCCACTCATTTTTTCAGTCAACAATGATCTACACAACTCCAAAATGAACACACCATTTTACCCTTGTGCTAAAGGCTTATTCATCAAGGTTTCCTCTCCCCAATCCAGTTCAATTCTCAAACTGACAAGCAGGGAGTGACAAGAAGACCAACAACCAGGGAGTAATACTCTTCTTATTAGCATTACTCGGATTGTCTGATAAACCTTCCATTCTCCAAATCCAATAAAACAGTTGCCTACAGGAAACCTGCTGCCTTCTGCTTCCACATAAAGCAGACAATTTGTCTAGTCATTTGCTTACCAAATAAAAGGTATATCCGCTGATCCTCCCTGGTATCACTTTTGCTCAATCCAATACCCTTTAGAAATGTAGCACAAAATTGAAATCTCAATACCACCAGAAATTTGAGATGAACATATTCATGCTTCTGGAACCCTACATTTTCCAGGAATTCAACCAATACACCTAACCAGCTCCTTATGGATTTACATTGCATTGACTCAAGTATGGATCTTCACGGTTCAGAAACTTCCTCCAGTATACTTTATACTTTGGAATTCCCAGATCAAGCCAAGGTTTCATATTTCCATTATAATGCAAGACTGGAGCTTTCCTAATGGCTTGGGTACTAATCCCATGGTCATGACCGAGTCCTGGAAGAACCCAAAAGTCTTCAAGAGCATAGATTAGGCCCTGAAATGTTAGAAAGTTTGCACGCAATGCAACTCCTTCAGCTGATACCTCTCCGACACTCATCTGGCACACATAATCAAAGAACAAATGTCAGAATTTCAATATTATATCCTTCAAACAGATCAATATAATGTGGGAATTACATTAGAGACCCATTAACTGTTCCAGCCAAGCTACTATCCAACTAAGAAAAGCAAAAAGCTATTCTTGGACATAAGAGGAGTTAATATCAAACAACTCCGTTGATTCCATTCAATTCAAATTCATTAACCAATCAATACTAGGTCATGATGCATAGACTTCGCGGACATGATCTAGTTACTGAGAATGTGAATTGAATTAGACCAAACAACCCATGTTAATATAATTACCATTGCTTACACAACAGCTGAAAGGACACTGCTGCCAAGTAAACTTCACTCACCTCTCTTACCAACCTCCAGTAGCTTTCAGTAAGATCTAGTTCCCTCCACCTGGCCAGATCAATTATGTTCAATCCAGACATCCAAACAAAAGAATTTTTACTCAAACTGCCTGGCCCAATGTAGCTCTTTAGTTGATCCAACCTCACGGATGACAACTGCACAGCACCATTCACTTTCCCATTCATGTTGAGGCTCCACAGGGCCGACAAATCGTGCTGCACAACAACATCTTCATCCAATATGACAATTTTTGACAAATTCTGGAATATCTTAGGAAGAAGATAGTGAGAATGTGAAAAAGTTGTTAAGTAGTGCATCTTATCATGGGTGTGAAAAGAAACACGAAACTCCACGGGCAAAGACAGATGTAAGGAAGTTGTTTTGTCATGATAGTTCAATTGCTCAATATTCAAGACTTCAACAGCAGCTTCCCTGTATGAATTTTTGTAGAACCATAACTTCATGGCATAGTAATTTTGTCTATCTGTCAGCACATGGAAAACAAGACTTCTACTCTCCTGAGATTGTAAGAAAATTGGTTAGAATTCAGCACCCAAAATTAAACATTTGTAGGAATCAATCTATGGAGGAAACTTGAAACATACTCGTGCATGCCTAACAGTTGAGTTGACTACAACAGAAGACGCGAGAACGTTATTGGAGATTATAACATAATGCTGTAGTAAAGGATCTGAAAACACCTCTCTATGAGAAAGCTCCATTTCAAGAGGAGATTTAAAATATTCCACTGTTAGCTTCATAGACAAGCAGTGAAGACTCTTCGGTATGGTTTGCACTGCTAGTTGATACAGAAAGGCACTCTGCTTCATGTGGAAGTTAGCTTCATCCTCGGTCATATCATATATTTGCCTCAATTTTTTGTCGATGTTATTGCAATCCACAGGAAAAGACTTAGCTCTTGCTATTACAGCTTCCATCTTCTGTAACTTCTTCTCAATCCTGATTAAACCAATAAATTGCACTTAGCATTCTTAATGATACGTTTCTTTTCATCTACTATGAATCTCAGCTCTGGCAACACCAGATTATTATCATTCTGCTATTAACAATAATGAAAAATAAAGCAAATGTGAAAGAAAAAAAAAAGAAATGAAAAAGCGCATGGTGTTTCTGCAAACTCATATGTTTTGTCTAGTCAGACATCTTATGAATTTACCTTAGGTTTTGCCGCTTTGTCATTCTCTGCTCTGAAAAATTTATATGCTCTTAAAACAACTTGTTTGAACACGAGCTTTGAAAATGAAAAAACTGCTAAATCCTAAATGTTCCCATGTCATCCATCAGGCAACGGGCCAACAACAAACCCAAGCCCCAAAAAATCAAAGTGATTGCATATCTTTGTCTTTGTTTATGTACAAAATTATGAATGTGTTACATCTATAAAACATTAACTAGAGTCATCTTAACCATATTTTTTTACTATAGTTCTCCTACTTTATCTATTAAATAGACTTAAATTTTACATAAATCAGATATATTAACTGCTTCACTATTACTTCTGAAGTCACCAAACTTATCAAGAAATTGAACTATGATAAGTTTCACAGTAATAACAGTTTTGATGTTATGTTAAATAGCAAGAACATAAAAGATTTATAATGTGAAATGCCACATCTATTGATAGCTAATGTACACGAAAATACATAAAACCACTCGAGATACAACTATCCGCTAAAATTTGCAGAGCAATAGGGCAACAAAAATAACTTTATGATAGGACAAATAGGTCTATTTTACCAATTAGGGATTTGGGAATTCAAAAAAAATGGACATCACACTTACGAATTTTTATACATCACATCTAAGAAGTTTTAAACATCGCACACTTAAAGTTTGATTGCATCATACTATTAGAAAAATGAAAAACTCGAAATATATTATTAAATACTTGAATGATCAATAAGTGAAATTAGAAAACTATTTATAATAATTTTTTCCCAACTAGAATTAAACTAGGAAATTATTAAACTAGTAAAATTAGGAATACTACCCTTAATAAAAATAAGAAACTAATATTAATGATATTAGGACTACTAGTCCTATTATAAATAAGAAAATACTACTAAGAATATTTCTAAGTTACAAAAACAATAATAATATGCCTAAATAATAAAATAATAGACTTCTAAATAGCATAATAGTTTCATATTTAAAAAAATTATACTTCTAATCTATTTAGGCATAACTTATTCTGAATCATTCTTCTCTGATTCGAGAAAAATCATTCATGAGTTTTGAAATGATAAACAATGTAAAACATTGATACTCAAGCTTTTCCATAAAAATTAATCAAACTTTTTGCTCGATCATTCTCTTCAACAGCAAACATGATGGAAACACGTACTGTTTACGAGTGTCAAATCCTAATGGTAGGATGAAATCACTATATGGACCAATTTGCGCTTCAACTTCATACTTGAGTTGAACATCATCTCAATTATTGGCTTAGATTCCTTCTTGCATTGATCTTCTATAGAACTCTCTGTGGGTAGTGAAAGATAGTGAATAACTTGAATATCTTTAGCCTTAGGAAGATATGACAGTTTTTGTTTTTCAACTTCGACGGACTCATTCTCTTTATCTTTTCCACTAATTGCAGGTGCTCTTGGATGTTTATATTTGTTCATAAACTTTAAAACTATATCTTTTATGTCATGCATAAAACGATAGGTGTCAATAATCTCACCATACTGAGTCTTTCGATCATAAAGCCAAGATTGACCTAAAAGAACGCCTAAACGCCGTAGGAACTACATCACACAAGATTGGATCAATGCAAGTACCATGACAAATGGAAACAACACTTTGTTGAGTTACTAAATCATGAATGACAAGTTCTTTATATCTATTTTCACAGCATACTATAGTTTGGAAAATTGGAGAATAGGTTGGATCTTTTCCACTTGAATTGCATAGTTGTGCTTAGCTACTATAAATAAAGACTTGTCAATACTACTACCCGCAAACAATAACTCATTCTCCTTATAACTCCACATGTTTAAACTTTTTCATTGCATTAACTTCTGTGAAGAAATTGCAAATTATATGAGCAAACAAAATACCTGGAATCCTGCTGAAAACCAGTCTGAGAGAGGATAAAGTGGTTTGTCCAAACCGGTTTTGTCAACCCCGATTAACAAAAGTCAAACAGAACACGGTTTACAATGCTCACTAACGAGTACTTGTGCATGGAGAGGCCACCGGACCACAACGATTTTCGGTTCAGTCAGAAGTGGCGACTAGGGAAAAAGAGAGGCAGCGGCTAGGGAACTTGAGCCAGCGAGTGTGGTGGTTTGTGTTGGAGTTTCACGTTGCGGCTTCGAGGAGAGGCCGGTCGGGCACTTCTAGAGCAAGTGGCGATGGCAATGAAAACCACCTCCGGCAGGTGGCTAGTGAACGGTGCTGGCAACTGTTTTATGATTTTTTTATTTTTTCTCCTCAGATGATTTGGAACTGTTTGGGTTTAGGATTTTTAGAATCTATGTATAGGATACTTTTAGCTCTAACACGAAATTAATGTAGGACATATAAAGTTGATTTGTCCAATTAGAGATCTGGGGATAAAAAAAAAACTAGACATTGCACCTAGAATTTCTTACACATTATATTTAAGAAGTCTTAAACATCACTTTTAGGAGTTTGATTGCATCACAGAACCAGAAAAATGAGAAACTCCCAAAATATATAATACTTGAACGATCAATAAGTGAACTTTAAAGTTATTTATAATAATCTTTTCCTAATTAGAATTAAACTGAGAAATAGTAAACTAGTAGAATTAGTCATAACACATTCTGCATCATTTTGCCATGTCAAGAAAACAGTATTATGTAGCATGTTAACATGTACGAACAGAAAATGAGCCCTAAAAATAGACATGCTCGATATTCGGATTAAAGACAAAGTACCTAAAGACAAGATCTAACATGAACTGACCCAATCTGCAACTACCTACCTGTGCTGGATGTGGACATTCCACTATCCTCGGGTCTGAAATGAGCATGCAAAAGCAGGGTGATCTATAATATTATACAATAGAAACAATGCGCAATAAAGAACTTGAATTTGACAAATATTGACTTGTAGAAAATGCAGACAATCTCTACAAAGCTGACTTCTTTGGTTGAAAAGGAATGAAAAACAATGTAATTAAAACAATGTACTAAAATTTTATATTTAATGGATTTGACACGACAAGATATGAAAAAATCACCAAGTAATTTATTAATATTTTCAACACTCTCCTAGTGCAAAAGCACAAACTATAACTGCTGTGATGCAAGATGGACCATGCAAAATTTTCCAGGACTTACTGCGGTGGAAGATCAAGATCCGTAGTACTTTCACTAAGAACACGCTCAAAATCTTGAATATTTACTTTCATTTCGTGAGTGAACTTGCTTTCTGTTGGAATTTTTGCAATGGTAGGATAGTAAGATCTAGCCACAAAAAGCAGGTCCTTTAATTTCTTCACCATTAAATCCTTCATTTTTTCTTTATTTTCTTCTCGCCAAAGGCAATAACTCCCAAATTTCTGTTCACATAATTTTCTACTTTCATCAACATCTCCTTTTCTGTACTCAATACTTTTAACTGTACTGTCAGTTGTATGCTGCGAGAGTAGGATACTAATGTTAGAGGCTCTGAAAGCAAATACAACATGTAAACAAAGAATTCAGGAAACTACAAGATCCATACACACATTTGTACTAGGTAGAGATTGCACATCACCAGGATGCACTGGAGTCCCTGTCAATCATATTAAGACGAGAAAGAAGACTCCCTCAGATAATATGAATGTTATATTTAAGCAATCTGATAAAGCACATTTAATATTATTACCTTTCTGTTGTTGATTATTAGGTGTGGCATTCCATCTTACAGTTTCATTTTTAACTTCGCTAGTGGTGTTCCTATGAGTTTCCTGGCAAGTGACACAAAATAAGTTTAAGAAAACAATAATACAGAATATATTACGTCTTAAAAGAAAAGATAAACGTAAATTCACAATGCACCAAAGTATCTTCCAATATAAAAATGAACTCATAAAAAGAGTGAGTCAAAATATCCAATAGGTCTCCTATTTCAAATCCATCATGGGGGAATGAACTTTTAACTAAATACTCATCTGGAAACAGTGATCTCTAACCCTATCAATCGCAGAACTTGCCGTCATATCCATCATGCATAAAACGATATGGTGCTAAAGCAATTGCTTTTAAGGAAAATGTTAAAACTATCTCCTTTCTTCACGGAAAAATGTAAATATAACATAAACAGGTATCAAGGAGGCCAACCCATATACAAGAGTTATACAAAAAGAGATGAGAAATTAGAAAGGGACTCCTGATGCAGGACACGCTCGTCTTTAAACAAAATAGTTAAAACTCTCAAAAGACTGATCTCTAATACAAACAAAATTCCATGCAAGGACTTCAAAGACTCTCCTATCCATTTCTCACCATATGATCCTGAAAAAAGCATGAGGAATAAGGACTATTATCTTCTTCTTGGTTTTATGGCAGTGGATTACATCCCAAGCTAAAAGCTTATTCCAAATAAACCCATTAATCTGCCGCTTAATGCCCAAGATACTAAGAGCTGAATCCCAAAGCCGTCTTCCTCCAAAACACCATAAAAGCAAGATGGTTAGGGGATTCATTGTCATATAGACAAAATGGCCACTGGTTAATAATGATGCAGGCATTCTTCCTTAAATTATCCATAGTAAAAATAGAATCCAATTCCAAATTATCCATAAATTTACTAGAATATGTTATGGGAAATTTACTGGTCCAAAATATCAGAGAAAGAAATATAAAAGATTCAGGAAAAATCACATGCCTGAATTAGATTCAATGAAGGAAACTGCAATCTGCAGATTAGATTATTCTGTTCTCTTCATTTGAGTTTTTGCCAGTTATGTTTCAATTCCTTTTTCTCTCACTGCAGGCGTTAGGACAGCTTTATATGTATTAAGTATATCCTATAAATGAAGCAGAGTAGATTACGTTTAGATGTATTAAAAAAATTAGAAATTATAATTATTTTAATTATAAAATGAACTATTTAGGAGCAAATTATTATAATTTTAGTATTTTAGGATTTTAGGATTTTATTTTTTTTAAGTATTTGAGTTCCTATTCTCATTAGAGTTACTATTTTTTAGCTTAGTACTATTTTAGAAAGGTTAGTTAAGAATCACTATAAATACCTACTTAATCTCACTTCTGACGAGAGGTTAGTTATTCAATAAAGAGATTTTAAAGAATTTTTCCAATCTCTCTAGATGCCTAATACAATCGACTCCTAAATACAATGCTTAAAAATATCCAAGAAACTTTAGGTGTCATCTCAAACAAAAATAAAGTTTCAATGTGATATCTAGGTTTTACCACCAAATCCATAAGTAGTCAAGTTAACCATAATTGCTTCGTATCAGTTGATATAGATAGTTGGATACCTCCAAAAAAAAGTTACCTCTTTCTTAGGGGCTAACTACAAATGTAAACAGGATTGGAATAAAAAGATAAGCAATTGTCTCAAAGAGTATTAAGTTTCTTTTGTAAACTCATAGATGAAGAGGGTCTTTAACGAGCGACTAAAAAGAGATCAAAGGGAGACCTCTTGGTCAGCCCTTAACATTAAATTCTGGAGAATTTCTCCCTTAGTGAGCCCTTACCCTCTTCCAAAAGAAATCCATAACTAGATCCAACTCAGGGCTATAACGGAATCATAAAGGAAGGGTAAAATATTCCTAAACCTCTCCAAATAACACAGAACCAATTTTTTTTAAATGTTTGAAGTTAATTAAGTCACCATCTATCTAATTACAGTTCATCAATTCCTTTACTCAACCACTTCAAATGTTATGCTGCTTATACAGTTAAGCCATAAACAACTAAAGAAAATCAAAGAGCAGTCTTTGCAGTTTCCAAAATCTGCCACATTGCATTTGCTAAGTCTAAATATAGTCCTTCCATTGTATTAAGAAAGGAACATAAGTTTGAATCTTCCGAATATACCACTGAAAGGTAGGAAGAGTCATCAAGAACTATGTTTATCAATAACGAACAAAGATATGGAAATTTTTCTCCTTTTTCTAATAAATGGCAAAAACAACAGGTAGTGTAGAAAAATATTAATTCCTATGTTTTCATGAAATCAAATTATTGTTTTACATGAAAAGTAGACAAAAGTTGTTGATGCAGCCAGGTTTAGAAAGATAAAAAGACATTAAAGAAAGGATAAGATAAATCTGATTTACAGTAACAAGGATTGGCAACAACCACAATCATAGGATTGGCACAAGCATAACCATAGAGTTAGACACTCAATTTAATAAGAACATTAATAGATTTTTATCCATAAGCAGTCTGTTTGACAGTGATGAATAACTCACATATCTATAGGGTGTCTACACAACCTCATATTTTTAAACAAGGTTAATAGAATAAACTTCTAATTAGCTACGAAATAAAATTCCTAAAAATAATAAACAATCTATTTTATAGTTTCAAAATACACAAAATATCCTCAGTAATATGTAAAGTTAATAAAAACTCTAACAATAGCTATTTTCATTGCAGAACGATCCTATTTTGCATCATTCTCCAACAGAAATAAAAACTTGACCTCAAACTTTGAAATGTTAAAGTAGCAAAAAGCCGAAAACTTAGGCATGTCTATTCCACCAAATCTAAGTCTGTCTTGAGAAAATGAAATTGTCTGCAAAAGCATGTATTCCTAAGTGTTAAAGAAAGAAGTAAGCATGATAAATCCAGTATCAACAAACTTTCATTATCATTATTAGGAGCACAAAAAAATTTTGATAGAACCTCTTAAGGTGAGGCCTTATTTCTTCATGTAATTCAAATCAACTAAGACATCAACATCCCTCAACTTGAGTGATGACGGTTCTTATTACTAGTAAGAGTTCCATCATTTAGTGGTTACTCTCTTCAGTGGAATTCATATCTCATAATCTCTTCAGTTACCTCATGAAAAGATCATAGTGTGTGGTGTTGCTGACTAGCTAACCATAAGCAACTTCTAGCTATCCTAGTTCAATCTCTCTATTTGATAAGCACCATATTACTAACTATTTAGGTTTTTATTTTTCTATCGAACTGGTTATCTTAATGATACTCTGAATTGTTTAAAATTAACAATAAATATAATAATGTAAGTCATAAATCCTTGGCAAAAACATATACATTGTTTTTTCTACCAAAGCACAGCTACTTATTTTTTACTATCAACGTTTCGCTCAAATAAGTACCTATTTAATTTTTTAATAAGAATTTACTATTCAAATAACTTAAAGCGCTCTACTACTTTAACCACATTTCTTCTAGAAATATCAAACACCCTCTTACTCTCATTAGCTAGGTGGTCAATAGTAACAACATATTTTGCTCCATAGAAAGAGATAGCTCTTGCATATGATAATAACTACAACCCTGTAGTCATGCAGAGGAATGCCTGAAGATTTTGGTGCTTGAAGGCACAAATTTCAAGGTTATAACTTGCATATGGTTATAACTTGAAGGCACAAATTTCAAGGCCTCTCCTGCTAACTTGTAAGCAACTAACAAAAAATTTTATGATCTGTTTAGACATTCTATAGGAGAGAAGAAAGTAGAAAAAGAAAGAGCCATGATTCCCTTCATATATGAGAGAACATCAATCCATTAAAGTTGTCTAGACTTCAAGAAGTGCCTAAACATTTTTTTCAATTACTGCCCCATAATCAAAATCCAGAGACTAGATTTTAAGTCTTGCAATGCTTTCAAGAAATAAGATCTCTTTAACTGCTAACCCCTCATCTTGCCAACTAATATTTTAAATGCAGAACAATGAACCCAAAACCCTTGGTCAATAGTGCATTGTCATAAGGAATGGCGGCAATTCTTCTAGTTGGCTCACATATTCAATAAGCAATTTCAAGTGTCTAAAAATATTTGAGTGCTCGAGAAATTGATCAGTAAGCAATTCTTTTAGTGATAGACAATGTGCATCTGATGTTAACTT
This sequence comes from Carica papaya, assembly GCF_054855325.1. Classification (NCBI taxonomy): domain Eukaryota; kingdom Viridiplantae; phylum Streptophyta; class Magnoliopsida; order Brassicales; family Caricaceae; genus Carica; species Carica papaya. The sequence goes on from NC_142314.1 coordinate 17,205,306, forward strand.
TAATGGCTCTTGATATACATTTAAAGACAAAACTTAGCAAGGTCCTAAAGACAAAGAAATTCATTAGTTGAACAAGGAAATCCTAAACTCTAAGGGCTTGAGCGCATCAGAACCAGAAAATCGAATGCTCCTAAATTATTTTATTAAGTGACACATCTCAAAAATAAAATTGTAAAGATACTCATAATGCTTCAAGGTAGCATTTCCTAGACAAGATTGAACTAAACAAATATTAGTACTAAACAAATAGGAAATGTAAATACTAATTAAATGAAATCCTAAAATTACTAACGATAAACTCCTAAATAGTACAGTAGTTTTATATTTAACGTGCTTATAATTTGTAACCTATTTAAGCAATCTAGAGCTAATCCATTCCATAATATTCTTCCTAGATCAGTGAAAACTCCATCCATGGGTTTCGACGTGGTGAATGATATAAAACATTGACCTTTGAGCTTCCCTATGATGATATAACAAGCACTCTGTTCCATCCTTCTCTTCGGTAACAAACATAATGGAAACTGTGTAAAAAATAATAAATTAGGTTAAAGGGTATAAGGGTAAATTACATCCTATGAATTAATTGTAATTAATTTTTTTTTTTCCGTCCTAAAAAGTCTGTATATATAGGTTTATAACATTTAATAGAACATATGTCAAATCTTTGTTAACATAGTATCAGAGCACTAGGTTAAAAGAACTTTAATCTCAATATCTATTAAGCCTTTATTGTTGGAATAGAAAAGAAAATCCCTATTCGCAGACTGTAGACCAGCGGCCAGCCACAGCCACTGGCTACTAGGACCAACCAACCCAGCCTTCATCACTAATGCCAGAACCATTTAGCCACGGCATCCTGTTGCACACCATCCCTTTGCCACAACGACTCCCCTCTTTCGTGTGGTCGCACAACCTTCCCTTTGTGTTCCAAAGATATTTTTGTGCAGTCACAAACATCTCTCTGATCCAAACACGGCCATGACCGCAACACCAGACACGTAAGCTTCTCTGTCGCGACTACACCACCAGACATGGCTTGGACCAAACGCAATGTTCTCTGTCGTGACCGCACAACTCATATTTGTTGCTGCTCTGTTCTGCCTTGATGCTCAGACGTGGCTGTTATCTCAAAGCAACCACACATGTCAAATGGTTCTCACTCCTCTGCGCCACTCTCTGCTCCAGCAACCGGGTCACCCCTCAACCGTTGTTTCCTGCAGCACATCCCTACCAATGTTTTTGCCCTTGCCTTACATCTAATTAGACACACAGCCCTAGTCGCTCCCAACATAGTTAGCTGAGCCGAACACTAGTCCATGATGTTTGACCTCTGTGCATAGCCTCCTTCATGCTTCATCAGCAGAACCACATCAACTGCGTATGTCCTCAAGCTGCGAATTCCCTCCTCACGCGCCCACTTGTGTTTTTGGCAAAATCTCTCATGTTTTTCTTATTCGACCTTACCATACAATTCTTGAAGAATATCAAAGGTAACATTCCAAATACTGAAACATATTTCCACATGGGAAATCTCATCAATGAATATCAATCAATGAAAGATGGTTTATCTCTTTAAAGGCATATATTATTTGAGTTGGTCCCAATTAATTCGGATCATCCTTAAGGGTAAAGATAAATTCAATCATCTTTTAGGTACTAGACCAAAACCAGGAGACCATATGTTTGATGTTTGGGACAAAGAAAATTCTATGATCATGTTATGACTACAGAACTCTATAGTTTCAGATATAAGTAAAACCGTGATGTTCTTACCCACAGCAAAAACAATGTCAAACACAATCATCGACACTTACACTAAATTCAATGAAACCTCACAAATTTATAACTTGACGGTCAAGATACACGGTCCACCAAACAAGGAAACAAGTCAATAAATGAATATCTTAACTTGCTAATAAACTGGTAGCATGACTAGACCAGTATCACCTTCCATGGATTGCACTCAAAATGGAACTCATCTCAAGAAGTTTGTAGAAAATGACCATACTTATCAATTTTTGGTAGGACTAAATCCTAAATATGATCAGATACAAATCTAAAATTTTTTAGAAAAGATGAAATGTCACCACTCAATGAGGTAATTTCTATTGTAACAATAAAAGAAAGTAGAAAATGAGTTATGTTAGAATCTCGTCCCACAATAGTTCAACCTTGACCTCACATACAAAGGAGGTGAGTCACTCTGAGGACTCAACCCAAGAGCAAATAGAAGGGACAATCTTTTGTATTCTTTTAGCAAAAAGCCCAAACATACAAAAAAAAGTTATTGAAAATTGCAAGACAAGTATTTTCAGTAAAAAGTTAGGATATAAAAATACATCTCAGTAGATCCTCAAAGGCTCATATGGTCAACCAACAAGAAGAAGAAACACGTTGATCTCCTTTTTTAATAAAAAATATAAGTGTATTCATTAATTACAGGCACAAGGGAGTACCAATCCATATAAAAATGATATTTACACATAAGGATTAAGCTTTGAGATAGTGGAGGAGGAGGGTGATAAAGTTAGAGATAGGTGACATCACATTTTGGGTTGTTTGGTTACCGAGAATTTATTTTTTAACTATTGACAACTTTGGTAACCTATCTCTAACCCAAAATGTGAAACACATGTCGATCTTACTGCTTTTAAAACTAAGATTGACTGATTGCGAAAGTCGTTTGGAGGACCTTTAGAAGTTCATAAATGCAAGTGTAACAAAACATTTATGTATATTTTCCTTTCTACACGATTTAAATGTCTCAAATAAACCCTTTGAAAATTCTTATATTATAGAGTTAGGAGTCAAAAATTATATAATCAATACTTCTCAATATTTTCGTACATATGTTCTATGTCCAAGCACTATGAAGATTATCGGTGCAGATGGTTCCATCAATATTATAACAGTCAATGTTAACATTAAGATTAGTCCTACTTTTATTCTAAAAAATGTATTACATGTTCCCAAATTATATATTGATCTTGTGTGAATCAATAAGTTATCATAAGACTTGAACCATAAAAGTAACATTTGACTTTTCTCACTATAACTTTCAATATTAGAATTTGGGAAAGATGATTGAACGTGTTGAAGGTAAAAATGGACTCTACTATTTGGATGCACATAGAGGAGCCTTCTATCCCATTTCTACGGATCTCATCCACACGATTTGACTCCACCATAAGAGACTTGGGCACTCATCCTTATCTATCTTAAAGGTTATGTTTTCTTAATTGTTTAAAAATTCAAAATATTAAAATTTACATGATAATATTTGTGAGTTTGCAAAACATGCGTATAACATTTCTCATTAGTAATAAAAAATTTTTAACTTTATTTCATTAATTCACAGTGATATTTAGGGACTAACCCTCATACTTAATCTTTCTGAACTCAATGGTTTGTATTATTTATTGATGATTGCATTAGAATCACCTTATTACTTTTTCTCAAATCCAAATTTGACGTTAATCATATCATATGTAGTTCTACAACATGATAAAAACTCAATTCTAACTGCCATAAAGAGATTTCGCATCAACAACAAACCAAAAATCTTTCTAATCACACTTTCATCATTCTTCCGTCAAGAAGGAATTTTTCATGAATTATCCTATGTCTACACTCCACAACAAGACAAAGTAATGAACACAAGAATAGTAACATTTTAACCACCACCGAGCCTTTCTATCCAAAACAGTGTTCAAAATAATATTAGGCAAAGCTATCCTTACTGTCACTTACATTATTAAATGTCTATCCACCAGAATTCTTAACTTCAAAATTTTTCTAGAAACACTTCAAAAAATTTTACTTAATAGTAAGTGTCACAAACCATTTCAGACATCAAATATTTGTGTATGTCGTTTTCGTTCATATTCATTCTCATCAAAGAGAAAAACTTGATCCCAGATGTCTAAAATGTACATTTGTGGGGTGCTACTCCTCAAAAATGGTACAAATGTTACCATCATTCCTCAAAAACTTATATGTCTACAATGTTACATTTGTTGGACAAGATCCTATTTCACTCAACCTTATCTTCAAGGAGAGTCATATTGGGAGATAATGATACGAAATTTTTAATAGACTTTACCCTACCATCTTTGTCACACAACCCTTTGCCACATATCAGTTGAAGTCACTCAACTCTAAGAACTATTCTGTGCAACTGGAATATGAGATTTCCTTACTAATTGGAGCTCTTTAATTCCTTGCCATTAGTTTCTTCATCTGTATCTCTCAGACTTTTTTTTAGAGAACAGACATTTTTTTGCAGTCTGCAGCTTTAGAGGAGTTTGGCCTTCTGCTGGTCTATTGGGTCTTTGCCCAAGTGTGAACTGCGGATGACTCTCCACCATTACCATAATAAAACTTTCAGAATCCACCACAAAATTCACCTGCAAGATTCCATATTCTGCTTGCATAATGCACACCAGTTAGCCAACATAAAACCTCTTCTCATAAGGTTGTCAAGCATGAGAATAGAATCCATAGCTGCTTCCCAAGCAAACACCGAAATTCTGGGTGGAACGGAACTATTCCAAATGATTTTGTAAGAAAAAACAGCAGTAGAGTGATTTCTGTCCATCAAGTTTTTATATAGAGATTTAACAGTAAAAGAGTTATTTTTGCTTAAATTCCACCTTAATTTATCAGTTTTAGTACCCATTTTGACGTTAGCAAGGGTTTGAAGAAGTTTTTTTTATTCTTCAACCTCCCAGTCTTTCAAATTCCTAGTGACAGCCACACTCCAAGACAGAGAAGAGCTAATTCCATATGTAAACTAAAAAAAACTCTGTAAGAACTCAAGTAATTGCCAAGAGCATGATTTGGCAGATTCATAAGGATGATGATAGATGTAGGATTTAAGTAGACTCAAGAAGACCATACTCTATTCATCAAACATTCATAAACAAGGCAAGTTACAACTCTTCTAATATACATTGATGACATTATAATAACAGTAGATGATGAGAAAGAAAAAATTTGATACAAATTCGGAAAACTGGAAGCATCCGCCAATCAACCCTACTAGGCCCATATAGTAAAATTGCATAAGGAAAGAGCAAGGAACCAAGCCAACCTACAAAAACAAAATAGTCCTGACATAACTAGTCACCCATAGTATCAAATAAATCATTTTCATACGTGGTAAATTTACGAAGAGCTGTAGTCATAAGATCCTCCTATTGTCGAGGTTCCAGCAATATTATTGACTTGTGACAATGATTGCAACTTGAACAACTCAAGTAAAATCATAATAGTGAAAAATTTTCATAATAATTACCCTTAATAATACACAAACATTACAATTATATAAAAATCTCATAATAGTAAATGTTTTCATTCTAGCATATTCCTATTTTGCATCAACAATACATCAAGTTAAATCATGTAGTTACCATCACAAAGAAAATTACTGTAGTGATGGATAGCCAATGCCTACTAAGGAGTACTTCGATCGGCATATGATAATTACTATCTTTTTGTTTGTATTAATAGGTAATAAGAGTACATAGACTAAGTAGTCTAAAACAATTAAGCTAGCTAATCTCACTCGAATTACGGGGAACTACACATATTAGTACAGTATACCAGGGTCCCCGACCAGAACCATATTACTACAGTACACATATTAGGAATTTATTTTCCTTCCTTTTGCTTCTCTTTTTGACTTTCCAGCACCAGGCAGGCTTTCTTGCTTGTTAATCGAGCATTCTTTCATCTACTCTAGATTGTCCCCATTGCAAGGTTAAGAAATCTCATCTTGCACCTATCAAGCTAGTCGAATCCTACTACCCTTACTTAACCACTGGGAGTAGATTCAATAACAGGATTCTTACAAAGAGAAAGCGTTGACCTCTAGTCTCAATTTGCCCTTTCTTCCTCTACCCTTCGTGGCCCTAAGACCAAAGATCTTTGATCCAACCAGTGAGAAATATATCCCATCAAAAACCTTCTTATTGCTCTCTTGCCAAAAAACCTGAAGAATACAAAGGAATAAGGAATATCAACTTCAACTCAAACTCAATAAATGCCTTCGCAAGCATACAACTCAATCGCCACCCATCTTATAATCATCCACTTATAAGCTTTAGAAATTCAAGTGTGGTACAATACAAAGATAGGATATAGACAAGAGCAAGTGATCTAGATACTCAGCTTGCACAAGCAGCATCCGTCCACTCACCCATCTTCCTAAGGTTGTCAATCATAAGAATCTTGCTCTTAATTGTCTCCCAAGCAGAGAAAACAAGAAATGTTAGAGTTCCTTTTGCAAATCTGCTTCCAGGAGAACTCATCCAAATCATGAGCTATAGTTGCAAGACGATAAAAATAGGACTTGACTATGAAGGTCTTTGTAGTATTGAGCTTCAAAAGCGAATAATCAACATTATCATCTTCCAAATTTGACTTAGCCACGCACTAAAGAAGGAGGCCACACTATGCACTTACAAGTGGTCCCAAATTGATATCCTTAGTTAATCCCCCAAAAGAGACTTTTGCACCTATCAATACCGCAAAGATCCAGAAACTTAGAAAAGAGTGACATCGAACATCCTTCCAAGCTCACTAAACAACAAAAACATGACCTAATAGAATGTCACGTAGAAGTACCCCGACCATCCATAAGCTTCCTACTACTCCTAGTATTCAGCTTAAGTTTATGTCCAATAGATATTTGTTCAAGTCTCTAATTTTTCAGATTTAGGACAGACTTGTCCGCATTGTTGCTGCAAAAGGGTAACATAATCAATAGTATCCCATAAGAAAAGTTAGTCGGAGATGATATTATGGCAGTGCTTCTTCATAACAAGATAGTTTTCAGTGCAGTGGTAGAATTACACAGCCACTTCTGATCTCTCATGGAGAAGTCCCCAAAAGCGTTTACCTTCTTGACCCATGAGACAAGTCTAGTTGACAGTTATATCTTTGGACCTATAAAAGTAATAAGTACTTTTGTATATTAAGTTGTTGCTGAGGTTCTTGAAAAGATATCGAAACAAATCCTTCTCTTGTACATTTGCCTAAACCTCTTGCAATAAATTTGTTCCCTCCATGCCATAATCTTTGTTACTGCCAAAAAATCTTTAGACAATTGCTTCGTACTTTTCAATCTGATAATAGAGGATTAAAATGACATGGCCATAAAAACTAACACATCCCATTTTGATTTTCCAAAGGAAAGAACAAATTTAGAACATTCCAAAGTATAAGCAAGATTAAATATTTACATGTAAGGTAGATAGTAAGTTATAGCTTAAATTTTATTTCAATGGTGATAAAAGTAAAAAGAGATCTAAATTACGAAGATCCTATTGCAGTAATTCTGGTAATATATAGTTTTCATCAGCATAGACAGCTTTGATTCCATGAAGCAGGAAGAGGCATCATTTTTTTTAATTTAAAAGGCACAAGAGATTCCCACCCATCACAAAATAAATTCATCAAAAAATTGCTGGATTGCTGTTCATAAAGCAGATGCCTTATATTTTTAGAACAGGAGGAGGATACTGTAATCCACAAAACTAAATAGCTCTCAAATCCACTAATTTATCCAATGCATTGATATTCATATGAATTGCCAACATAAATAACAAACATATTGTAACAAACAAGACTACACTCTAAAACATTCCAAAAGTTAGTATTAACCATAAGAACTTAAGCAATGAACCTTTGGAAGAGTGGGCCTAACTTTTCCCACGGGGTCATTGTTATGACTCTGCTTATCACTCTGCAAAAATAGGGTAGAAGTAATTAAAGCCAAGACATAGATGTATTTGTTGAAGCAGGAAGTTGACAATGTTACAACTAATGAACTCCTATTGAAAATTCATATTCTCAGAAAAGAAAGTTGATAAAGATAATGATAGCATCATCCAAGAGTAAAAATAATACATTACCTCAGACTGATTTGGGACATTTTTGGAGTCGTATCTACCATGAGTCCTGATACCATTCTGATTCCATTCAAGGGAGAAGTGTATCAGTAAGAGGAAAAGGAATTGCCGCATACTGTCAATAAATTCACAGAAAAAGTAATTCTTACCGGAGCCGGAGTTTGCTGCGCAGTCCCAAGTCCTAGGAAACCCCAAAAAAGAAGATATTATATTTACCGACAATAAAGTGAAAAATAGAGCAAATAACTGAATTGCATAAAAATATCATGTAGACCCGAAATGAATAATATATAGAGAGATCTGGAGCACATTAGTGATCAATTATCGTTAATCCGAACGAGAAAATGTAAAATTGAGAATAAATAGTTCAACAAACAGAAGAAAAAGAAAAAGGCACATGGATCCGAGGCTGACGAACATTATTTATTGGTTGCAGATCTGCGATTGAGCAAAGGAATTGGAAGATGTCCCACTTGGAGGGAGAATATAAAACCAGAAGAAAACAAGAAATAATCAATAGGAACAGATCAGAAGGAATGAACGTAAAGAGAGATACCAGGAGAGTGAAAGCCATTGTGAAGGCCAAGCAAAAAGGCAAGGGGAACGAGCATTGAAAGGAAAACGAGGAAGAGTACACCAATTGCCAGCCCTTTCCATCTCCTTTTCGCAGGGCCAAACCCTCCTTTCATCCTCCACTTCCTCCCCCCAACTGTTCTTCTTCTTCACTCCCCTGCTTCCTCTTTTCCTTTCCTTCTTCTTCTAGTTTAGCTATGGAGAAAACATAATTCCTAGCACGATTCTCAGGCATTAACAACCAGCACTGTTAACGACGGATCACAGGCGTCGACATATGCTGACAATCCTCCCTCAGTTCCCTTCCGTGTCTGTGAAGCTAGGATAATCCTGCTTTCTCAGGCTTCCGGCCCAAGCTTCTCACCCTCTTTCTTTCTTCTCACACCGTATTTTGCTTCACTTTCAACAGCCGCGTCCCCTCCTGCTACTGTTGTGTGCACTCCTGCGTGCATCCCTTCCATAGGAAGGATTTAACGAGGGAGAATTTATCAACTTTACTTTTGCACGTGGGATATTATCGTAACCAGCAGGTTCATGGCTGTTGCGTGACATCACCTCTCTACAACTAACAAGTGTGCCCATTATTTTCCTAAATCCTTATGACTTGTTTGATTTCTTCTCATAATAATAAAAATTCATCTGAAAATTTATTTTGCTTTGTCTTTAATTAAAAGAAAAATTTATGCCCATATTATGGATACAATAAAAATTCAGTTATTGTACTATTTATTTTTGTATAGAATCTCTACTTTAATTTTATATTAATTTAGTTACTATATTATTAATATCTAACATCACTCATTTTATATATCGCTTACAAAATTTTTAGACATATGACATCCTTTTATAAGTCATAATATACGTTAGATGTTTCACGATATGTTATATGATATTTGACATGGTAAAAAATATGCATACAAATTGGTTCAAACATATCACAATTAGAAAAAAAAATGAAGACATAATTTATATGCGACAAAATAAGTCTTTTTTAAGAAATTTTAAGAAAAATATATGTTCAACTCCCTTCTTTCCTTCAAATTTATGTGAATTTACAATTTTTTTATTAATTTAGGGTTTTGTTGTCAAATAATAAACTTATTTACATAAATTTAGGGTTCTCATTTTTCATTGTATTTCGAGATTTTGAATTTATCTCAAATCTTGGTAATTAAATAGATTCATACTAATCATATTAGCTATGGACATTGACTAGCGCGATTCATGTTAACAGTAGAAAGGAGGAAAGGGAAAGAGAATCTGGTTAAAGAAGAAGTAGTAGCGGTAAGCTTATCGTCACGTGATGCCTATAAAAAATAAATGACAAAGGCCTTCAACTTGAACCATGCTCAAATCTTAGTTTCTAAGGACAAATCACTGACATCTTTAAATTAATTATCAACGAACATTTATTTTTTTCTCCTCATCCTCCTATATAAACATCGGGATACATTCCCCATGTGTTTTCATCACTCTTTTGTACACAACTTACTCTATTTTCATTATGATAATTTAATTTATAGATAATATATACACATTACACAGATATTGAAGAGGACATTAGATGTCCCTAACATCGTAGATGATTTCTACATTGTTGCATAAAATCAGGAACGCCTACAATACCATTTGTAAAAAGACACGACTCTTTTTGAACCTATAAGGAAGAAATATTTTGTAAAAATACATGATTCTTTCTTAACATAAAAGAGAGAAAAAATTATTTATATTTTAAAAAAGGAAGAAGATAATACCCAAAAAATAATATATTATCATTTTTTCTCTTATATTGAGTTAAACCATAAACAGACTTAAGTTTTAGAGTGTGAAAATTATCTGAAATTTTAGTAACATTTAGGAAAAAATAGAGGCAGTCAAGAGCATTAACAATTAAGGATCATTCTCTATGGATAGAAAAACAAGCATATTGTTTTATTGTTTCTACATTAAGATTCGTATTAATTTGCTTACAGTGGTATTAGAACTTAATTATTTGCATCATACCCGACAATAATCATGCTCTAATTTAGATTAAGTTCATTGATTTTTTTTAAAACTTGATGATGATGAAGAATCTAGAAAACATGTTTTTCTTTTTGCTCATGTATATTTTTTTTATAAGAATTTGAAAAAAAAACTCATCTGAGTGGCGCATTTGACTTCTTTCGACTTGGCTCTTGAATGTAAGTATTGAGATGTCTGAATATATGTACACATTTACAGTGGATATGGTCGCCGACAATAAAAATCTAAGTACTTTGGTATCCCCATGAAGGTATTTAAAAAGAAAAAAAAAAAAGAGAAAAGTTGCATTGTGTGTGCATGAAAGAAAAAGAAAAGGGAAAAGCGGATGATGCACTATGTATTCATGAAAAAAAAAAGAGGTGTATTGTGTGCAAGAAAGAAGAAAAAAGGATTTTCTTTATTTTACTATTCTTTTTTTGTCTCTATGATGATGTCACTTATTTTATTTTTTTTCTTGAATAAAAAAATCAAATGTTGAGAGTGGGAGTCGAACCCGCAACCTTTTGATTCAAAAATTTAATTTAAAACTTTCCTGCCAATTGGCCATCTTGACACAAACGTATGTACTATAGTTATTGACAAATTATATAATTATCGTATTTTTAATCTAATAGTATTTTTTTAATTAAAATATTCCATCCATGCATATTTTTTTTATTTGGACAACAATATTGGTAGTCTATTATGCCATTTTTTTTATCATCAATGTAATAACATGTATTAATTAGTTTATGTACATTAGTTAGTTAGTTATGTCTCTTTTGTTAAGTAGAGATAACTCTGTATATGTGATATTTATTTTTTTTATGCTAACTAGTTTGGAAAAATTAAAGAGTTCCACATATATGTTCCATTTAATTTTTATTATGATAATTAATTTATAATGTTTCTAATTTGTGTTATATATGATAATTATGAGCATAGCTAAATTTTTTAACATATGCTATAAATAATAAAATTTTGATAATTTAATTATAAAAAATGGTGTCTAATGTTCATTTTTTTTTATATACTTGTAGAAATAGCAACCAAAAATATGATTACTAATCTGTCCACTAATGAGAAGTTGGATAGGATAAATTATGATATATGACATAAAAAAATTCAGTATCTTCTTAATGAGCACGAGGTTTTGAAAACCTTAACCACTACTATACTTAAGCCAAAAGATATCAGTAGTGACTAGTACAATGAGGATCTAGTTATAGGAATAGTCTAAGAATGATCATTCTGCGCGCTATACTATGTTGTATTACATGCAAAACAATCTCATTAGAGAGTTCAAGAGTTGTTTCACGGTTAAGGACATATGGGATAAACTTAAGGTCATTTATGGCTAAACATCTGCAACAAGACTCTGTGCCTTGGATTTAAAGTGGATGAAATATGAAAAGGATCCAAAGCACATTATAGCCGAATACTTAAGTGTCATGAGTGCTATGGTTCATGGTATTAAGGTTAAAAGGTGTGACATAAGAGATTAAGAGTAGGTTTTGAATGTGATTCGTTCACTTCTAGAAGAACTTGAATGTTGGAAAAATTTTAAACTTCTGATGGTTTATAGTGAACACATCAATACTTTCTCTGAAATTGCTAGGCACATTAAGATGGAGGTTGAACGTCAAAGTGTTTAATCTTTCCAATAACGTTTGTTGCTCATGGGGCAAAATATAGAGAAAATAAGCCTAATTGTGTTAAACAATTTAAAAAAGGTCAGTGCCCTTATAAAGCTAATGGACCTAAAGGTAGTGTGGCCAAATAACATAAGGTTAAGATAGAGAAAAAAATATAGCGCGTATGAAGTGCTACAATTACGGCAATAAGGATTACTTCACTCGTGATTGTTTCAAACCGAAAAAAGGTACATTTCTCTATTTTGACTCTTGATTTATTTATTTGTTTCTATGCATTAGTTGATAATTCTTTTCCTCATTGGATTGTAGACACGGGAGCAACCAAACATGTAGTTCAAAATCAGGCTGGATTCGTGGGCTATCATCATGTCCCAGTGGGTCTGCAAACTGTTGTATTGGATAATGACAATGAAGATGACGTCCTTAGAATCAAAATATACCAGCTCAAGCTACGTGGAGAAAATATTTTACTCCTCATGATACTCTCTATGCATCCAGGGTGCGATGCTATTTACTTTCAACTATTTCTTTGTTGAGATTGGGATCTCTTTTAACTTTAACCTCATACTTTAGACATTTTATATCATGTCGATGTTTTTTATCATGGGTCTTTAAGAAAAAATTTCTTTGTTCTTAACTTGGATGATAATATATATAATAATTATATGTTTGCTTATGTTTCTCACTTTAATTATGATTCTGAATCTGTTAAGTGACATGCAAGACTTGGCCATATTGTCCAAGATCGAATGAGTAGATTGTCTAAAGAAGGTCTTTTGGACTGACTTACTAAGATTAAGTTACCTAAATATGAGTCATGCTTAGTTGGTAAAATGAGTAAAAAACCTTTTAGTAAGGCTCTAAGGGCATCAAGTCCCTTAGAATTAATCCATTATGATATTTGCGGACCTTTAAATATTAAAGCATGTCATGGTGTCATATATTTTCTCATTTTTAGAGATGACTATTCAAGATATGGGTATGTGTATCTAATATCTCACCACTATGAAGCACTAGATATGTTCAAATATTTTGTAACGGAAGTGGAAAATTAAATGGATCAAAGAGTGAAGACTATTCGAGCCGATTGTAGTTGTGAACATCATTATGATATGTTCAAAGAATATTATGAGAAAAAAGGTATATGTAGGCAACTTATAATTCCCCATACTCCGTAACAAAATGGTGTTGTAGAGCGAAAGAATCGCATAAAGACATGGTTAGATCAATGATGGCACATGCCAACATTTCTAATAATTTTTGGGGAGATGCATTGCTTAGAGCAACCTACATTCTTAACTGTGTACCGAATAAAAGTGTACCCATCACTCTATATGAGTTATGGAATGATAAGAAGCCCATTTTGGATCATTTATGTTATTGGGGGTTGGCAAGTTATATGCATAACCCAACCCATAAGCAAAGAAAACTAGGTTTAAGAGCAACCAAAATGGTGTTTATTAGGTATCCCGAATATTCAAAATGATAAGTAATATTTGGAGAACACTCGAATGATGTCATGACTGAAATTGACTCTCACAATGTTGATTTTTTTGAGGATAAGTTCCCAAGCATTTGTAAAATAAAAGAGAATCTTGAATTGTATGAGTTACAAGAAGACATGCAACTATCTATTGGTGGTAATGAGGTATTGAGAACCTACTAATTCACCAAGGATAGTGATATTCAACCAAATGAAAGAGATAATGAGAGTGATCCTATTCCTAAATGGTGGAAACTTGCCTACAAATGATAACCCACTAGAAAATGGAGTTAGTCCTCAAGATCCTTGGACTATAAGGTTAGTTCTCAAGTTCTAAATTCTACGCCAATAAGGGACATTATGAGAGATTTATCATCTAGTAAGGCAGGTGATGAAGGTCCTAAAATTCGAAGGAGTAAACATGAAAATTTTTTTTGACGATATTTTAAAATTAAAAGAAAAATTTTCCTTTGCATTCCTTTAGAAATTGAGGAACCCACCTCCTTTTAGGAGGCTATGAATTTACTAAATAGTAAAAAGTGGATTGATACCATTAGGGATGATATGGACTCAATGACAAAAATAAGGTTTGGGAACTAGTTGATCTCTCACCTTGGCATAGATTAATTAGACACAAGTGGGTTTTCAAGATAAAATATGGAGCAGATGGATCAATTGAAAAGTTTAAAGTAGCGAAAGATTTTACCCAAATTGAAGGTATAGATTATGAAGAGACTTTTTCTCATGTGATGAGATTTGCCTCTATTAGCCTCTTTCCAGCCCTGCTTGCCCATTTGGATTTGGAATTATTTCAAATGGATATTAAAACTGCTTTCCTCAATGGTACACTTGAGGAAGAGATATATATGGATCAACCTACTGTGTTTGTTTCAAAAGGTCAAGAAAATAAAGTTTATCGTCTTAAAATATCCATATATGGTCTCAAGCAGTCTTCTAGAAAACGGTATTTCAAATTCCATGAAGTCATTATTTCGTTTGGCTTGTCCATGTTAGATTAAGACCATTGTGTGTATGTAAAGAAAACAACGAGAGGGATTATGTTTCTCTTGTTATATGTTGATGACATACAATTGGCATGAAAAAATATGGAGATGATCAATGCCACTAAATAGTGGTTGTACCTTTTTTTTAGATGAAAGACATGGGTGAAACCAAGTTTGTCCTTGGCATAAAAATAATGAGAGACCATCTCAAAAAAATTTTAGGATTGTTCTAGGAAACATATATTAAGAAAGTTTTTGGACGATTTCGGATGTATCATTCTAAACTCGTTAACACTCTTATTGTGAAGGGTCTAGCCTTAAGTCTTGACCAATGCCTAAAGACAAATGAAGAGAATAAAAAAATGAGCAACATTCCTTATGCTAATGCAATAGGCAATTTGATGTATACCATGTTGTGTACATGGCCTTGACATTTATTTTGCAGTTGGTTTGGTAAGTCATTATCAAAGAAAACCTGAACCTGCTTATTGGCAAACAGTCAAGAGAAGCTTGCACTACCTTCATGGTACAAATGACCTAGTCCTCTATTATCATGGAGGGGACTTAAGGTTGAAAAGATATTCATATGCAAATTGGGGTGGCTACTAGGATGGGTCTAAGTCGACCTCAGGATATATTTTTGTCCTTAGTGGAGGTGCCATATCTTAGTATAGTAAAAAATAAGATTACATTGCTTTATCTACAATGGAAGCAGAGTACATTCTTAGTTATCTTACTATACAGGAGGCAATTTGGTTGACAAGCTTTCTGCAGGATCCCAACATCATCCTTAAAGTTAATGAACTTGTAGAAATGTATTGTGATAATCTTGCTACTATCTAAGATACTCGAGATCAGAAATTCCATAAGAAAACCAAGCATATTAAGAGGCATTATCACTTCATTCGAGGTGCCATAAAAAGGAAGGTTTATATTAATTGTATATCCACTAGCAAAATGGTTGTTGATCCTTTGACTAAGCCCAGATTTAGAGATGTTTTTCGGGGTCAAGTGAAGAGTCTAGGTTTGTGTAGACTTTAGTTTTTTTATTAGGATTTGATGTGTAATAGACCTATGTTTTTTGTGTATTAATCATTTATGAAATAAAAGCTGTTATTTTCTTATGAAATATTCATGAGCATAATTATATGATTAGGCACATAATAATGTCACCAAACTTTATGATCGAATTTATTATATGGGTGATCTCCCTAACGCTTGAGTAGTGGGTAGGATAAGATTAAATCATATTAGCGTTAAGTATGTGCAATATGGACTGTCTTTATTCTTGTGTTGTATTAATAACAAAATTTTAAAATTTTATAGTCATCTTAGTATGTTTAAAATGAGACTCTAGAGAGTCGAGTATGGAATATACCCAATTTTATACCAAAGTCTTAAAGCCGAATATCGAGTGTCAGGTCACACATTGAGTATGTTGATCAAATGACTCGAATTAGATACTTAAGTAGTATCTAAACTTATGATTCACACGACATATAAGAGTGACATGTCAAACTTAGTGGGAGCTATGTTGTGGCTTACATATCATATTATATGTGCTATATGATGACCGATATAGGAAGTGACAAAATAATTTCCTACTTTGTTATTGTGTGAAATCTATGAACTCTTGTGTCCTCCTCGTATGATACCCTTCGACTTGAAGCTATCATATGAAGTCAAGACTCGGTGTTGATACTTTAATATGTTTCCAAGGGCCATAACTTATATAGTCCAGTGGAGCATGTTAGGAAAGTAGTCAAGTTGAGATGGATTGTCATGAGTGTCTACAAAAGAATTTTTCTGACATCATCATATAAATCTAAGCAGTTATATTTTATATATAATCAAATAATATAATTATACCATAGAGGGATAATCTATACTAACGATGATGTTCAAATGATCTGGGGTATTAAAAACATGAAATTATTATATTAGTTAGATGGTTACTTAATATAACACTACTTGTTACTTTTTGGTTACACATCCCATTTTCTGTATGAAGTGTGAGAGATATGTTGATGTGGTAGTATATTGTGGTTAATATAGCTTGTGTAGTCAAGTGGGAGATGTTGCATAAAATTAGGAATACCCATAACACTATTTGCAAAAAGACATTATTCTTTGTGAGTCTATAAGGGAGAAACCCTTTGTAAAAAAATGTGACTCTTGGTGAGTATATAACAGAGGAAAAAAATTGCTTCAATTAAAAAAAAGGAAGAAGATAACACCCAAAAAATAATATACTACCATTCTCTCTCTCACGTTGAGTTAAATCATAAACATATTTGGGTTTTGCGGTGTTAAAACTACCCGAAACTCTAGTAGTATGTAGGAAAAAATAAAAATAATCAAGGGTGTAACACCCAATATTTGTTTTTATTTTTATTTTTATTTTTTTTAAATATAGTTATTTATTTATTTAATTTAATTTATTTTAATTTAATGAAAAAAGGGGTAAAAATTTGTTAAGGATTAAATTGAAAATAATTTTGGGAAAAATGGATGAAAATTTGGGTTCTGAGGGTATTTTTGAAAGAAAAATCAGAAACTGGAGCAAAACGTAATTTAAAGAAATTGTGCCACGTCAGACGCCCGGTCAGCAGCCCCGACCAACCAGGACGCGCCAAGTGGCAGAGGCACTGACGTGGGAGGCCATGCGGGGGGGAGCTACGCAGGCGATCTGCTTGCGCGCGATCGAATAGCTGAGGTCCGTTCCCCCGCGCACGGACGACCCAGATTAAATTGCTCACGGACGACCCAGATTGAATCGCGATGAACGGTCCAGATTCACTTCTTATTTAATCGCAGTCGGACGGTCCAAATCAAAAGCGATGGACGATCCAAATCAAAAGTGGATGGGTATACATAACCCCATCTGCACCCAAACTCTAACCCTAGCTGCCAGAACCCCTCGCTGGAGAAGATAACCCAGCCGCCGGAGAGCCGACCGCCGCCACCCGCCGTCGCACTGGAATATTTTTTGACTGCCAAAAAAGGTAAAATTTTCTCATTTTGCACAAAATTCAATTTTAAACCCACGCATGGCCAAATCGGAGTGAAAGAACTGGCCAATTGGCTTTAAAATACCGCCGAAGCTTGGCGGCGCTGCCGCAAGGAATTTCACAAACCGCCTCCGATGAGGCCCTTTTCGATTCCAATTTCGTGTAATTTTTTCACTGTTGTGATCACCGTTTTCCTCTCTATAGGTTGATTAAAGTGAAACACCTAACTACAACATGAGCTAGAGGAGCCGCTGCACTGGAGAACCCCGCCGCCGGTGAGTTTCAATTTTTCGTATTTTTTCGACCCACCGAGGCCCTTTAACGTGTGTGCTCATAAAAATTGATGTAAAATCGACCAAATTTGGCCAAACATTGCAGAAAACGGTCGACTCGAGGCAAAATGCCACTGCAGGCGGCGCCATCGCTGGAGCACAGTGGAGCTACTGTGTTGGATTTTTGAAATTGGCCGAGTAGGCCTTGGGACTTATTTTTGGGTTTATTTGGGACATTTGTAGATACTGTAAGGGCGTTTCAATTCCCGAAAAAAAATTCAGGGAACCAGGGACCGCCCGTAGGCGCAGTAAACCATTTAGCTTTTCGGCATCAAATCAAGTAAGGACCCCTCACCCTATTTCCTATCATAGATTTGAAATTTGAATAAATAATAATACAGTCTTTTATACAAATTAAATAGATGTGCATAATTAATTACGGATTGCTAATGGAGTCCGAACCGGACATTGTTCTCTGTTGATTTATTTTACAGTCTAAAAAGATGATGGTATCTGGTTTATCTATTTTATGCTTTAAATGCATGTATTACTGCCTTACTTGATCATTGATTATTTTGGGATTTAAGATATGATTGCATTACCATATGCATATTCATTTGTTTATGTGATTATGTTTGATTTGGTAACGGAGACTAAGGGAAAATAGGAAAGGGTTGTGATCAAATAAACAGATAAGATGACAGCTTCACTAGATATCCTAGGAGATGGTGAACGGACCGGGTTCATAAGGAACCCTACCGTGAATGTTGTCTCATACCGGATGGGGTATGGAGACTTGGTAATTTGACGCTCACACTGGACGGGGTATGGGAACGGCCCGCTTCACCCTCATACCGAACGGGGTATGGGGACGGCCCTATAATTGAGATTGTTAAAGAAAAGCGTTCACGTGTAGCGGGGATACCCCTATGGATCCCCACGGATACTAGTAGGCTGGTAAAACGAGAAACGGTTATGATTTAGTTTATTGTTAATAAATATGAATTTATGACATATTTTATGTTGCTAATTATACCTGAAGCTATGATCTATATGATATTATTATCTCTATAGGTTGTTTTCATAAATTTCACCATGGTAAGTGAACGGTAAATGATTTTACAATTGATAAAAGAATTTGCTAAATTTAGTGCTCTATCAGTTGTTTTGATTTTCTACCAACTTTTACTTCTGTGCTGGTGATGTAGTGCGATATCCTTACTGAGCTAGTGTCGCTCATCTCTTATCTAACAATTTCAGATCAAGAGGACCTAATTCTAAAGCCCGATCCGTAGGAAGATTGCGAGTAAATATTAGATACTTTCTATTTTCAATTACTTTTCGTATTTCTCGTGTTCCTTTCAGAGAATTCATTCCGTAATATTTATTTAGCACTTTTAAGTCGTTGTGTAAGGGATGAAAACCTTAACCTTTTATTTCATTTCCGCACTTAAATTATTATATATATTCTTTTGGATTTCTGGGATCGTTACAAAGGGTGTCAACAATTAACGATCATTCTTTATGGGCAGAAAAACAAACATCTTGTTCTATTGCTTCTATACTAAGATCCATATTAATTTACCTACATACATGATCTAGTAGATTAGGACATTTGATGCTTGCATATTGAAGCAAAAACAACAAGTTGAGCTGCTAGAGTGCGATGGTCTCGGTGCTCGAACAAGCCAAGCTTAAGTACCAAAGTGAGTAGCTTAAGCTCATTACTTCATTTGTACTCAAATAGGTAACTGAATGATAGTGATGATAAAAAAAAGTGCAATAGAGGTAATGATATAAGCTGTTAGAGTGAGATAGCCATGGTTGGAGGATCGAAAAAGCACATTTGGTTATGTTTTTAATCTTAAATCATATGCTATTTGTTGGAGTTCAAAGAAGCAAACAACAACAGCCTTATATCAGAAGCTAAATATGCAACTATTACATCATCAACATGTTAAGGAGTATGGTTAAGAAGAATTCTTATTAATTTTTATCAAGAATATATTAGAGCAACTGAAATTTTGTGCGACAACCATGCTACAATTACTATGATAAAAAATCTATTATGCCATGGAAGAATAAAGTACATAGATGTTCAAGTCCATTTTATTAGAGATCTTATGACAAATGGTTTAGTCAAATTGAAGTATATAGCTCAAATGAACAAGTGATTGACACTCTCTCAAAATCTTTCTTATGTAAAAAATATGTCTACTTTAAAAATCTATTTGGTGTTTGCAACTTTGAATCAATGAGAAGTATTAAAGATTGATTCAAAATTGACAGTTGGGTATTTGACCAAGTTTTAATTTATTAAGATATTTTCTTTCCCAAAAATTCTATTTTCTTGTTAGTAGTGATAACACCTGGATTTTGTGTACGATTATTATGTTATTTTATTGTTTTCAGTTGTTTTTTACAACCTATTTGAAGGAATTTTTCTGGTTGATGAATAAATAAGTTACTATTGTTAATTCCAGTAATTAAATAAATGACCCACTAACATGATGTTTTATTTTTTCTCATCCACTCATAAAGGTTGAAGACAACTGAAATGATACCTAAAATAATAGATAACCGTTATAAAGGAAAAAATAATTTAATGGAGTGAATAACCTTAAAATAAATTATAAAATTATTGTATTTTATGATAATTAAAGTATAATAATATAAATGGTTATCAATACATTCAATTATCATAAATATATTTTAGCATGTTCTTTTATTTATAAAAAGAGCACAAATTTCATTTTCATAGGAGTTTTCTATCAACTAAAGTTTCAAAATTCTTATGCATAATAGTTATATAGAAAGAAAAAGTGATTAAGAGAATTAAAAATTTTATCAAGATGTTTTCCAATCACGTTATAGCTACATCATCTTTGAATGGTACGCAATTCTAACTTTCTGTTGCTCTTCTTTTTCTTAAGATATATTAAATTCAATAAAAAATGACTTACGCGTCAAATATTCTAATATTTGGTATCAGAGCGAAGTTGAATTTGGACATCTTAAAATTATATTTATAGTTTATATATATATTATTACACTAATAATTTATATATATGTATATATTATTACACTAACAGTTTATATATATGTATACATCATTACTCTAATAGTTTATATATATATATATATTATTACACTAACATGTTATATATTTGTATATATTATTATACTAACAATTTATATATATATATATATATTTTCTACACTAATATTATATATATATACTATTATACTAACAATTTATATATATATTATTACACTAATAGTTTATATATATGTATATACTATTATACTAATAATTTATATATTTATTATTACACTAACAGTTTATATATATATATTTGAAATTAACAAATAATTTCATAATGTAAATATATATGTATATTTTATATAAATTATGGTTTCGTAATTTTATGACTTAAGATTATTTAATATGGCGAGTTACCAAAGTAACTCAGATTGATGAGTTTTGTGTTAGTTAAACTATATTAAAGAATTAAGGTAGACTTTTAAAGGAATAATATACATTTTTACAATTACGAGATTGAGACTAATCCAAAGGAGATTTATTTTCTACTAATTATAAACTGATAGTTTATTTTGTGTTATTTAGATGGATACCCAAAGGTAATATGTAAATGATGCAAAATATTAAGTATTTTAAACCCGTTTGAGTGAACACTAGATATGCTAACACTTTGCATAAAGGAAAAAAATACAGCGATATCAATAATTCATCGTTTATAAATTTCAATTCTATATTATAGCTATACTTGAGACTTTACTGTGAGCATTGTTCTATTTTTTTTAGTTCTGACTTCATTATATTCTCTTACATCTAGAATGACAACTTTTGATGAGTTGAATTTTGCATAATGGTATAAAAAAGTTCAATTCTCACTTGGTTTATTGGATCTTGACCTGACTTTAATAATTGAAAAAACCTCCTGAAGCTAGTGATGATAGTACTCAAGAGTAAAATGGAACAATTAAAAGCCTAGATAAGGTTAAACAAACTCAGTTTTATGTTTATAAGAATGACCATTGCCACTAACATCAAAACTTCCCTCCCTCAAACTGAGGTAGCCTCTAAATTTCTAAAATCTATGGAGAAGCGTTTCAAACACACCGATAAGTTTCTTGCAGGCTGATGGTTAAATTGACCACCATGAAATATGATGATCAGAAAGGAATTAATAACATTTTTTGAACATGGTTGAAAAGGCTACAAAACTTAAGGCATTGGGCATGGACATGGATGAGTCTTTCTTAGTATAAATTTGTCCTTAACTCACTTCCTTCACAGTTTGCTCAATTCAAAATTTATTATAACACTACTAATGAGCAATGAAACATGAATGAGCTTACTAGTAAGTGTATTAAGGAGAAAATGAGATTAAAGCAATATGGACATAAATTTTCCCTTGCAGTTACTCATGAAGCCATGAAGAATAAAGGCAAATCCAGAAAAGTAAATAACATTCCATGAAAGAAACAGAGTAGACTTAGGAAGAATAAAGAGAGTCATCATAGAAAATTTACTCTAAGTTGCTACTTTTGTGACAAGAAAGGTCATATGAAAAATGAATGTACCAAGTGTTAGGCTTGGTTCATAAAGAGAAGTAATGAATCTTTCTTTTGTATGTTATGAATCGATTCCTACGGAGGTTCATTCTAATATTTGGTAGATTTATTCTGGAGCCACAACTCATGTTGTTAATTCAATGAGGGATTTCTTACAACTCAAAAATTGAAAGAAAGTGAAAAGTTTATCTATATGGGAAATCGTCTCAAAACAGAAGTGGTAGCTGTAGGTACCTATTGCTTATTATTAGAGACTCGTCATCAAATGGATCTTTTGAACACTTTTTATGTATCTTTTATTTCTAAGAATTTAATTTCACTATCTAAATTAAATGTTGTTGGTTATTCAATTTATTTTATTTTTGGAAAAGTAAGTTTAATGTTTCATTTAATGATAGTTAATTCTACTATTTTATATGATGGTTTATATAAAATTTTCCTGAATTATTAATTTGCACAAGTTTTAATTACCATGCATTCAAATATTGGTTCTGAAAATTCTTCATTTTTGTGGTGGTAAAGTCTAGAACATATTTCTAAGGAAAAGATTGAAAAATTAGTGAATGATAGAATTTTACAAAAATCTTGACTTCATTGATTTTCAAGTATCCGTAGATTGCATAAAAGGAAAACAAACTAAACATACAAAGAAAGGTGTTATAAGTAATAAGCTTCTTAAGATAATATATACGAACATTTGTGGACCACTCTCTATTTCTTGTTTAACTGGAGAGAGATATATTATTATTTTTATAGATGATGTATCTCGATATGGTTATGTATATCTAATGCATGATAATTCTCAAGCTATTAATATTTTTGAGGTGTACATTACAGAGGTTAAGCAGCAATTAGACATAAATGTTAAAATTGTGAGATCTGATCGAGGTGGTGAATACTATAGTAAATATGATGAGCCATGAGAAAATCCAGGCCTCTTTGCTAAATTCTTAGAAAAGTATGACATTTGTGCTCGATACACAATGCTAGGTACGCCACTGCAGAATGGTGTTATTAAAAGGCGTAATCGTATTTTAATAGATATTGTTAGGAGTATGATGAGTTACTCTTCTATACTTATTTCTTTATGGGGTGAATTGTTAAAGACTATAATGTATATCTTGAACAGAGTTCCTAGTAAAGCAATATTTGCAACTCCTTTCGAGTTTTAGACTGGTAGAAAATCAAGTTTCAGACATTTACATATATGGGGTTGTCCAGTGGAGGCAAGAATTTTCAATCCTCATAAGAAAAAGCTATATTTAAGGACAATGTCTGAATATTTTATTGGTTATCTAGATAAGTCCAAAGGGTATAGATTTTACTATTCTAACCATGATACGAGAATAGTTAAAATCGGTAATGCCAGATTTTTAGAGAATGGCAAAATTAGTGAGAGTGAAGAACTAAGAAAAGTAGACTTTGATGAAATAAGAGTGGATATCCCACCACTCTTTTTGCCTCGAAAAATAATTCTAGGTCAACCTTCTCAATAAGTTACAAAAAAATGAGCTACATAA